>NC_143577.1:74042955-74365482 GCF_048544385.1 Mastigoproctus giganteus
AACAGATATCAGATAAGAAGGGAAAAACAAAAAGGGGTGGGGAGGGGTTTAATATGCGAGAGCGTCGTTCAATTTTTAGATGCGAGGAATAAAGTATTAAATGATATTAGAGACAAGATATTACAAAGAACATGGCGAAGTAGTTGACGCGTATTAGAAAATGAGAGCTAAGTACACGGAACACGAAAATAAGATATAGAACTATTAAACGCCCTACAGTATAAAGACGGTGGGTGTTTTCTACCAATTAGAAAAGAACTTGCCGAAGAAACTTGTTCAGCTTTTTGGAGACACCCTACGTGGGAATTATCATCAAGATTCTATTAAAATTCTAACTACATAAGACAAGGCACTACACGGTGATGAACTAAGACAGAAGAAAATTTAATGAACCTTTCTCTTATGAAAGTTTTATAACTTTGTCTTCTTAAGAAAACTACCTTACAAGCCTAAAAACTAAGTTAAAAAAAGCTTTTAAGAGGATTACTGCAAAAGAACAAGAATAAAGTATTGTAGGAACTAAAAGATGATGCCATAATAAAAAAAAATAGCTTTCCTTCTCTAGTGTAAAATAGCTTAATAGGATGACACTGAAGTTTTTAATTAAATTCGCTAGCAAAGGCCATAAAGCAAACAAAATTCGCGAAGGCTTCATATTTATAACTTAATTTAACCGCGAAATAGGGTTTTCTTCATTTAATTAATCTAAGTACATCTGTGATAATTGTGGAATCAGTACCAACTAACAAAATGAATGTATAAGTACACAACTCGCCACTAGCTTTTATTTGTGCTCAAGTATCATTGATTAAACAAGTAATTATCATAAATTGTTTAAATTAGTCCTAATTTACTGGACTGTTTTGTTTACCATCCATCATAAAAGGGAAAAAAAGTAGCTAACAACCATCGGTGTTCCCTGCGATTGCTGGTTGGTAACTTCTATGGCTTTTTGAAGGCGATGAGGTGTTACTCTTGCAAAAAGTTCGGTTGCGGAATTGATCAATGCCCTGCTTACTTTCATCTACAAAGAAGCATCGAAAGTCCGTTTCAAAAATAAGTTGAGAGAGGGGGAAGAGCATTGATACTGGCTTTAAAAATGGCTGCTCATGATTTATGCAAGTGAATCCATTCGTTAGCATTAGGTCTATACAGAAGTCAAGTTTTTTTTTTTTTGGCTACGCATGGAATGCAACCAATTCTATCTTGCGAATTACAGTTCAACTCATTTGTTTAATTAAAGAAATGTCACTTACATTTAATAGACCTCTACCTATTCTTTGTTTTTCTTTTCTCCCCTCATAATTTCCTTCATGAATTCCAGGTTACTAATCTACGATATCCCTGAAATAAACGGACTTTTTTATTCTTAATAATGGAGCGCAAATATTAAAAGTTATACAAACTAATGTGCTATATTGTTTCAAAAATTATCTAAAATATACGAGGTGTGACTATTAAAATAACGAGACTGCGCGCGCAGCCACTGCACACCCAGCGCCACCTGTGAAACAAAGGCACAGCAGTTGACCACGAACTTTTCGTCTGCCAAAGCCACGTTCCAACACGCTTTGCAGTGAGACAGGTTTTCATTACCTCGTGTTTTTGCAGTTTGCCGAAAAAATTGACAGACCAAAAAATCGAATAATGAATCAATCTAAAATTGTTAACAAAAACAGCAACTGAAAATTATTAGTTGTTACGTCAAGTTTATGGGGAAGGTTCTGTCTCAAGAGCTTGCATGTTTGAATGGCATAAAAGCTTTTTGAGAAGGAAGAGAGAATATGGAAGAAGTTGAATGACTAGGCCGTCCGATCGGTCAACGTCTTCCGTATTAGAACTGATCGTCATTTAAGCACTGGAATGGTTGCATCAGAACTGAATATGGAGAAAGAAACAGTTAGGCAAATTTTAACCGAAAATTCAAGCATGAGAAAAATTAGTCTCGCTAAGGGTTGCATGACGAACTAAATGTAGTGCACGACGGAAAAGACTTAGGAGTTACTATTCGAAAGCCTACGTAGCCGAGTGGTCAGGAGCGGGAGTGCAGTAGCACATGCTATTTGAATGGACTGCGGTTCAAGCCCCTGACTGCTAAATACGGTCGATCTG
Source organism: Mastigoproctus giganteus (assembly GCF_048544385.1). Classification (NCBI taxonomy): domain Eukaryota; kingdom Metazoa; phylum Arthropoda; class Arachnida; order Uropygi; family Thelyphonidae; genus Mastigoproctus; species Mastigoproctus giganteus. The sequence continues at coordinate 74,045,068 of NC_143577.1, forward strand.
CCAACCCGCATTGGACCAGCGTGGCAGATCGATTATGGTCCATTTCTCTCAACGTGAATCGTTGAGTAGAGACTTCCATTCTGCAGTGGATTGATAATGGCTGGAGTTTACTTTTTTTTATGACATGGAATTTTCCATGCAGTGCAAACAGGCCGCTAGGAAGGCACTGGCATCTTGATCGTGGTTTATATGGAATAATAAGAAGTACGTTATTATTCCTTCATAAAAGACAATGATAATAACAACATTTGGAATACTGTATTCAGGTCTGGAGACGGTATCTAAAAAAAAAAAAAAAAAACCACACAGAACTTCTAGAGAAGGTTCAAAGGAGGGAGACCAGATTAGTGTCGAGTGCAAATCGATACATGTAAAAATAAGAGCTTACTTAGAGGATATGGACTTCAAATTTTAACAACTAGACATCTAAGAGGAGATGTCCAATTATCTGATGGAGGTGTATAAGGCGCTAAAAGGTGTGATTAAAATGAACGAGGAGAGTCTGTTCTTCGTCATGGATTGGACAAGAACCAGGGGTCACAAACAAATTTTCATGGAATAAATAAATAAAATAAATTTTCTGTTTATACTCCGGGACGACCAAACGGTCAGAGGAGTTCGCATGATGGATTGAATACAAGAAACAGCATCGTATTCACTAGTCACGGGCTTGAACCCCGGTCACTCAAGGCACGTGTACTTAGGTACCCACACGCCTAACCACTAGGCTACGGCAGCCTCATACTCGCAACAGAACACTGGATCTTATGAAGTTCAGATATATCAAACAGTGGAATACGTTGCCTCACAAAGTGGCAGAGGCAGGGAGTCTGACTAGGTTCAGAGTGGAACTGGATGGCTACCTTGTGGGAATTTGGAATAGAATAAATATTCAGACTTATTTTTTTATTTATTTTTTTTTCCTTTGGGGAAAAGAATTGTGTGTATATGGAATTTGGTCCACGAATGGACAAGACGAAATATTCAACTGGTTTTGAAAAAAGATTTATAGTGACTGCGGTGTGGCATGGCAGCCGCCACCAGACGAGCCAGTATGAGAATCTCGTGAATTGCAACCTTGCTGGAGTTATCACACATACCACTGCGTCTCAGGTGTATCGAGAGTGATTCAATAACCAATATCATCTATTCAACAGCAATTCCTGCAGTCGTAAACAGTTCGTTGATGTAAGAAGCCATCAGAAGCTGACAAGACTTGTGCAGAGTAACAGAAAGGACAGTCAGTCGAACATCGCAGCACAACAGTGGTAACTAATGAGGTCTTTCAGAACGCGCAACTCCTCCTACCGTGTGACGGATGATGTATCACAGCCGATGATCAAATTGAATTACACTCCTGTCGGCAAAATACGAGAGTACGATTAGCGTGGACTCAGTAGAAAACTGAAAAACATCCCTTGAGACGAATCTCTTTTCCTATGCTTTACGCACTGATAAGAGAACTAGAATATGACGCAAATAACATCACTCATTACCCATTCTGCCAGGTATCAATAATGCAGATTGATGTTTTTGGTGCTTTCGTGTACACGTAAGGTCAGTTGATATTAGTGGAGCAATACTTGAATGTCATAGATTATCTATAAATGGTTTCTGACCAGGCCCATTCCTTGAAGGCTGCAGTGCATCCATCTGCGAATGTATTCGTCCAACAGGATAATGTGCACGTCACAAGGCCATAATTGAACAGAATTCCTTCCACGAACATGACAGCGAATTCGGTTTACTGCAATGATCCCCAGATCTCAAACAAAATGAGCACTGCGGTGTAAAGTAAAGCGATCATTTCGGAGTAAAGATCCGCAACGTCTAATTTGCAAAAACTATAGGAAATAATTGAATAAGCATGGATCAGTATCCCAGAGGGCACGCTTTGGACACCTAGCTGAGTCAATTTCATGAAGAATTCAGGTTGTTTTGAGGGTTAAAGGAAAACCCACTCACTATTAGGTGGATATATCTAATAAACTGTCCACTCAGTGTGTATACACTGAAGCACCATTCAGACAGCATGAATTCCTCTGTGCCATTCCAACTGTAAATAATATAACTAGAAATAGAAATAAAAAATCTGTCGATATAGCAGAATCCACAGAGCATTGCTGGTTTATTTGCCTTAATGTACGTTTGCAGTGAAAGCTATCCCCTTTTATTGTTATAAAAGAGAGTGGATCGCGCACCGCTTGGGATCGGCATAATATTAGCATTCATCGAAGTGGACCGATTTTTAAAAACATCTGCTTGCACAACTGCTCGTGCATTTTCCCAAGTGTCTACCTGTTTACCATTCGGTTATATTTCGAGCGCAACTACATTACAACTGGGGTACTCACAGGGAGTCTACCAGAGGGGTTCATTTCAGTGTCAGATGGCCGCTGTTTATCTTGCATGACAGAAGGCATTTTCTCTGGCAAATTGTCTTGGTGACATTTCTCTACACTTCGATCCTGCGCGGAAGCAAGATAACAAAGTACCCTATTTGTTCTCCCCAGTGTAATGTCACTTTCTTGGCCAGGCAATAAAGGTAAACTTTGGAGAACTGTGTCGCATTCAGCAAATGGGAAGGAGAAGACACTAAATCCTTATTTAAGAAGCAGGATGTTTACTGTATCACCTTTTGCTGCGCAGTCTTCTGGTTGATAGTTATTTAGAGCACTTCATCCACGTTGATTGCTCCCGCAAAAAAAGTAATTAACCAAATTGGTTGCTCACAGGCACCTTAATATGAAAGTTATATCATTTATATATATATTTATATTATAAATACGTCAGTATCCCTGTGGCACGCTTTGGACACCTTGCCAATGATTCTTCTGTAGTTATGATATAAGCGTATTGATTAAATCTGTAACAGTGAATTTTTAAGTGGTTTTTATACAGGAAAAATAATTTGGCACGTTAAAAAATACTTGGTGAAAGGAGGCTTTGATCCAAATAAGTTTAGAACCATTGCTTTAGACAGTCAGAAGAATAAGAATTTTCTTTAAAAGAATAACAGTTCTTCTAAATCTTATTCTTTAGAAGAATAAGAATTATCTAAATTGTTCACTGCAAGTGAACAATTTTCGAATTGCTCACTTGCAGTGTCATAAACATAAGCGCCATTGTTCACCATACTAAAAGATATGGAAGCTGTGTCCAGCAGTTCCATTCAACTTGTTTTAAATCTAATCCATTTTCTTACTGTACTAAGAGTGATTAAATTGTTTAATATAAAACGTATCCATCCTAACTGCTGGCAGAAATAACAGTTAGCTCAATTATGTACCTCTATATAAACATCAACTCTTTGGAGAGAAGTTCACTTAGTGTTGGCATCAGAGAAGCGGCGAACTAAAGGAAAACAGTAAATCTACGCACAGTTTGGAGAATAATACTAGTACTAATGTGCAAACATATTGCACGCGCTTTGACTAAAGAGATGTGGTGTGATTATCACGCGAAACTGGCGACCGTTTTCCACTTATCTTGCCGCGGTCTAAATCTACGACTTGCTGCCGAAACATGCTTCTACAATTGTTAAAACTATTGACTGCAACCATCTCCCCTCCCCTTCCCCAACCCTTTAGACAAAGGTAAGTACACACACACACACACACACACACACAGAAGCTGGCTGAGTGCTGCATTACCGCTAACAGAATGTTCGCCAGGGAAATCTACTTGAAGATTTCTGACTGGCGTATGCAGACTTGTAGCTAAACTAATGGGCCATTCATCTTAGTGAAAACCAACTTCCAGGGAAAACAGAAACAGCGAAGGCAATTAGGTTTAAATACGAGACCCACGACAAACCACACCTCGCTCTATCTCTCAGATAACAGTCTGTTTCTCCTTATTTTGTTTATTTATTTGCAGGATCACAATATAATGTACAAAGAAAGAGAATTCGGGCTTTATAAAACAGATAATATTCATATAATCAAAATGTTTTTTTTGAATAAGTAAAAATGCAATTGGCCTCATTATACGAAAATATAATTACAGCATGAAGACAATCAGTTAAAATGAACCTGGGAGGTATATTTCATGTTTCCTCTGGAAGAACAGAAAGAAGAACTAAGGGCATAAATACAATACTTTGTGAAGTAATAGAAGGCTGGATCTCACGAATACTTTTGGACAACGCGTTGTAGATTGTTGGATTCAATTGACTGCCACAATGGTCATGGCAAACAGCTTGGTTGTGTTCAAAGAAGAATTGGATAAATACCGTTTGGTGACGGGAAAAGTATGAATAGTATATTTTTTTTTGCATTTACAGAAAAAGCCCCTTCTTTACATCTTTAGCCATAATAATAGCAATACTTACAAATACTACAACCAATGCATCAAGAAGAGTACATTTAATGGCTGTCTTCAATAACTTTGCTAGCGAACTTATGGACACATTTTTGTATGAAACGATTAAGCTGAATTTCAAAATGGAGGCGACATAACCACCATTCTAGCGTTCTCCTGCAAAGGCAGAATATGGACGGATGTAACACAGACAGATATGACTAGGCAAAGACGTATTTTAATACATATTGCGTAAAATATAAAAACCTGGTGTATGCGAACCGTTTACATTATGTTTTATGAATTAAGTGTACTCGTTAATTTAAAGGAATATAAACGTTTACAGCAGGAAAGCGAAGGAGGGCATCTAAAAGAAAGTGCAGCAGTCTCCAGATAACACCCCTGTGGGAAAGGGATAGTTCAATAGGCCTTTTACAAAATAAACACATTTATTTTAAAAATTAAGAACAAACCACACATTAATTCTGAATGCAACTAAAATCTTCAAGAGTGGAAATAAAACGTCTGATGAGAAGTCGGCTATTTGTTTTATTACGTGTGCACCAATACTTGACAAGTTCCGGAACTCGTTTCCAATCAAAAGAAATGTATCTGAAGACAAACCGTACCACTCAACTTTCCAAATGATAAAAAAAAAACACTTGGCGCACATTCTAACAGATGTTGGATGCCTGCCAAATTGATGAAATCGCTTCTTCCAGTGACCACAAAGATATTAGTGTCAAGGGCAAATGGCCTATTCAAAGGCATCCAAGACCATGACACGGTTGGAGGATGAATACTATTTCGCATAAACTTCTACTATACATCTGGCAGAAAGATGGATTTGTATGATGATCGCATGCGCACAGAGGGGGAGAAGAGAGAGAACAGGATTGATCTAAGTTAATCGATACATATCGTTCGATATGCATCGATTAATAACAGAATTTCTTTGAACTTGTTTTAAATTTAATGTCGTAGCCAGCTATGTTATCAACAGTTTCGCTGAAAAGATTTCAAATAGCCAAATGGCAAAAAAAATCCAATAATATGAAACACTTCTATGCTAACTTTGGTAATCGATGGAACTAAAACTTCAAAATAGATTTATAAATTGCTTCTAGGTCAGAATACGAACCTTCTGATCGTTTCCTATTATGAGATATTTCTCTGGGACCACGCTATAGAAGGCTTTGTCTGTCCTTGCAATCTACCCTTCAAAGATATTCAAAAGGTTGAATGAAATTCAATTAATATTATCTTGTTCTCATACAGAAGACTTATCGCAGACCGATGACACCACTGAAGACTGGATGGTCCTCAATTAAACGTCTCAATGGGCATTCACTTGTGTTTATTAACTCTCAGTTATACGCATATGTCACATGTTACTCTGCATTAATGGAAATCTGATCGTTTATGCGCATTTTAAGTACTCAAGGGTCTTGCATTGTGTCTCCAGGGTTATTGTTGAGATAGCTAACCGTCGCTAGACGAGTGCCCGTAATTTGAACAATGACCTAGCGGTTCCGCAATGAACCTTCTTATCCAGCTCGTAGCGGCGAAATTAAAACAACTCACACTGGCAAACGTAGAAGTAGGGTATTAACGCGCATTCATAATAAGTAGGACTAAGCCAATAACTGCCGTATTTGCATGAAGCTATGATACCGTTTACTTAACGAACATGATGAAGCACTACTGGCATCTCTGCGCAAATATTGCTTCCAAGTCTTAGGAGTTTTAATCTCGCAACAGAAACAGTGAAATGCTTTTCTGTTTATAAATGTTCAGCGCCAGCACCGACGGTATTAGCTTGTTAATTCTTCGCTAGGATTCCACTTTAGAATGCAATAAGCGTGCAGAGAAATCTCAGTAGAATCGTTTGGGTAAAGGATGAAAATATTCAACCAAAGTTAGTGCTCGTCTTTCATAAACTCTTTTTGATTTTCCGCGTGTTTGATGCGACATATTAAGAAACACGGTTATGAGCTTAACTGAATTCACGCGATTGCTTTTAATATCGTAAAGTTATTTAGCTTGGGGGGGGCAAATAAAATTCCTGGCTTTTTAAACTCGGAAAAATGAATACGACTATCGAATACTTAGGCGCTAAATAAATAAAATGTTAGCATTGAGATGATGGGGAGTGTTTCGAGAGAAATTGCTGATTTGCGAAGTTATTTCTGTAACCTCTGAATGAACATTATAAGAGATAGATAGAGGCTGTGTGTGTAGAGTAATTTAGCACAATTTGCAGTAGCTCCTGATGGTACTTTGAGCGAAATTTAATATTGGAAATCCAATTCCAGATTGGTCTACAAGGACAATTTAAACTATCTCTTTCGTTTTTTCGCTCTATTTAAACACAGCGTTGCTGACGTACTTTAGCATCATCAGCTTAATGCAGCAATCCACTTCACTGTACTTTGCACTGTCACGGAGGACCTGTAAATTGCGGGTATTCTCTGGTCATTTTACTCTTGTCTGTGAAACAGAAAATCCGAGTTTCCTGGGGGAGAAAAAACCCTAAACCCTCGTTCGAGAATGACTAATGCGAAAAAAACCATAAATATTCCTCCGTCCAAACCAGATTCGAGCCAACAAGGTAAGGAGTCAAAATAAAGGTCATTTTTGTATTCTTCTGAGCATCGCCATAAATGAATTTGGTTAGAGTAGACAGTTCATTTCCCGAAACTTCGAGAGTAGCCAATGATCAAGGATCATCTGTTCTACAGCAGCAACAATTTAAACCAAAATACAAGAGGAAACAAAAACAACGATCCAAACACTGGAATGTAGCAAACCAACAAATTACTCAAGCATTAAAATATAAACGTTTCCTTCTATTTTGGTGAGGATGGGGAGGGGGGTCATAACGGTTAATAATAAAGTCATTTAGAGATAAAGTCTGCCATCAAATTTCGAAGAAAAAATTACTTTTAGTTTATGCAAGACTTCTTTCGTATTCTGAGATTTCTCATCTTTATAAACTCCTTTTAAGTATTCATCGAAATAAACTTAAGATTCTTCCTTTGTAATGTCAGCTTTGCGAGCACTTGGAAAGACGTCTATGCTGTTAGCATTTTCAGCATCTTATCTTCTGTCGCTTGATCGCTTTTAGCTGCGGCTTGGAGCTTTCAAAGAACGTCACTTCCTGCTAAGGAATATTATTTCTTTCTCTTCAGTTCTTTCTGCTGAATAAAATATCAAAATCCTTTACGTCACTGAAATGTGTTCCCCGTGGAGCTCTCTTCGAATTCATTTACATTAAGTTGCACATTTCATTGTTTTCTTTTATTTTTTCTCCGGCCCTTCAAACTATCTCCTCATTTAATTCTGTTGTGCTTAGGGCTCTTTGCGATAATCCCACTTCTTCTGTTTGACTGACATCTTGAGTTTTCTCTTTATTTTTCAGCCCGTTAGGTTCGAGGCGGTATTCCTACTCTTTTTCTTTAATACCACTGTCTTCCCGGAATTAAGTTATTTATATCTTAAACAAATAATAAGAATTCGCTTCTTTACCAAATCCCAAATCACTTTTTACGCCAAGATCATTCGGGATTCTTTTCTTATAATATCCATGAAGTGATCTTAAAGAATTTTTCATTCCTCTTCAGCTTGTTCTTTTAACTCTTATTTAATTAAACGTGAGATAAAAAAAACAGTTCTGGTAAAAGAAATCACTCCCGCTTTTTGCCGACACCCTGTCATGGTTGTGTGTCTGACGAGGCGTAAGGGTAAGAGCTGTTCGTACTTCAAGCGGTCCTAAAAAAAACCAAAAAAGTCCAAAGATCTTCATTGCTCTTATATTTAAAATGTACCGCAAACGAAGCTATTGATTTAATTATTTACTAATATCTGAACAACGTTATCTAAAAATAATCCGATGAATATTTTAGTAATTCATATGAGAATGACAGATGAAAATATTAGTGACATATTGTATGATGTTGCTTGCATAATCAGTAAATCCATGGATCCATCAAAATGTCTCCTGGCTGTTATACGATATCCGTGAGGAAGTCCTCCTGACAGGATTTTGGAGACTCGAAACTATGATGTCATCTACGCAGACCAAGCACACAAATTTAGTTTGTAATAAAATAGGTTTGAAGCCTAGTTTCCGAAGGTCCAATCTGAGATCTTGAATCCGGGAGCCATTCCTCAGAGGTTTTTGTCTTGTAAGCAGGAGCAGAATCCTTTTAGGATACCTCGTGCTGTTCAGTGAGCAACGTTTCAATCAGGAACTTTTCTAGAAATCAGAAGATACGAGGTGTCAGTGCCAAGTGACACAACAACGTCCAACTAGGTTCTTCATATAGCTAATAATTTATAGTTCTCAGTTATATAACATCATTTCAGTGTGGTTTTTCATTTACAAGTAACACTGTTTCAAATAGATGGATCTTCCAACAAGTGGTTCAAACAACGTATAATTATTGAGTCACTGACTGCCGAAAATAACGCATTTTTAAATTTATTGTGAAGGGGTCGGTCTTGAATTCACCACTATCATCGGGAAACAAGAGACAGTCCAAGGTATTTTGCCATAAATTATCTCATGATAAAAAAATTAACAATCCAAGCAACAGCCGGTAAAATGAGTTTCACTATTTTTTGAAACTCTATGGGCGTTATCCATGTCGAATTTTTAAATAAAGCGACTACAGTGATTTCAGCTGGGAGGCTAGCCATCTCTGCTGAAAGAATTTTACTGGAAAAGAACGCAAAACTTAAGCGCTGAACGAAATACATCGAACTGGATGGAATGTATAAAAAAAATCATACATCAAATTAATCTACAAATGCTATTTTATTTTATTTTTGATTTATTCCTTCAAATTTATACAGTAAGGGGCATTACTCCTTAATATCCCCTTGAAATTTCAAGAAATGCAGTACTTTGTGTACAGCTTTTTCAATACAGACATTCGTTGATTAAAATGTCAATCGATAATCAAAACGTTTTGCACGCAGGCCGAGGACGTGTACTTTGCTCGAGATCTCCAAATTTTCCCCTCAGAAATGTAGCCGACAGATGGCTCTTAAGTCTGCATCAAGCTTTTATCCTCGGGTCTGATTTAATCAACTGAAACATACTCCTGTTCGAATTGTCTTGTCTTGCGAATTCTCTTGACTTATCGTCAATAATCATATTTCGCCTGGTTAATAACCTCTTCCTGGTATCAACTAGCTACGCTCCTGATTGAAAAGGCCTTTAAGAATTCCTCCAGTCTGTAGAGAGGCCTTCAAGAATTCTTCCAGTCTCTTAAAAAAAGTCTTATTTCTTCCAGTCTTTTATTTCTCTTAAACTGTTTTTTTCCTACCATAATCATAATACTTCAAGATTGTGATACCAAAGATTGTGGAAATCTTAAAGCCTACTGAAGGCTGCAAATCAAATTAACACAAATATATTTAAAGCATCGACAATTGTCAATTAAAAAAGCCGTTACTAACTGTATTGTTTGAACTTTTATTCGATCATCAGCATTTTTCGGAAAATGTCCTTATTCAATGAGAAACAAAGGGAAAACCAAGATACGATTAGAAATAAGAGGAACGTTAGCTATTATACCAGAAAGAAAATCACACATGGCAAGTATTGGCTTTCTTATCGCTAGATATACGATCTTGAAAGGAAATGAGCTGAGTAAGACATGCTATGTCAAGGAAGAATGTTGTCAGCCATTCCTTGTACATTGACTGCTGAGCCATAACTCGATCCTTCATAAAGATGACAATTGATGTCAGCGCTGAATGAAGAGGGGGAAAAAAAGTGCGGAAGAAATAGAAAAAAAAAAAAAAAATAGGGCACGTAGAGAAAGATTACAGATGGATTCCGAAATAGTGATATAAATAAAACAATCGATTTTAAAATAACAGACTATAAATTTCTATAAAGCGATATGGTAAAAATCTACATAGTTAGCCACCTAAAAAGTTTTGCGAAAATTAAATGTGAACTAGTCAAAAATAATCGTCCAAAAAAACGGGAAAATCGACCACAGAACGCATGCATTCGTGGACACAAGAGTTTATAAATTTGGACTTGGGGGCCCTAACATGACAGTTTTGTGATCAGATCCATAAATTCTATTGAATGTGGATAATTCCACTTATTACCAAGTAAATTAAATGAAGGCGCGATTCAGGTTCCACGATTAATTTTTTTACAGTATAGGAACTAAAAGCATTATCCGCTAGGTGGCCTAGACATAAGATCTGTGATTTAGATCTTGCTTTATAGCAATTTATAAGTAGTTTTTAAGTTGCATTTTTGTGAAATTTGTGTACTAACAGGTTCCTTCGATAATTCTCAGGAAGCTTTGATGAATTTTATAGTCTTCATAAAGGTAAGTACTGTTCATTTATGTTTAGCTTTCTATAGTGTTCAACGTTACTCTTTGTTTTGCGTAGGAATGATGACTGACATTTGACCCGAAGTGCCTTCTTTGTCATATGACTTTGTTAGTGACCTTGCCACTGTTCTTGCTTTGGGTAAAGTCCTGCAGCCCTCAAATATCGCCACACCTATGGACGAACTGTAGTGTTGTAACCCCAGAGGCACTGACTATCCGCTATTATCATCAGCCATTTTCAATCCACTGCAGGATGAAGGCCTTTCCAGTTCCTTCTGTTTTGTGCAATGGCCATCCATTTACTACCCACAAAGTCATGAAATCATCTGTCCATCTTCGTTGTTGTCTTCCAGGTTTTCTTCTAGCTCCTCTTGGGTATCATTCTGTTATTTTCTTAGTCCATCTGTCATCATGTCTTCGAGTTATGTGTCCTGCCCAAGACCATTTTAGTTCTTTAGTTTTGATAAGAATGTCCTTTACTTGAGTTTGCTGCCTAATCTATGTGTTTCTCTTCTTATCCAACAGTCTGATTCCCAATATAATTCGTTCCATTCTTCGCTGTGTTGTTCTCAGCTTCTCTTCCATTCTTTTGGTGAGTGCCCAAGTTTCACTTCCATAAGTCATGGTGGGGAGTATACATTGGTTCGTTATTTTACGTTTCAGACAAATTGGGATATTGCTCTTCAGTATGTGACTATATTTCCTGAATTCTATCCATACAAAATTTATTTTTCTCTTGACTTCCAGCGATTTTTCATTATTACAGCTAATGACTTGTCCCAGATAAGTAAATGAATCCACCTTTTCAATTACTACTCGTTCAATGATTATATCCCTTTCTGTGGCATACTTTTTCATCATTACTTTTGTTTTACCCATATTCATCTTTAGTCCAAAATCCTTACTAACTGTGCATAACTGATTAAGATTTTCCTCTAATTCTTTGGGATCGTGGCTTATGACAACAATGTCATCTGCAAATCGTAAATGGTTTAGGTACTCTCCAGTCAATTTACATTGACTCCTTTCTGCGATCAGTCTAATCTTCTGAAAGCTTCCTCAAGGGCACCAGTGAACAACTTCGGAGATGTCTCCTTGTCGAACTCCTTTCTCAATTTTAAATTTCCTACTGTCTTTGTCTAGTCTAATGACGGAGGTAGCGTCCTGATATATTTTATTCAAAATCATAATATATGGGGTATCTATGCCTTGTCTTTCCAGTGCCCGAAACATTGCCTTATGCTCTATGGAGTCAAATGCCATTTAATAATCCACAATTGCCAGGAATAATGGTGTTTTATATCCATTTGCTTTCTCCATTAGCTGTAACATTACATGAAGGTAATCCATAGTTGAGAATAAGCAAGAGCAAGCTCTCCTAAAGCTAGCTTGCTTGCTTGCTTGCTCTTTCGGTTGATTCTCATCAAGTATTCTTTCTAATCTGTTAGTAATTACCATATCCCATATCTACACGTTGTGAACAACTTGTAGATATGGGATAACAAGCTAATTGATCTATAATTTCCAATTTCTGATTTATCTCCTTTCTTATACAGCAAAACTATGATTACATTATTCCACTCCTTAGGCGTCACACCTTTTCTAATGCATTTTAGGAAGTGTCTTGCCAGAGTTTTTGTGTCATGTATCTTCCTCCCAATTTTAACAACTCTACAGTAACTTCATCTTCATTTTCTTAAACGCATGTTCTACCTCATCAGGAAGGATATCAAGTATGTTGTATGTGTTACTAACTTGCGATCCATCTACCCCACTGCTGGCATCATTCCCTCGCTCCTTGTATGATTCTCTGTAGTAGTCTTCTGCTATTTATAAGTACACCATCGCTATTCTTCAGTTTCAGTATCATTTGTCTTTCTGAATTACTGCTTATGACTGCTGATTTAAGTCCTTTGTTTCCCCTTAATGCTTGTTCTACTTTTCTTGTATTAAATTTTCTTATGTCCTCTCTGAGTCTCTTTCTAATGGCTTTGCATAACTCAGTATACTCAATTTTCTCCTTGTCAGTGTTTATCTTGCTCTTCATTTGTCGTCTTCGGTTCATCATGACAAGTGTTTCTTGACTAAATTCCAAATAGCAAATGCTTAATGTACGGTACTCACCTTATGCAATCTGCAATAGTTAAATTCCGTCAAATTAAACTGAATTAATTTATTTTTTATCTCGCTTTTTAATTTACTAATTTAAATTATTCAACCCAAAATTTAGCCATCAATTCACCCTAAAAACTCTCAGATTGTATAAGATGAGTACCGTACATTAAGCATTTGCTATTTGGAATTTAGTCTAACAATCACGGTATTTTAAGAACTCTATAATTTCTCATAAATGTTTCTTGACTAATTTTTTTCTTTTCTATACTGTACTGTGTCAATAACTAGAGATGCCCTTCATGTAAAAGAATTAATGGAAGTTCCAATTTAGTCTCCTAGTCAACATGAGCAACATTATTCCAACAGATATTGATCTCTCTAGCGATTCTTACCATCAGTTCATCTCCTTCTGTCAATTTGCTAGTCTCCTAAACTCCTCACATTATTCAATGAAGTAAACTAACGATGCCTCCTCCCCCAAACGGACGAAACTTTCTCCTTCCCCCTTCCTACAACGTCTCCAAAGATTCATAGCTCATTTGCTATCGCAGTTTAAATAAAAACGAAACAATTTAGAGACCTTCAAAATCGAGCTTCCTCACAACTTACTGCCCAAGCATACGACTGAGTCCCAACACGATGAATAAGCAACAGAAACCTAACAGTTTGTATGTGCACTGTCCTGATCTCAATCCTTAAGTCCCTACCCATAGCAGCTGGCCTACAAATTTCTCTGCAGAAACAACAGATATGTTATCATAACAGGAACAAGGAGTATGCAGTCTTGGATTGAAATAAGAACTCTTAATAGTTCAAGGTATAATATTAATAATATTTTTGTTAGCATGCTATATTCCAATACTAAAGCCCAGCAGATGGATCAGCTGCTTTTAGACTAGAAATACCAAGCAGAGATTTCAAAATAAAAACCGAACATAGCATATACGCATCTTTCAGAATTGAGCTAAAGAATTGTGGCATATAACAATATCTAAACCCTGATATTTGACCAAATGGTTTACTCGTCACGCCATATTTTTGAACTATTGGAGGTACAATCAACAACTCTAGTGAAAAGTTACCATCTAGTTGTCAGTCTGCTGAATTGTCTGCATAGCTAGAGAATACCTCGCCTGGTTCGCACTGTAGTCCGTCATTCAACCTGCCACTTAATACATATGTTTGCGAACATCTTTCTGACACATGCATATCTCAGAATGTTCTTCAAAATGTAAGAAGCATAAAAAATAAACTGTCTACGCTTATTGCATTTTTAATAGAAGAATCTCATGATATCATATATTCAGTTGAGACACCTATGCTGGAACTTCTACAGGATGTTTTCTTACTGTCAAAAAATCTCAACTAAGCACCATGTATGACATCAAAGTTTAATAGAAGAGGTGGAGGAGCAGCAGTTTTTTTTTTTTTAAATCTGATCTGAAAATTATGAACACTTACAACCTTAGTACCTACAGCTTTGAAGGAATTTCTCTGCTAATCCAATTTAAAGATTCGTTGCTACAAATTTATAATATTTATATTCCACTTGGACCTAGGGATGACATCATTAAAGAAGTAATAAACTGGATCGTTACTGTTCATAAGCCTCAAACTAACATAATTATAATGGTTGACTTTGATCTCCCCCTGCCTAAATATAATTTACAAATGAAGTTATCTGACTGTTTATTAGCACTGGGAACTAAAAAAAAAAACTCAACGTCGCTTTTATCAGAAGAAATCAAGCGCTTGATCTTCTTTATTCTGATCTTTCACTTCAAGAAAATCTGAGCAGCAACATGATAACTTTTAGTTAAATCTGACCACAGAAACAGAGCTGACAGCAACAATTCACTGCGGAGATCTCGTCTCCTACGCCAGAAATCACGAAAAGAATATTATCAATAAAATTCCTTCAGAAAGAAGTTTCTGCAGCTCTTGAAACATTACCCACGGGATTCTCCTAGAAATATACCTATGTAGGAGGCCAATATTCTTCTAATAAAATGGCTGAATCAACTAGAAACAGAGTCGGCATCCAAACGTTGCTGTCTGTTGTATTTGCAGGTTTTGGCACAAGGGCCTTTTGGACCTGTTCATGATTCACTTATCACCAATTTCACATATTATGATCAGAGACTATAGATAAGGAGCTAAAGCTGGATTTTCGGATAGTTGAATGTTGGGGACATTCAGTGAGAATATGATTTATTGTTAGCTGCGACTGGAAAAAGAAACACTGAGGAGGATTCTCCCCCATAAGCAAAAACAGATGAGTTGGATGGAATGACCGATATGGAGTCTTGTCAGAATCACTCCTTCTCGCCTGCTTCTCCTCAAACTGGATGCCCACAGCTGTGGCTCTTTTTTTTATTTTTTTTATCTGCAGCAGTTTATTATTGATTTGAGTTTTCCAGAGTTGGGACCATTATTTCCTAAATATTGTTTTGATAATGGTTTTTCAGTCAGTGTAGGGCACTTTCAGTTGATCCAGTTTCGGGATGTTTAGCAGCGTCATCCGAAAGTTCATTACCTGGGATGCCAATATGATCAGGGATCGGGGCAGAAGGTATCCTTCTGGTTGACTACTTGATAGTGACAATTTAGATCAGATCTCTTTAGAAATGGGATGAGAGGGCGAAAAGCTAGATTGAATGGCAGTGATTGCACTTAAAGAGTCTGTATATATCAGAGGTTGTTGATATGGTGGTTGTTTATGTTATCTATAGTTAATTTTATTGCGAACAACTCTGCGGTATAGAAAATATAAAAAAGCAGAGCATTAATATAACTCAAATAATGCACTTCAACTCAAATAAACAATCGTATAGAAATTGTTTAAGTTCAGAAGGAACCTGTGCTGTCGAGATACTAAAAAGTAATTTTCTCATTAACACGGTGGTAATTTTTCTATCTACGGTACAGCCTAAATCGCAGATATCTCCCCTTCCCCACTAGTACCGATGATATTCTTGTCACGACCACAACAGGCATTCCTCAAAGAGTGTACTCTCCAGTGCTATATTTTCAGCATCTCTACAACCACTGTTGCAAGCAAATACAAATCTGCTGTCGATGATTTAAAGTTATTTATTATTTCGAAAGTCTGTGATGATATTCTCAAAGTTAGCCACGATGCGAATTTACAGATGTGTGGAATCATCAAGTACCTGAAAGAACTCAATCTCGCTATCAATGAAAACAAATCTGCTCAGATAACTTATTCCTTAGAAAACAACCAAACCACGTAGAAATTAAAACTGCAGATGTCGCAATCCAAATGTCTATCCAAAATTCCTTTAACTCCCCCTATTTTCATATTGCTCAAAAAATTCAAAGAAAAATGGCTGATCAAACAAGAAACAGCAACGATCCAAGATTAAAAATAAAAAAAAGTCATAAATCATGTTCAAAAATGCATCTTTCCCATACTGTCATATTCTTCCGAAATCTGACCTGAAGCCCCTCACAAGTAACGATCAGGAAATTCCTTCCCCTAGAGTATAAGGTTCTAAGATGGCTCCATAGCAAGCTTAACTTTCCCTATACAATATCCATGCAACAATTCTACGAAAAATTAAACACCAAGCGTCTACAACTGATCAAGTCTGGAATCATCTTCTTGCTAAGTTGATAACTTCTGCAAGAGATTCACCGAATATAGACAACATAATAACTGAAGCTCCCAACAGAAAAAAATTCAAGAAACCAATTCAAATCATCTAATCTCTCTCCAGACTCAAGCAAATGAACAGAATGTTCCCGAATGCACCCCTTCATCTTGGAAATCTTCACAACATTGATTGCCAAAAATTTCTCAGCTCTCAAAACCTACAGCAGTAAGATTTCCAATCAGATGAAAAGAAACAAGCTGCAGCCTGCCTTCAACCAAGTAATTAGCACCTGAACGCCAAATGTACTATACTTCAACTGTCTTATTTTGAAAATACATGAATATAATTCATATTCATTGATTTATTTATGAATATTACTATGTATATTCATTATTTACTATTTTATTTCTTCTGTACTAAATTATCTGTCCCCCGTGCTGGAAGGGCTTGTTGTATTATTCAATAAATGAATATTTATTTATTAATATGAGTGAATACATCTCACAGCCTCTAATTTTTCTTTTGTCAGTGATACATTCGTAAAAAGTAGTACATATCTTTGAGTTACGCGAACTGACACTATAAAAGCAACCTAAATTATCGGAAAAGTCAACTAAAAAGTAATCTTTAAGTGTTTTTTTTTATAAAAATACTTAAATATTCAGTTTTGCAATACGCGATTTGAGTACGTTTTATTTGTGGGATGAAATAAGCGTGCAAAAACCTTCTCAACCTAAGGGCTGCCTCAACTGCTTGCGAAACTTCTTAAAACAGATTATTTCTATATACCAATTTGCATAATATCATTTTGCATGGATATTCCGTATTTCCCGCACCCATAACTTAGCAAAGATTATTTAGTAAAAAAATAACATTTTTGAAGATCTAATTTATTTTACTACACAGTCGCATTACTTCTAATTCTTCTTAAACAAAGGCATTTTATTACCCATGTGAGTAATTTTATAATTCTATATATACTAAGGTGAACAAAGGATATCTTAATCATCTCAAAATTCATATACAAAAATATTATTCTAATTCATCTAAAGGACAATGTGAAAATCGGAGAATAAAAGTTGCAGTAGTAGGTTTTAGGAGCATCAGCGACTTAGGCCACAATTATTGTTCCATATATACTGTCTGTAAATTGCGCGTGTTCTGCAGTCGATTTTCTGTTTACTGAACGAAAAACCAGAGTTTCCGGGAGGGAAATTCATGCTGTCCTCGCCTGAGACCGACCACATGAGTACGAGGTGTGGAAATAAATTCCCGGACTGGTTCTGTTGCGGTCATGTTCGATGAGTTTGAAAATAAACGGAAATGATATAGTGTAGTACAAACTTCCTAGAACACATGCTGCTAAGGTATTGTGCAGTAAATTGACAGGTTGCAAGCAACGACCAGTTTCGTAAGTAAAGTTAACGTTCCGTGTGTCACGATTTTGCAAAGGAGCAACGAACGAATATCAAAAATTGGTTTAAACTTGGAAAATCTGCAACAGAAACGATGAAATGTTAAAAACTATTTATGGAAATGAAACGTAAAGTGTATTTCAATGATACTAGTGAACGTAAGCAGTTCGAAGACGGAGGCGAGGACATTCGTGATAACCCAAGAAGTGGGCGTCCGTCAACCTCTCAAAATGAGGACAGAATTGCAAATTTTCAGGAAATTGTGACCATAGATTGTCGTTTTGTCCCTCGAAACGATGGCCGATTAGTTGTATATGCATAAAGAGACGATTCGTCAAATTCTTCAGGATTTAAAGAAATGGAGGATTCGTGGAAAATTTGTGCTGCACAGCCTCACAGATGAGCAGAAGCAACGAAGAGTTATCATGCGAAGACTTCATCCAGACTTGGAAATGTCAATCCTAATTTCCTTGAATGTATCGTCACTGGAGATGAATGTTGGGCGTTTCAGTACGACCTAGAGACGAACTATCAGAACATGCAATGGACTTCAAAATCATCACCAATGCACAAAACGTTTCGTTAACAGTAGTACAGACGATGCTGATCATGTTTGGACGCCATCGCCGATTCTTTTCGGAAACGTTTGAACGGTGTAATACGTGCTGATTCAATCATGTCTTGATTCTTTTGAATAAAAATAAAAGCATTTTTGAACTCTTTCACTCTGTGTTCTTTTCATTTCACCAGTTCGTGAACTCTATTGCAAGGTTTCATGTGTGTGTGTGTGTGTGTGTACACAATTTTTATACACGAGATATAGAAATATCTAGTGTATAAAAATGGCGCCAGTCGACATCGCAAGCTTCATAAGAATCAAGTTGATCCTCCAAAACCAAACAGATATTTGAAAATAAAGAGATTTTTCTTTACTTCAAGTTTTTATCCTGTTTCTTTTTTTTTTTTTTTCATATGTATAATAATTTTCCCCCCTCTGGCATTAAGATTTATTCCAACAAACAACAGCTTAGATGAAGACTTACTTCGAAAATCTTCAGTCAATATTAAGGACGGAGAAGATTTATTTCCTCGCTGTTTCTGACGTGAATATTTCTGTAGCTTAATACTGCGATTTACTTGAAAAGACTTTCATTTTCCACTTGAAAAGAAGTGTATTAAAACAAATTTCACTTTTTCTTCAAGTATCTCTCTCAGTTTACTTATTTCATTCTTCGTTAAATAATACAACGTGCGAACCAAAACGAACCAGACAGTGATATCTCGCACTCCACCCGCAAACACGCCAAAGAACTCTTAAGCTATTGTTTTAATCACTTGATAGACCAGAGAAGGATGCCATGTCTTTGGTCACGTCATTGTCTATCTTCTCTAGTTGCTAGCCGGAGATATAAAACAATACTTTACTCCACCCAACTGACGTCCGTGCCATTTTTACTCCGCTCTTATAAGGATAATGTCACCGACACTTCCGCAGAACCACCCTTGGCCACGCAAAAGCCGCTTTCTTCGCCGTGCTAATAACTCTTCGCCAGCCTGAAAACCTCGAAATGAGATTTTGCTGCTGCGTCTCGGATGGGATACTTTCCTAACGGAAAGATTCGTTCGGGAAAAATTTCCTTAAGTTTCATGTGAGAAGAATACAGAGCACCACTTTGTCCTCTGTCGACCGACAAACCATACACAAATGCCTTCTTCAGTAAGATTTAATATATTAATAACATTGGTTGCATTTGCAATTGGTGCCTGCAAATGCATTCTTTTTATTAGGTTGAGAAATTATAGTTTTTATTGTGACTGAGTTGATTCTGCGTGTGTTTCTTGCAATTTCTAGGATTGATATGCAATCCTGGAGTGGAAGTTTATAACAACCTTTTAATTCTAAACGCGTCTGAGAAGTAATGTTGTATTTGCGGCTTGAAGTACTGCACAAGTGGTCGTACGTTTAAGTTGTTTTAATTAGACAAATAGCTTTTGGTATCTACTAAATACATTCGCATAAATTCATGTTTTCACGTGCTGTGGCGGATATCACTCGTACAGAGAACGCTAATAACTATTTGGGGCATCTTCATATTTGCATAACACCACAAAGCCTCCGAGAATAAAATAAGTACTTGAAAAAGAACAAACGTATTCGTCCAAGACAATCTTTCGAATTAAAATTCTATGACCACGAGGAAGATGGATCAGCTAACTCAAAAGGTATTAACAACTCATTAAGAGAACTTTCATTAGCACAATTTTCTGTGGCATATTTTAAAATGCCGAACTACAATTCTTTAAAATCCTAAAATTCCATAAGAATATTAGGATTTTAAAGAGCTGTAGTTCGTTCACAATGTCATGACATGTTTCTAAGACATGCGCTTAGACACAGGACAATTTCCTAAATGCAGTCGCCATTTTAAATGCAAGGTTTAAGGTGACGGTGTAGTTTTTAATATGATCACAGTGTAAACGTTATAAATTTTTTCTGCCAGGACTCATAAATGTACGGCTCAGCCATTGATTGACATTAATTCTGTAATGGACGTTACTCTAGACGTGAATTTATAGCTTTTCTCCAAAGAGTCCTGCCACCAATCGCAAAGTTCCAGCAGTGACTCCGACAGGCAATAATATACAGTATATAAAAATAAAAAAGGTACCTAAGGAGAATCCTTATGGCTTGACTTCAGAAAGCGAATTAGCCATAAAATACTTGTACAATTTGCAATGATCATCGGTTAATTCCAAGTGGGGAAAGATATTTGGGAATGGTGCCTGCCAATAATATAAAAGAAAGTGCAAAAATCATGAAATTTAATAAAATGCTCCGTAACTTAATACTGTGATATCTCAATGCAAAAAGCTAATTAAACACAGAACATTGTGCTGAATTTATGTTATGCACTTTAAAAATCTACATTTGCTTTAAAATTTACCTTAACTTAGACAATAATTTAAAAGCGTTAAAATAATAAAGAAGTGAATCGTGAAGAAATATAGGCAGGCCTAAATATACTATGTTTTGACTGTTACACTTAAAATGGCGTATTCCTCTCTATTTCATCATAACGAACAATAGGAGCTGGAAACCGTTACAATTATGAAAGCATTATAAATACGTATAATGTCTAGAGCAATTATAATAATAATGATACCCATAATAACTTATAATCATATACTTAAAATTCAACAAAGCATGCGGATTCATCAAAGGTAAATTTAATTGCTTTAAATAAGTCAAATTATTGAATGAAAGATCCAGATTTCTATTTCAGATACGTGTGTAAAAATATTGTAAATTTGGCTATTATGGCCATAATGACAAAAATGAGACACGATCAGAAAAATCTTTCACAAATCCGATAAACCTTTGCGATGAGTGCGGAGTACATGATGTTAACGAATTTTCTGTAACATTTACCACTGTCGTTCGCCATCTTTGTTAATGACCATGGAAAACTAACAATAAGATGCAGAGATTTTTTCATCAGTCATTTCTAATGGCGGCAACACTGAAACTCTTCAACATGCAATAAGCTATGAACTGAAGCAGCGCTCCCTCTTGTTATCAAGAAAAGCAACTGAAAGAACCGGGAATATATTTTACAAGCAAATATAAATTTCCATAAGTATGCTGCCAACCAATTATCAACCAAACAACAAAAGAGACAGGCTTATTAAAAAGGGAACGTGCTCCATTTTGACCGCTCAAGATTTCAACTTATTTTAAATGAAACTTTGGTACCTTTAAAACTTGAACCTCTACCTCCCATATAAGGAACCCTTATAGTGTATATCTAATAAAAAGATCCAAAACGAAAGGCAAATGAAAAGATCCAAAACGAAAAGGCAAATGAAAAGGTCCAAAACGACTTATCAGATACCAAATACTACACCAGCTCTGTCATTTTTTGGTAGAGCTCTCTAAACAGTAAGAGGAATACTTAGACCATTCAGCGTATTCTGTTAATTGTATCAATTTTTCTTATCAATGTTTGTTATATCTCCAAATATCTGCGCGGGAGCATGGTAGTTATAATCATGATCTTTCACACACACACACCGGGTGGAAAAGGAGCGGGTTTGAATCCAGTCAATGACGCGAGGAACTTTTATGGGCTTTTTTTCACCCAGTAGCTGAGTTACCAGTAAGGTCTAAATAAATTAATTAATTATATCAAGGTCTTTAAGCGCAGGAATTCAAAATCAGGAAAGATAACCTCCATTAGAGGTGTTGCCTCTCAGATGTTACACTGTATTCAAAGGACAAAAAAAAAAAAAAATTAAAGCACTACAGTCTACTGACATATCAGTCAATATCCCCGAAGCTAATGCCGAAGTAGGCTCCACACTTCACAAAATGCAAGTTTTGATACCAAAAGAACAGCTTATCAAAAAGTAAGAAGTTGAGATTAAAAAAAACCTTCGTAGGACGTGAGGAAATCTGCATCGCTGAAGATGACTGTCAGGTGTCAGTTTATGAGAAAAGTGCTTATTGTGGAGTGGTGGAATGACTGTAAGGAGACTGCGCTTACCAAATAAGACGATGTATTATGTAGCGAGGGAGAAATAGACTAATGAAAAATACCAAAGTGACGTGATGTATCCCAAAAAATGTCGCCCCTATGAGAAAATTCTTCTGCTACAAATTCAATTTATTAGTTGCCGCGACATATTCTTTAAAGCCAGATTACTTCGGTTCCAGGGAGGTTTAATGGCACGTTCAATAAGAACGCTTGCAGACACCGGGAAAAGGAATGCGAGTAGAGAATGACACTCTCAGACAACTCACGATGGAATCTGATCGACGTCTTACTATTGGCTTAACTATAAACGAATCATTTGGACCAGAAAGTTTGACTAATTCTAATTAATTCCCGTGGATTATTCCAGTAAATATTTATAGCGGTTATTGTAAAAAAAATTTCACCAAATAGTTTCCGTTTATGTTATCGTTTTCTATTTTAAAAAAAATATATTAGACGAAGGATTTTTCATCAAAATGGCATTATGAATCATTGTCCGCTATTTTGATTCTTTGAAAGTTATAAAGCTCTAAAATATTTTTTAAAAAAAACTTAGATACTAAGACCTATTGGTCAGGCACGCAGATTTCAGGAACAGAACAGTACTACATATGATTTTTTCTGAGAATAAAAAGAAATATTATTACGGCGTGGCGCTGTCAGCCATGACAATACTTGTTTATTGAGTTAAACATCTTAAGGAAACAAACCTTTAGTCATTAAAAACTTTATCGACAAATATAAAGGATGACCGTATAATTATGACGATAATTGAATGGACACGTAGTCCAAGGAGTGAAAGACCAATGTCTCTTGACACTTTAAACGATATTAGGTCAACTATAGACCTAATATCGTTTAATGTGTCAAGAGTAATAATCAGGCATTTCCCATACTAATATAGATGGGAAATGCCTGATTATTGTCTGGAAAACTCAATATGCCATGCAGTAGGTGCGAAAAGCATTGAGAATGCTAACGTTAATGTTCTTTGAAGGAGGATGTGGCTATCTCTGAAGAGATTCATTGCCGATTAACGTTAGTTATTTTGCGGATTTCAACAAAACTAGACAAATACAAGACGCACAAGTCCCTAGATCACGCTATTGTGACCATTCAAGAGTTTCTTCGTACAAGAAAAGGTGTAAATCATAAAGAGTCATTGAGAACTGCAGAATGGATGACTCAGCTGTTTAAAGAAGCATTCTCGAACAGTCGTTTGAACTGTGTACAGAGAATGAATCATAGCGGTGGCGAAGAAAAACTCCAGCATGCAAATTCCCTTCTAAATTTTTTTATAACCACACCTAAAGGCTTTGTCAAAAAATATTCGTTTTCAACAGCAGTGATCCTAACTCCTGACTTTTGCTATTAGTATTGCTGAACTGAACAACGGAATTGTGGGGAAGAAGAAGCAGACATGATAATTCACGCTTTCTTTCTGAAAAATGAACTAAATTTACGGTATATTACAGTATAAAAATCCAGTAAATAATTAATATAAACAGATAGTTTTAAAGCTAGAATTATGATTACACACACGACATTGAAAGTAGAAGTTGTAGGAGAGAAATGGGCAGAAAAGTTCTACGAAAGCCAGTAAGACCCTGCTAACACTATTAATGACAAAATTGTTAAATGTATATTGTGTCATGTTTTTTAAGTTGTGCGCTTTTATTGTGAATTGAGTATTAATTAAATTAAAGCGGTTTTTACTTCGAAAACGTAAATATGTCCGCAAAAGTTATGAACACTGCGTGAACATATCATTTATCATTAAAATGAGGAAAATTCACACCGAAAGTTAATTGTTTACGATAAGGTCATGAGAAATTTTAAATGTCCAAGGGATTAGTTTTGGAGTGTCACAAACAACTTTCCAAAGGAAAAGAAAACATCCATAAGAATAATTGATCCGTCCATTCGATGGCAGCGAAAACTGGTGCAAGTTTCTAAAAAGTGCGGGAGCTTGTTCGCACCGATCGAAGAGTTACTATCAGAACAGTAGAGAACAGCTGGAAATGGATAAAAACAGCTGGATGAAAAAGAGTGACGATGTTGAATTGAAGGTCTGCGCAAAGATAGTGACGAAAAACGGATCTGCAGATGGATTATCCTCCCTCTCAGTTCTCTTAAATGTGGCTCCCCCAGATTCCTTTCTATTTCCAAGTATTATAACTTCGCTGACGGGCTGTATTTCGGGTGTTCGAATGAAGTCCACAGAATGTCGAGGGCACTTAATCGGTATCAGTAAACGAATTTCAGAATTTCTTCCGATTGTAGCAAAAAGGAAAAAAAAACAAAAAAAACACAGCCCCATACAGAACTGCCCAAGGAAACACAAGTAACTGCTAAGTCCAATTTTAAATCACATATGAAGTAATTGCAGGAACCTTTCAGCCAGACCTCATACTTCACGTGCTAAAAAGTAACGTGGAAAATACTTCATATCTACGTTCAACTAGCATTTATTTTAAATACGATAAAATTCCTGGTAGTATTTAACACTTGATTTGGATCGTATGGTTTCAAGTCGGCATCAGTACGATACTCCGACCGACTCTCCCAACTCCGCTTGAACCAGCCTCAATAAAAGTCACGTCACTAATGATAAACCAGAGCTTTTATAATAACGTGCAAGAAACTCATCCATTACACTGCCACGGAGGTTTTATATACATAACCTGTTATGTTTCTATCGAAAATGAATGTTATATTCAGGGTGGCTATAAAGTGTATCGCTCTAACTGCAGGTTGAAAACTATGGATTACCCAGACATGAAATTTGAAGTAGACACCTTTAGACACACACAGAAACAGAAGACATAAAAAAGTTGCTAAAATTGAAACACAGGGTCCCGGAGCATGTACCATTACCGTATGTTTGCCATACTTAAAAGGAAGCATGTTTGGAAAAACTGTTTTATACCATAAGAAGCATCACACGTTGCTTGGCCGGTAAACAGTTACTTTGAGTCACATTTCACGATGATCCCACCTCCGTAGCCGAGTGGTCAGAAGCAGGAGTGCAGTAGCACACGCTCTTTGAGTAGACCGGGATTCAAGCCCCTGACTGCTGAATACGGTCGATCTGCCAACCCGCACTGGACCAGTGTGGCAGATTATGGTCCATTTCCCTCAGCATGAATTGTTGAGGAGGCTTCCATCCTGCAGTGGGTTGATAATGGTTGCACTTTACCTTCTACCCACCATTTCTCTGCATTTTGTCAATGCTTGGCCACCTCGCTCTCCGGACTTTAATTCGTGTGGTTCCCAAAAAAAAGGGGCACCACGATGTGTTTTGGTGCTGCATGCAATCACATAGTCCAATTTGTTAGACCAAGTTACAGTACAGTATGAGGAAGATACAACCCTAATGATAGCATTGCTCGATTTGACAATCATTCTTATTGCAAATTCATTGAAAGTGTGGAGAGCATTGTCAACTATTTCCTGAAACATGTCACGGGGAATGATGATAACATCATTTGGGTGCCAGGCAGAGACCGAATAGTGACCAATGGGACATAACTTCCGGTAGGGTCCCATGGAAACAATATTCCCGTGGGATGTTTAGGGAAAGAGTCGACCATGCTTTATGTTTTCAGCATATTTGAAATAACGGCTATCAAATTGAGAAAATTTTATTATCAGAATGTGTATCTAAATATGTATCAGAATAATGTGTATCCTTATACTGTATTTAAATTAATCAAACAAATTAGATTATGTGGTCGCATGCAGCACCAAAACGCATCCTGGACCATGTTTTTGGAATTTTTATGTCTTTCGTTTCCGCATGGTCTAGACACCATTTATTCAAAATTGGTTCTGTGGGCGATTCATGGTTTGCTACCTGAAGGCGGCCAAATAATGCACTTCAATTATAACCACCTCTATTTTTTTACTTATTATACTAGGAGTTCCCTACCAAAAACTGGCAACTCTGCCATATTATAAAATATAGTACTTAAAAACATAGATGAAACCATTTATACAATAAATAAATCCACTTAGTCCAGTCCAGTCAGTAATGTAGTCAATGATATTTCAGTGAGTTTCAAAGAACTTTCAAGAACTACAATCCCATTAGATAGGAAGCTCACTAAAACGCCATCAATCCAATTATAAAAAAAGTCCACATTAATAAAGTTCAGATTGAAAGGTTCCACCAGAAAGAAGAATCCACGTTAGCTGACTTAATTCAGTGAAGTCCACATGAAGTGATAGATTCACCAAAGATGTGCTCTCCAAATGAAGTACCTGTCATCAGCAGTCCATCACGCATGTATGATTACTAAATATTTTTAAATGTTCATATATGCTCTGAATATAGTCCAAACTATAGTCTTGGCAGCACACAACTCAACAGAGATGAAACGAGGTGAATAGCAGACATTGGGAGTTGAGGATGGGATAGGAGAGCAGAGCAGAATCCCACCAGTAATCATAACAGTGCTCACATCGTACGTCTACTCTGCTAATAAATATTAATCTGTTCTGGTGAGACCCGCACAGATTACAAGTTAGTGCGCTGCTCCAATTGGAGCATTTTTATAACGACCTGCATATAGAAATGGTTTGTCGTTTTGAATGTATAATGGATTCTGACTGCTCTGATAAATGTACGAACCAACCGCATCTAATAGTGTCGTTGAATCAAAAGAACACAGTTTAATAACATGGATGTTGCCGGTACTTCAATTACAACTTTACTTACACAACTAATCAGCTTCAGGAAATTTAATATAAATGAACAAATAAAACAAAATTTCCAAACGGTACCACTACATTTGTGGAGGGATGGTTTCGAATAAATAATAACGACCTTTAAATATGCCTTGTAGCTTAGAATTCAATATGAGTGATCCACGACAGGGTTCTGTAGTAGGGGGCTTTGTGATTTGATACAAAACAAAAACACCACAAGTATATGAGTTTGTTTAACAATCACGAGAAAGAAACAACTCAAAAGTAGTTAATCCTAGAATTCAAAAATGATTTGTTAAATATGAAAATTAATAAGAGTAATTTTATTTAATTAATTGTATAAGATATTGGGGTTAGGGGGTTTACAAACAAATCGCTCTTAATGCATTTACTGAGAGCCATCCTACCCGATCTTCAAATCTAATTTCTTAAATCCTTAATCTCCAGATTGGCGTTTATTTTTATGAAATGCACTAAGTTTACATCTCCGATAAGGTCTACTAAAGATAGCTAACACTTCCTGCAATAATAATAATAGCGGATAATTACTCATTAGATAATCCCGGACCTAATATAGGCAGCGAATAATAAGTGCTGTCGTTTGAAACTATAATTATGTCTTCGTTAGACGATGATTGCTCGTTAGGTGAGATGTCGAACAAGTTCTTCCAGTGAATAATCACCTAAATTAGCTACCAACTCGCTATGGCGTTCATTAAATCAGAAACTTCGATCCGCAAACGTGTGTCTTCAACCATGCTTAACCACTACAGAACTGCAGGCCTTTCGAACAGAGAAAACTTTTGCCTTTTACTAAAAAGATGGAATTATACTTTGAAGTTTAACGTATTAGAGCGATATGCTAATATTCCTTTCATAGTTGAACGTACTCTTGTTTATCTACCTAAATT
Organism: Mastigoproctus giganteus; assembly: GCF_048544385.1. Taxonomy (NCBI): domain Eukaryota; kingdom Metazoa; phylum Arthropoda; class Arachnida; order Uropygi; family Thelyphonidae; genus Mastigoproctus; species Mastigoproctus giganteus. The sequence goes on from NC_143577.1 coordinate 74,073,041, forward strand.
CTAAATGCAATTAATCGAAATATCTAGCACTACTTGTATTTTATGACAGTAAAAAAAAAAACAGCGTGGAAATATCGACCGCAAATATTCCTTCTAATAAGAAAAAAAAATAATTCTCAATGGATAAACATTACCAAAATTCTATTCGCTATTCAATACAAATTCTAAAAGCTTATGGAACTCTTAGAATTCGTATAACAATCAGAATTCGCAAAATAATTTGAGAAAATCCTTGGAATTCTGGAAAGAAGCATTGTTCGGAAAATGAACCCTATTGGGTTTGGACTTCTATCAAACACAGATTCCTCTGAATTATCCTGTTCCTTTAACAAGAAATAAGATGTACGTTAATAACCTAACGCGTCTCCATACGGCAGATCATTAATTGGTACGATCGGACTCCCTGGTGGGATCGAACAGCGCAACATGGAGCGTTATAGATAATTGATGAGTGAAAGCGATCTGTTCAACTTTTGACTGAAGAGTTTAGAATTCGTTATGGCCGCCCTAATGACATGACATTATAATATACCAATAAAATTCTAATTAGCATTGTCAACCTCCAGAAGCATAATCGTCGATGTGTAACCTAACTGCGACTGTAGGAAGAGCGCTTCAAGAGCAGTCATTAACCAACGGAACACGTAACCAACGCAGCTGTTCCTGTAAGAGTAATTAGGAACGATTTCCCGCACAGATTAGTTTCACTTATTTCGTAGTGTCCATCCGAGTAAGTGCGTTACCATGAGCGACGAGTCCTGATCCGATACACTGACAGCTCCCTGCACTGAATGTACTCTAATCCGTTTTCCTGAACTTGATGGCCGCAAACGGCGACAAATACTTCGCTGTCTACGGAACTGTTGATTACTGATAGCCGGAACTTTTGACAAAAGTAACAACTATCATTACGCTTTCCGCCATTTTAAAACAGTCTTCGTGTACTTTTGTTGCAGTTAGAAACTGAAAATTAACTTTAAAGTTGGCTGCACTTCTGCGGTTCTTTCAATGACAGTTTAGAACTTATTGAACTCCTGAAATCTTCTGTTAATCAAAGGAAAGTGATAAGAAATATCTAACTCACTAAGGTAGGGCAAAATCCGTGGAAAATAATTAAGGATAAAACGTCCCCAATTATTATTTAAAACTTATTCGTGTTGTTGTTTATACAGCGAATTAATATTTGACGTCAAACTGCAGTGTCTTTATTGTGTGTGTTCACTGGATGATTTGCATGTTTTGTGGGCTGAAAAACCTAGAATAACTCACAGGAAAACCCGGATCAGTTAACTGCAATTCCGATTGAAGAAGCTTTTAAGAATTCTTGCAATCTCCAACTGAATTAGAACCGAGACCTCTCCATAGAAAGAAGTAGAGACACCATTATGTTGTCATCTAGGACAATATATGCTTCCTTGTCCTTTTAGGGTTCCTGTAGACAGAAGAACAGTCCCCGATTTTGAAGGACAAAGTTGAACATACCTGAAATTCTGCATGCGATGCTGGAGAGCGTCATCTATCGTTTCAGATTATCTTAAAATGTAATTTTCCTCATAATTTCTTTAAAGTGTGGTGGTATTGCTGTAGTTTTAATTTTTTTGATCATTTTATAGAAAAAAAAGTTTATGGAAATATATTTATATTAATTGTGCGTAACGAAATGTAAATTAATTTTCTTAATTTTAATAGCTGACAACTTCGAATGTGAGCTAAGTTTAAACGTAACGTTTTCAACTTTAAAAGAGTGAGAGAGAGTCATTAATATTACTCTCTCAATATTAATCATGAGGGTAATTAATATTAAATTTCCTAGTTAATAAGCGCAAACTTTTATAGACATATTTCCTTTTTCCCCCTAAAGGTAGCAGGAGGCACTTACTAAAATTCAATGTGTCTCATGTTTAATGGAACGTGCTAAACATATATCTCATTTAAAAAAAAAAAAATTGCTAAATGTCCCCAATCGAACGGAAAGAATGGGGACTAATTTTTGATTTTTATATCGTTTGTCTACGTGAAAATTCGAAACATGTTTGTTAAAGCTACTGGAAATTTAAACCGGAATAAACAAAAATAAGATGTCCGATGATAAACAGTAAATGTTTTCTGGTCTTTACTTGGCCAATCAAACAGCATATTTCAGCAGTTTGGGCGTTTCCAAGCCGCTCAAATACACTTATCACTGGAGTCGAATTTTTGATTTCGAAATGGAGTAACCTAAAATCTGGTCTTCCTTTTCTCAGATCGACAACTGAGCTATCGGAAAATCTTCGCATTACTCACGTAGCAAACCTTTGGAGATCTGTTGCCCGAAACAAACCATTAAAATCCTCATAGGAAAAGATACCAGTTTAATTACTTTTTTTCTTTATTCTCTTGCGTGCTGGAGAATCCCAGGAAAGAGACCGCTTCTCCTCCGGCCTTTTGTCTCCTTTTACCAGAATTAAGAGACCCAGAATTGAATGACTCCACATTGACATCTGGAATAATGATGCATTAAAGCATGTCCTGATACCAAGCACATATTACCAACTTCAAACAATTCATTGGACAATCCTAAACACGCAATTATTTTATATATACTCTCATTTCTTTTTCATCACGATAATTGTCACTTTTTGTTATTATGATTTTTTTAAAATAAATATTTCCCGTCACTTCCTAGGCTCCATTTATCGTATCTCCACGGACCCATCTATATTGAGTCTAACCTCAACCGAAGTCTTTGATAATTCATTACGATTACTTAGATCTTTTCAATATGCAGTTATAACGTCTTCACAAAATTCATTAATTAATATTATATTCAATTAGTCCTTTCACGCCTTAAATTGCTTAAGGATATGCAACAATTTGCTGAAAACAGACTCCGGAAACATGATTAAATTGGGGAAATTTTTGATTATCATTACCTTCTTGTTTTTCCAACTTATATATTTGAAATAGGAATAGAACCATAAGAAGCTCATAAAACACTATTAAAAACATTTAAGTACTAATTTTTCTTTAATTAATATAAATAAATTAATTAGTAGCGAATTAATGCTCAATTATCTTCAGTTCCCTGCTAACCAGATAACAGAAAATAAAATTTATTATTATGTAAATTATTGATTGCATTTATTCAATTCAGTCAAAGCCCATCACTATAATCTGTTTCCCACACCTGTGATAAACAAAATTATTTTCAAAGCGGATTTTATTGATAGCTGAAAGGAAGCAGTCTATGGTATGTAAGGTGTCCTACGTACACTGCTGTCTGAAAACTGAGGAAATTTTTTTGGAGGAGAAACCGAGCCTTCTCCAATTTAAAAATGTTGAACGAATGAATATTTGTTTTCTTCTTGCTACAGGGCGCAGTACACCTTTATCAATAACTGCGATCTGAGTATGCTCCGACAGTAATGTCCAAGAAACAATCCTGTTTTTGTGCAATCATTTCAAACAAGGCCAACAATCCACTACACTGTCACGATTTTGCCCCTCCTGGCTTTCATCTGTTCAGGCCTTTGAAACAGCGTTGCAGGGTGCCAAGTAAGTGATGGACAATAAAGGTACTACACTGAAACCTAATTTAATGGGAATGTCCCTGGACTTAACCACAGAGGTATCATTGCTCTCTTGACAAGGGGGACAAGACATTGCCCATATGTTCAGTTTGAAACAGCCAATCCATAGAGGTTCTTTCATTTCATTTTGGTGAATAGGTTGAAGTCGCAGGGACTCGTGTCAGGGAAGTATGGTGGAAGCAATTCCCGGTTCTATCGATCCCAGAAGAAGTCCACTGATTGTTTTCATTATAATGCAAGACAATGAGTGGACTGTTTACGCTTTCGACACAGTTTGCCTTCCGAATGAAGCTGAAAGAAGGAGCAGGAATACTGTGCGTCGATTGTGGTATCCCAAAACGGCATGATGACGAATAGTACTCTACCCTCATAGCCGTAAGTAATTATCAGAAGCACATTCATATTGCTTGGTCTTCTCTGGAGGTTTTCAATTGAAAAGACTGCTCCTGCAACTTCTCTCTCACACCTAGTTTTGATTCCTGTCTTCAGCCGAAGTTGCGAAATACTTCACTTCTATGGACAATTTAGTGTCAGGAGGTGGTTGATGTTTTTTTCTTCCCAGAAAATGGGATTTTTCATTCCAAAAAGCCAGAAAATTAATGTCGCATAATCAGCACATAAAATGATCTCATGGCCAAAAGTAAACCGTAAACTTTCTGGACAGTTTTTCTATCTGACGCTTATTCAACGAGATATTAGCAATTAAAGGTTGGTGACGCCATTTCCGAGCTGAGCGATTTGCGTTGTAAAGGCATTTTCGAATGCAATACATTTCCACATGCAGAGATATGTCACAATATGCATGCCATATTCCCTATAAAAAGAAAAAATATCGGCCGCCGAGAATTTAAAAGGAACCAATCCAGCTTCCGTTTAAATTCTCTTCCTTTAAATTTTAAATACGTTTGGAAGAAAACGGATGTATGAACGATGGATATACCCTGACGAGACAGAATATGAGGATAATGAATATTATGACGTGTACATCTCGTTGGGACAGTGCCAAAGAGGTACATATGGCTCAGCTCGCCCATAGGCGAAACAAGGGCTGACATTATGCAGACATTATCGTCATTAGGCGACTTAACGAGTACCCAAGAAGTGGCCGCAGCATTTTCCTTACTTGTTGCAGACAAAGGTAGGTCACGCTCTTCGCGAATGCCTGACGAGGAAAGAAGCAATTCTGGAAATAAAAGTAACCGAAAATACACGTGCGCACAAGCTTGAAGTTTAGGAGTGAGAGCTATAACTGTTCACCGTATTGTGAAAGAGGGAAATGGTTTTCATCCGTATCAGTTCAAGAACTCTTGCTTTCAGATTAAGAAAGTCATGTGTCCTACCTTCTTGTGAGTGGGTTTGGCAACACTGACCAATAGTTATGCTCTCTCATAATAATGGACTCACGAAGCATGGGAAGCATGTGGAATTGCCACAATATACTTTACCGGAAGGCCATAAATCAGCATGTTTCCACTTCGCAACGGTTTAGCTTCAGTGGAGTATAAGCAAACGGATTGGGATCCTTGTAGGTAAAATCACTCTTCCCTATTTACTTCCCGATCACTGACTGTGGATATTAAGCCTCATTTTTATTTACTGTGCTACCGAACTTACTAGGTGGCAATTCCCTTGTCCGGGTACCGTACAATGTGGTTCCAACACGATTCCCATCCACACCACACGCATTTTAACGGTACTGTCCGTCATTACCTCAGCGTTGCTTTCTTTGAGAAATAGCTAGCCAGTAACGATCCTATACCTTGGCCCTACCACTGTAGATACCCAGGTGTCAGAGCATGTACCTGGCAATCTGCACTGACATCTTGGCATCAAGATATGCAGCAGCTGACAGCCCACCCAGGTACTGTACAATCGCCGAATTAAGTGCACTGAAATAAATTACTTTCATTCGCCACTTCAGAACTGACTTTTTAGAACAGTCTGGTCTTCGTTTTCCGTTATTCTGAACACCCGTCGCATTATGAATGCAAACTGCTCAGGCTGGCTGGATGTGATGTTATCAATTTTTAATTAGCCATATTTCCTTAAATAAGTTTAAGATCGAAAATCTGTTCAAGCTTATTCGGTACTGATGATGGCAGCATTAACGGTATATCCTGGATAAGACTTGATGGCATCATTGGCATTTTAAGAACGATGCAGTTTTTCCTGGCAATTGAAAATTAATGTACTGTTAAGATTGGGTTTTACCAATAACAGCTATCTGCTTAAGAAAAACAAAACTGCTAAAATTAGATGAAGATAGCGCTCAAATATGTATTCATCCCTATCTTTAATATTCGTGAAAATTAAAGCCAAAATTAAAGCCATTACCAGGAAACAAAACTCAACACCTGCCCAAAGAAAAAAGGCTCGTTTCTAGAATAATTATAATAATGCCAACGCGTTGTTAATAATAAAAAATGAATAAAAATAATTCACCTAATTTCAACAAAGTAACTAATTTTTTCTGTTAATATTGTACTAATAATTGAATAGCCTACAGATGATACAGGGCGAATGCGCTAAGAAAATTACAGTTCTCTATAGCACGTATAACTTATAACTGAAATTCCAATATCGTGGAGTTCATAATTAATAAACGGCGTTGCCCGGATGAAAATGATCGAGGCTAATGAATGCGTTTACAAACGCCAAATTGATTATTCAGTGTGTGGATTATACAGACTGATGAAAATGGCTGGGAGTTCGTCAGATAAGAACAGTTTCGGGAAAAATTAGAAAATAATACGTTTTAAATTGCACACGTATATACGTTTAGCATAAAGTAAAGCATTTAGCCTAAATAAAAAACTTTTTTCACCGCCTGTGGAGTGCTTATGAATCAATATTATTTATGTCTTCTCTTTTCTGACGATGGAAACAATTTAGATCTAATCTTCGAAAGAAATGTGTATCCAGAAATTTAACAACCTTTAACACTCACGGTCGACTCTAATATGCTGTCGTTCTGGTTAATTAATTGTATTGATTGAACATCGTGATTGCATAATCCGAATAACGATAATACTGTAAACGATACTCCGAATTAATTAATTAATACCCAGGCAAAGGCTAGTAAGATTCGCAGGATGGGAAATTTATCATTTTGTAAATAAAATCGTCAAGTAACTGTTTAGAAAACGTCAATTCATTTATTCAAAAAAGGTTTACTCAAAAAGTTTTCAGAATTATGTCATAATAAACTTCCCGGAGTAATTAGAGTGTGTAAAATGTGTGCTTAGCGAGGACTCCATGAAATACAGCCAAGTAGTCGATTCTCAACTTCAACAATTAGCTCAAGTATTGAGCATTTGCGAAATATTTAAATTGGAAGTTGTCACCCAATCTCGAAAAATTTTAACATGCATCGGGTCACCGATAAATTCATCGCAGAATTCAATAGAATATCCGATGGTTGACCTAATCAACTGCTCAGTCAAATAGATGGTTATTTTTAGAGTAACTTGTAACAAACGATAAGATCTGACGTTTTAAGTACGATCTGGAAACCAAGTTACAAACTTTCTAGTGAAACTTTGACGTCACAGAGAGATTAAAAAAATTCCGAATTGACAAGAGTAACAGCAAAGTGAGGTTGGAAGTTTTATTTGGCCACAATGGCACCATCTATTTCGAATTCATACTAGAAGGCCGAACTGGGACTAAAGCGCCACACTTCACGGTCTAATAGATGTAATGATAAGGAAAAGAACGAAGAAATGGATATAAGAAGACTGGATTTAGTAGCATACACGTCCATTGTGGTTTAATGAATGCTTCATTAAAAATGGAAAAAAAACCACACAACACTAAAGCATCTAATTTATTCTCGGGATACAATAGCATTTAATTAACTCTTTCCTGGAGTAAAACATTACTAAATGGTTGTCATTTCAAAGATGCTGAGGAAGCGCCATCTGCTACAATGAAAGCATTAAAATCGTCATTGTGGACATATGACTGTTAAAAGAAATTTTTCTTGAGCAACGTAAGTGAGGGAAGAGAAAAGCATGAATCGTACAAATATACATCCACAAAGAATTCAATCTTGAAAATCGAAAAAAAAAGAAGATGCCCTTCTTAATGATATTTTTCATTTGCCACGCAAAATAAATTTTCCAGGATATTAAAATATTTTTCAAAACACCTTGCATCAGATTTGCTTCACTCTAATTCCTACCTTCGACAAAGCCATTCGAGCTACACTGCACATCTCATAAAATCGGAAACCAAACGAACGAATTTCATAATCATTTTATTCCGTTCTCCACTAGTTCAAAATATTTGTCAAGCGCACAATTTTGTGATGAATTAAGTGTGAAACATTATTGCTTACAGAAGTATTTCATTACAAGTTGCTAAATGCGTTAACAATCGCTTAGATTTACTATTTTTAACTAATTCCAGCTACTTTCCAATACAGCTGTAGTGAAATTGTAGTAGCAGCAAAAAACCAGAAATGTGAAACCATTAAATTCAACAGGATAACAAGCACAAGCAAAGTGCTTTTATTCTTTTCAATACTGTTAAAATAATAGGACATCGACTGGAAGAAAAGCTAAAGTTCAAATTTGGTTTGCCTTTCAATATTTTTTTGAAGTACCAGGATACTGAAACGAACCTTGATTTCAGTTTTATTTCCTTCGAATAGTTTAAATTATATAATTAACAGTAAACCAAATTTCGTTTGAATTTTGAGAATGCTTTTATGAAACGAAACATTTTTCCAATCACATTTTGTTCAACGTATCGAATTTCTAGCAGATAAAGGTGCAGACATTTTATAATGTAATGGCGAGAATATTTGGCACTATTCTTTGCTGAAAAGCATAGGAAACCGCATTCGTTTTCACAGGATCCTCGTGTTCAATTCTTAATTCTAAAACTCATCAGCGACAGTAAAAACTCAGATATTTCAACGCCACTTTGCTGCCATACACCGAAGGGTTGTCCTACTTATCTTTCCCATCTCCTTCAGGAGTTCTGATATCCCCAGAAAAAAACTTTCAAAACTTCCTAAAAAGCCACTACTCGTTCGGAGCTCTGTCCACCTCCCCCATCCCTACCTCCAATCGATTCAGGACATTATAGCGGGAGATCTCGGATGGCGTTCATTCCTCCCGTGAAATAGCGTAGTGCAAACGTAAGTGACGAGTGAGATTTCCAGGAATACCTACTTTCGCCAAATCCGTACGCTTTCAGCCTTGCAACACACCGTCATCAGAAAGATATTCGACTCTGTCAGCTACAGGAAATATCGTGCTGTCACCAGGCTCCAGGAACAAAAACAGTTTTGCTGGTGAAGTTGAATTCGTTTGTCTGTGTCGGTAACGTTGCTAAAGAATAGCAAGAAACTCCGATAGACGAGCAGAAGTTTTCTGTTGTTTTTAGAGGAAGTGACAGATCGCCTCCCTAGGGACGAAGATGAATTGCGTCTGACACGGCACACTGATTTTACGCATTTCCTGAGTGTTTGCGTAAATTTAAGATTGCTCAAGATTCAGGAAACTGAAAGACGTTTGTTGCATCAAAAGTCAACAGGATCCCATCGAATAAAGACTGCATAAAATCTTCGTGGCTCATTAAATATAATTCTGGCATTCGTTTAAGGTGGTATTCTCCATCTCTGTGCTGTTCCATGGTTTTCTCCTCTTCCACTCCCAGTTTTCTATCGCTTTTCTGTATTTCTGAAACCGGTTACGATCCTCAAAGGCCCGAATTCAAATCCAGTCAAGACGAGAGGAATTTCATAGGAGCGTTTTTGGAAATCGGTGTGAAGAAAAGGTTCCACGGTATTCTTTTTCTTAAAAACGTCTAAATAACATTTAAAACTTAGCTTTGGTTTATAGTACTCATCCGCGTTGGTTTCAGCTCCCTTGGTATGATTGGTACATTCCAATGCAAAATCTACAAAAGTGGTCAATCTGTATTCTAGTAATTGTCATCTGGTAGGCGAAAAAAAATTCACTACAGAATAACAAACTAAAATAATAAAAAAATCATATTTTATTAATTACTGTCATAATATTCAACGTTATCTCCTTTACTGATTCTATTTGATTCACACTTTTTTTTATAAGAGGCATGAAAGGCAATCAATCGGGTATTTAACAACAGATGAAATTAAAAAAAAAACAATGCAATACTTGAATTTAAGAAATTCAATGAAGGTCAAAAGAAGGTTAATTAAAAACGTATACGAACACTGTCTAGGCAAATCTTTTGCCACATCAATTCTAACCACGTTAAGAATTCCTTTAGAATCTGATGGGATTTAAATTTTAGGTAAGGATGCTCATATTCTTATTAATCATTGCATTTTGAGGTTCTGTCCGATATCCTTCCTTACCTCAATTTCTTACATTCTTTCGAAACGTCTTTTTTCATCAGTTCTTACTCCATCAACTAATATCACCATCCCGAACACTTTTTTGCGCTGTCTGTAACGTGCATATTATATTTTCTTTTATCAGACTACCAGTTCGGAAATTTTTATATAAAAAGTCAAAGTCGCCAATAAAGTAACATATTTTCTTTGCTGTTACCAGTAGCTTTATCTTTTCTTTATTTCCGATTTCTTTCCTTTATCTGAGTTGAAGGCGCCTGTCACTTCTGTACGAAATAAGAAATACCTCTTGGAATACAAAATCTTTTCTCTTGCCTGTCACCAGGCCAAAAGAGAGAGATGTGCTATATCAATGCCTCGTTCCAGGAATTTCCGTTAGAATTTATTTTCTATATTTCAGATGCCACTTAACACAAAATTCGTTTAATCATTTAAAATATCTGTATTTTGAAAGATGTTAACTTCTTTTTGGTAACATGAAGAAAGATTTTATTACTAATATTTATAATTTAAAAAGGGTACACTTTTTTTTCTTCAATCAGACGTATGGAGAGGTCACGAAAATTAATTAGCCACCAAAACCTAGTTTATAGAATACAGAAAGATTTAGTTTTTCTTTATTTGCTTATATCTTACCAATTACTGAATTAAAATAAACGTGTCACTAATTCCTCCATTCATAAAGTAAAATGTCATAAGATTTTTAATAAGACATCTTCGGAAATCAAGTAGGAGACCAATTAAAGTTCTTGGAAATAAAGTCAGAACATAAATCGATATTCAAAGTTTGGAAAGAAATATTTACCTTAATTTTTGTCAAAGAAAAGAAATGGACAGTAAACAACTCGATTTGTGCTTTTAATTTAATACAGGAACGAAACTAATAGGAGAAACTCATTGATCAAAAGCTAGCACAGGAATGGATACAATGCAACTTTCAGCAGGCAGGCTTACCTGATCCAAAATCTTCCTTCTCACAGGAGGGCTTCGTACCCTAGGCCACAGATCGATGGTATCAAAATACCTAGAGAGAACTTTATTTGATGTCATGAACAAAGTTACTGTGAATCCGGGTGGATTCCCACCTTTCATAACAAAAATATGAAGCACATACATAGTAGACCGTCACAGCTTCAAACAAACTCTACAATCTGGAAGCGTCCAAACAATTTGGAAATCCTATCACGCCAATACTATTCCAAATATTAAGAATCCCAAATCTCCTGAAGGCTTGAGGCCAATCTCCAATTGGCTATTCTTTTCTCAAAATATTTCAAAAGGTTATTCGGCCAGCAATTACCCAACACTATTTTGGACATAGGTTCGAATATCTACATATGGTCATACACAAAAGATCAACAACTACCAATATCCTAGATTGATATTATCTTCCTGGACATTAAATCGGCATATGACAATATACTACTAGCTCTTTACACCACACTCAAACACTACTTCAGCTTGTCAGACTCCATACTATAAATTCTGAAATCAATCTTACTTTCAAAATATGTTTGTTTTCCACAACAATTCCGGGTAATCCTCGATGCCACAAGAGGTATCTTGCAGGGGTTTGTGCTTTCAGTTATGCAGTAGTTTTGGAGCGTTTCATAACATAGAATTCAAAATTTTCTACCTATGACGACGACCTGAAATTCTACGTCAGTTCAAACAATCCTCATCAGAACCATGATATAAAACCCCATGCTTCTAGGCAGATACTAACTAGAAAAAAAAAATCTTGAAACATTTGGGCTGCATCTGAACCTTTAAAAATCAGCTTTCATCAAGAAAAAATAATAAAAAGTTAAAAACGACAGCCAGATCTTTTTAAGCGGTGAACAAGTACAAAGGGTGGCGTCCCACACACAGAAAAAGGTTTCAGCGGCCACGAGCGTCATGGCCCTAATGCGAAGTAGAGATTATTAGTGAAGAATATAGAACCATTAGAAATGATTATACCACTGCCATTAGGAATGAAAAGAGAGCGTCACGGCAAAAACTCGTTGGCACAACTAGAAACTCAAGCTCCTGGGAAACCGCCTTCATGATCGTTACCAGTAAGCTGCCTGGGGGTGAAGTAATCAGCTCCACCATCACGGGAACAGGATCACTTACCTGCTCGTGGGAACATGTTCTTTCCACATTGTTTCCTAATGATGAACTTCCTCTTACTGAATCCCAGCAATAAAATTTTCATTGAAAAGCATAACTATAGCAAGACAACAGTGAGACTCCCCCTTCTTGGTTGAAGTAATTACTACTGCTCTCGAGAAAACCAAAAACCACAAACACCTGTCCATTATCTTCTTGAAGTCGAAGTTGTAAAGAAATCTCACAGCTTCTTCCTGGAACATCTCCTTGTGCTATACAACAAATGACTGGAAAATTCCATCTTTCCTAACACATGGTAACAGGCCTCTCTTCGACTCATCCTGAAGAAACCGGACAAGCCCCCAATACAGCCAAACTCCTATCATCCCATTGCGCTCCTACTTGTACTTGGAAAGATACTAGCGTATCTACATCGAACTCTTCGTCAGTATTCCAACACCAATTTACATGACGACAATCAGAACGACTTTGAAAAAAGTTCCTGCACCATGGATGCTCTTCATTCTCTTATTATAGCCCAGCCATCAATGACCAAAAAGTATTTCTTAGCCGTCTCCATAAGACTTTGTTGGAGCCTTTGACGCACTGAGGTGGGCAAGCGTCATGAGGCGTCTCAGGCTCGCAGGTGTTCCCACCAATCTGTACTGCTGTCTCAAAGAGTATCTTACAACAGGATTGTCATGATCCGTATGAAGCACAAAGAATCTTCGCGCCAGGTTTTCAGAAGCTTTCCCCAAGGGTCCGTTCCCGGCTCTCGCCCTCTCTTCTGCTCGATGGTGATGGACGAGCTCCTCAACACTGACATCCAGCACGCAAAGCTTATAGCTTTTGCGAACAAACTTGTTCTTCTGGTCAGTGCTGATACCCGTTCAGCACTTGAAGAAAGAACGAACTCAGCTCTCAATTAGATTCAAGCCTGGTCTAAGACGCATAACTTGCGTATATCTTAAAGTGGAAAAACGGTGGCTATACTTTTCAAGGGAACGTTAGTGCCCGAAGATAAGCAGCTATCAAGCTTAACAATAACCTAACAAGCTAGTCTCAAAAATTAAATATCTTGGAATCATTGTTGATGCTTAGTTTACATTTTACCCACATTTGGTCCATCATACCGAAAAAAACAAGAAAAACACAACAATTATTAGTAGAATGTCAACATATGACTGCGGACTTAAGCGAAGCCCCCTTTCACTCATTTACAGAACAGTCCTTCTCCCAACATTGTCCTATGGGGCTGGAGTCCGGTACAATAGAGCTATCATTGCTCTCAAGAAAGGCAAATTGAATTCAATCCACAATCCAAAGGCGCATTACTCTGGCCATCACACGTGACTGTTGCACCGTCAGCACACCTGCACCTCAGGTCCTGGCAGGTGCCCTTCCTCTCCACTTTGAGGCCTCCTCTACGTCCACAAAAAATCCCTTCCAGCAACTGTTCTGTATCATAATCTCAACCTCAACAATAGTCATAAACAAGAGAAGAAAAACCTTGCCATTCATTTTATCCATAAAAACTGGAAACGCTATGTCAACTACCTATGTGTATTGGGTCTGTAAATTGCGTGTGTTCTATGGTCGATTTGCCTGTGTTTTGCTGGACGAAAAACCAGTTTCTCAGGAAGGAACCATGCTATCTACGATTAACTCAACTGCGGAGTGAAATAAGCCATAAAAGTTCCTTGCGTTATTGACGGGATTCGAACACTGGCATTTTCCACCCACTGTGGGAAGAATGGTGACGATGCCAACTTATTACCCGCGCATACTCATCCATAAATGGCAAAAAGATTCATAACTAACGTTTCTATCACTTTCCCCAGGCGAGTACCTTGGTACTCGCCTGGCATCTGCACAACTTACCTCTTTATGGGACATGGTTCCATGACTGCTAAGCTGGTCGACCTGGGCCTGTCTGAGAATCCCAAGAGGACTGAGACCACTTTACACTGTCATCCACCAAGGAGCATCATGCTCACGCAGCTTCACCCACAGACTACTTACTGCAGATACTGGATATCCAATTTGGGATCCATCTGCAAAAACTCTCACTTGAGGAAGCGGGAACCCTTATGTACTGATACTGGTCTCTCAGTATGGGAGCATTGCTGTTACCCTCACTGAGTGTGCGGAATTGGCTCTGCTGACATCTGGATAGAGATGCGAGATGCCTAATTGGCGCTCCCAAATCCAGAATTCCTTTATTCTTACTCTCATTGCCTGGACTGGATAGTTTCCTAGACTCAGGGGTACTCCTCTCCTGCCCCTTCCTCTCTACATTCAATCCGGAGGATTCCTTATTTTCCCCACCCCACTTTCCTTTACTCACTTTGATTCCCCCTCTTCTACTTTCCCCTTACTAACTCCACTTTTTTTTTTTTTTTTCCCCCATAGGAGCTCTCCCTGGTAAACTGGCGAAGCCAGCGTCCGCCCAGCCATAGAACTTAATTCCTATCACCTGGGCCGGCTCCCAGCACCTAATAACTAAGGGTCGGTGGTTGTCCACGGCCCCTAGGCCAAAAAGTCAGATGATCATCACAACCCTTACACTACATAAACCACATATCACTCACGCCATCCGTACTGTGTACAAACAATCATCAACCGTGATAAAGGGCTCACTTTCCAACCTTACTGTGACCGGATGAGAACGAAGACGTACGCAACGATATGGGCCATACGACAGAAGTTCATTGTTGTGCGTAATCTAACGCTGATTTGCCAGTACAGCTTGCAGTGCCCTAGACCAATACCGCTCTATGCTTCTAAAATTTGGCCCTCCTCTCCCTTCTACATAAACAAGTACTTCAGATTTGAATTCTGGTTGCTAAGATGGATGAACAGAGTGGTGGGCAACAACCCTTATTATTTTCAGATTCATCATCCAAGAAAATCTGACACTACTCCCTGAAGACACCTGTTGACTATAAGAAAAGCCCTCACTTTAGCAAGACTTAACGAAGTGAATAGATCTCCCAACCATATCATCTTTAATCTCCGGATTAAAGAAAGGGAAAAGAGATCATCCTGACTCTTGCCTCCAACTGCAGCTAACTCTGAAAAATCTTAATTCTCTGATGGATGTTTCCTGCCAATAGCCTTGCGATTTTCAACAAATTAGGTATCCATCCGGATAAATTCTGTGAAGATAAGCTCTATAGAAAAAACCCTAGAGAAATGTTATCAGGGGATGAATCTGTGAAGGACATTCATCTAACCAATGAATATCTTCCTACAAATAATTTTGCGTAACTTCAGACTAAATGTATAATTTTCAAACGTTGTATATTTCTTCAACCTTTTGAATATAAGTAAAATTCTGTGTAAATATCCTGGGTCCAGCCCGCATGTACTGTACCCCAGTTTGCAAATAAAACACCCTTCTGGCACAAAGCCATCTCGGGTTGGTCCGCGTTTTTGTGGATAAATAAACTGATAATAATAAGAAAAAAAAATAAGACTACATAAATCATGTACATCTTCAATGTCAGACAGATGTTACCCATATTAACCAACACCGCAATCCGAGAGCTAACAGAAATGGGACTACCTATCCTCAGTGAACTCTGTAAAAGTATAGTTGAAGGAAATCGCAGAAAGGTGAGGTATTCTAGAATGGATAATGTTTCTTCACCTGGGATGATATCGTATTGGTTTTTCCATCTTAGTCTCGTGGTAGCACAGTGGGTATCATCGCCGGTCTCCACATTGCATAAGCCCGGGTTCGAATCCCAAAAGGGAGGAATTTTTATATTCTATAGTAGTGTGGGTGAGTTAGTCAGTATGAGCTGTTGGAGGGTTGATGGTCTTGTTTCTCTGAAACACGGCTTTTTCACTAATCATACAGACAAACCGACCAAAGAATACAAACCATCTATACACAATACAGTGAAGGCTCATAGTCTCGATCTCCTTTTGCTTAACACATACTCGCACAAGCTAGAGAAAATCTAAAGAACTCCAAATATATGCGGCATCTTTCTTTTCCACTGCCCCTACTCTAAGAACCCTGTGGAATCATTTGTAAAGATGCAATATATAGTAAAGAGATCTGCCAATGTTTATGGATACCTGAGGAAAGGAGATTTATTAATTTTACTCCCTAATATTCTGGTAGAGTAGTGTAGTTTCAGTGGCTTCATTTCATTTACAAATAAACATTATTCATAATTTTATAGATCCATTTATAGACCCATTCGAAACAGAAATCAGTTCACACATTCCAAATATATTTACACGATGATTATATCCAGGATTTATTAGTAAAGAATAAGTAATTGATGTATTGAAAAAGTCCCGCATCATGACTTGTCATAGGATAAACAAGAGAACTGGCAGTACCGCCTTAGCGAATCAAGTTGTTAAAAATAGACATAGGAAGAATTTGTTTCGCTCCAATATTTTGCAATGTTTCCTTTGCCTGTGCTTTTGTTTGAGTTACTTAGAGGATGACAAGTTATAAATGCTTCTGAAATTGGTCTCAAAATTGGATGGTTAGCTTCCGAGTGTTTTCCGCTTGCCAATCCAACGATGATGCCTATAATGCCAGTTCGTGAGTTGGCGCTGAACCTTTTCCTTTCTCGCTATACTGATGAATTCGATTTCACACTGGCTGAGCACAAAGCGAGAACTCTACATAGCAGCATTACAACGGAAGTGTTCAGTATTACCACGAGCTTTTGGTTTTTGTAACTCGTGACAGCATTTCTCCAGACAACAAAGCGGGGGATCTAGATGGAATTTTCTGGACTTCGAAGTTAATCAGGAGTGATTTTTTCAGGGAGTGTAGAGAATGAATTTACACCTTAATTGCACCGACTATTTGCAGTAAAGAAGAAAAAAACTGTGGTGGAGGGGTAAAAATTACAAGTACAGAAAACTAAAATAGCCGTTCAATTCCTTCGTAAATTCTCCTGTTTTCATTTTAATGAAAACTAAAACAGGAGAAACTGTTAACGATGTATTGCATGCACTGGATTGCCAAAGATAAGCACTCGAGAATTAATGAAATAAGTGTCACGTTGAAATCTAGGAACAACTCGTATATTTGTTTTCGCCAAGAGGAATGATTGAGGAGTAAAACAATCATCGACATCATCTTAGTCTTTAACTGATAACATAAAGGTTAACTTATCTGATGAAATACGGTTTTGATCTTAAACTAAATATAACCGAACTGAATTAATGCAATAAGTTATAAGAAAATAACAAAAAAAGGACAAATTTCATTCAAGTTTTAAAACGTTTATTGAAATCAATTTATTACAGCTTGCTCTCCTAGGACAGCTATTAGCTAGTAGGTTCGAGTTATTCTGCACAAAATAGGTTCAAAGAGAAATATATAACACCCATTTACAAGTATATATATAAGAAGATATGAATATGAATATTTTATACAAAGACAGAATGAAGAACAGCGTCCTGCGTGGGTATAATTTTTCAGAGACGTCAGAGTTAATTGGTCTCATATTTCTTCGTTAAGTCCTGCTCTTCTTATACTGAAGATAAGAACAAAATTGACGGGATTTATTTTGAAATAGTAATATAATTGATGGTATCTGAAAAGCTTCATTAATCCGACCTGGTTATGGAGTTTCGAATACCAAGTATATTAGTATCTATCCGTTTGATATTGTAGTTCTCGAAATGAAATATTAGGTTGTCTAATGGGACTTTCAAAGCTGAACCCAATTTGTCCGATGATAAGTTTAGAGAGAACAGCAAGATTCCTCTCAATGAGTAGTTGGCTCCAAGGAGCGGTTTGCAGGTTTGGTCAGAAAATAGATATGAACAGGCATACTCTGTAATATTATGCCACCTCACAATCCACCTCATTTTACTGATCCAAACATGTAAAAATAAGAAGGCACAAGATCAGGTTTTTGGCGGATGTGGTAGAGTCACGTTCCAACTCAAGATCGAATTCCAGTACTGATCTTGGAACGTATAGACGAACACTATCATGCTGATAGATATTTGTTTATTATTATTTTTAATTAATTTATTATTATTATATTGATTATGAATACACACTTTAAAATCAAAGGCTGAATACATGGTCTTTGGACTTTGAGAATTAGTGCATATGGGCCTAGGCCTTGGAGGCACGTATGGGATGAAGTTATTAATAAATGTATGTACATGTAGATCTTTGTTTAACAGCTTTTACATCGTCTCCTTCCATATACCGACAGCCTAGCATACATTTCATCTTTGAAGCACAGCAATCAAGACTCAACCTAGCAGGATTATTATCAACACGGTATCAACTAAGGCTAATTTACTTTTGGCATTTCAAATGAAATGCCAAAAGTAAATTCAATTTGAGCAGCCACAAACATGGGAAATCATTCTCAGAGCTGTTTGAAATAATTTTAAACGCTTTAAACTGCCTGCCACTAATTCGTTTTTCACATTTCCTTCCACGTCAGATCCTTATCATTTCGGCTTTTATTCGATTTTTGGGAGCAAGAAATACACTCCCCCCCCAAACGGAGGCATCTAGGTATAATATTATAATTTTACATTATTGAAGAGGTATAAATATTTGAATATTAAGTTTTTTGTTACATAAAATGAGATTTTTTTAAAGATTGTTGATTTAAAAAAAAAAGTTACGAATTATGTACGTATGGGTCTCAATGTATAATCTTATTTTTCTGATCCGTGACTTTTGCTACGATGAGTATATAAACTCATGTTACTATGCTACAAAATTTGATTTAAATATTTTTCTTCCTTATTGACTTAACAGTGCGTGGTAAAAGATATATATTCACACATTTAAGAGTGGTAAAGAGAAAAGCATTTAATATTCAGCTGATCCTAGCCATAAGTCGGTAATCAGGATTTTCCCAGCGACACTGAAATAATAATTATTTTTTTATACAATTTATAAGGAAAAATGAAATTCATTGATTAAATGCAGTACTGTTAGCTTTAGGCAGTTCGTGCATGCTTCACGTGAATTGTCACGTAACACTCGTGAACGTGGTGTTGCTTGTGAAGTGGTGTTTTATTCAGAGAGAAAAGAGACTCAAAAAGGTGTATGGGAGGGCTTAATAAACATTATATAGTTGCAATTAAACTGAAGAGCGAAGTGTGCAGAATGTAAAACTATAGAGTTATATTATTAGGTGTTTTATAAAGTATAATCTTAGTAATTAATTGATAAAGAGATAACTATACTTACTTTTCACTTCTATTAATCACAGAAAAATTTATGTAATTTAAGAAAAAAAATTCAAACGCCCCTGAAATATAACTCAGTGTACATTAACTTGTTTTCTGTGTTGATAGTTTACGCGGGGTACCATAGTTGTCTAAACTTAAGCAAAAAAAAAAAAAAAAAAGTAGGGAGTGTTTCTTTGTTAAGGCCTTTTTCTAACTTGAAAAGTGTCATTCGTGTGCAAAGTTATCAAAGAGAAATTCATATTGGGAATATTCCTTCAAGAAACTGTATTGTCAGTTTGGTTCGAAAGTTAAAAGAAAATGAGTCTGTGTTGGACAAGCTTAAAGGTGTTGCTTGCCAGAAAATGATGAGAACAAAATATGTAAAAAGTATCGAGAAGGAAATTGAAAGGAGCTCAAAAAAAAAATCAATTTTTCGTGTTTCGTAGCAGTTAGGAGTCGGTTATGGAAAATGCAAATTCTTAGGACTTGAAAATTACTCCATACAAGATACAAATTCGCCGAAAACTGAGTTATCATAATAAAGATCAGAGAACCAAGAGCTGACGTTCTGAGACGACTACATTTCCTTCATGTCACAAAGGTGAAGAAGCAAATGTTGAAAATATTTTCAGTTAATGATCTCTGTTGCAAAAGAATAGTTTTGTAAGTTATGTACCTCAGTAAAGATCACTATTAAAAAAAAATAGCCATTCCTTTGGTGATGACCCTGTATTAAATCACGATGCAAACCCATAATAAAATAATCATAAAAAGCATCAACTA
Source organism: Mastigoproctus giganteus (assembly GCF_048544385.1). Lineage (NCBI taxonomy): Eukaryota > Metazoa > Arthropoda > Arachnida > Uropygi > Thelyphonidae > Mastigoproctus > Mastigoproctus giganteus. The sequence goes on from NC_143577.1 coordinate 74,093,027, forward strand.
GGATGCTGACTTATTTGATATATATTACCATCTAATACTGGGAAAAACGAAATAGTTTTGAAACTGTACCTCCTGTTTTTCAGAATTGCACTGTGTGCAGAATAGGAAGGTTCGTAATCGAAAAAAGCGGCCTTCACTTCTGAAACTCGTTCAACGGGCCTTTTCTTGACATCCTCTTCAGTGCAGCAATTGAACCTGTTTTTTATTTATATTTTTAATCTACATACAGCTCCTCAATTTGTACCCTCTTAGTCCTTGGTCGAGAACACTCAAATATCTCATGGAAGCGTCAAAAAGAGGAAACATTGCCTCATGAATTACAGCTAGACTCAATTTTTCAAATGTTCCTCGTACATATACTTGAAGAGCAGTGGCGTATCAGATACGAAAATGATTAGGTAGCGAAATTAAATACTATTTTTTTATAAAGAACACATTTATCCTCCACCGACTGTAAAGAATATATAACAGGCTTTTCAAATGGTTGTGCCTCGTACAATCCTCCATTTTGGTTCAAAAATTGGAAACAAAGTTATACAATGCAGAACATAGAGAAGTATACCCTTACTTTACTTGTGGTTGTTTTCAACGGCAATATTGTTATTGTAAGATTTGGAATATCGTATACGGGATACCACCTATTTCTTTTAATTCCTCCAAAATGGAGCAGATATAAAACCCATCAAGAGGCATCCAATTTGCCCGATCCAAAATGGCTACGCGACAATCCTTTACTTGGAAGAAGGTATTGATTTCATTTTACTGAATTCGTTGTCCTACCATGGGATATCCCAGATGCAACACAAAAACGAGCCCTTACCCACAACTCATCAGCTCCATACATCAAATAGATTCTCCACTGAAAACGACACTTAAAAATGGCCTCGCTGTAACTTCGTCACATCAACCTAATTATTTGGGTAAAGACCGCTTCCTTGTGTCTACCACTGCTTTACTTTGTTTTACCTAGATTCTTTCCTCACGAAAGAAGAATTTTTTAAGCAAAGAAACTTAAAATGTTTGCTATACTTGATCAATTAGTAGAGAATAAATTATTTAAACACTTTTTTGCCAAGGAAAAGACATCTACCACCGCAACAGAACTTGTTGCAGTTTCAGAAATTCATTCACAGATCAAAAAATAATAATTTAATTCAGTTTAATAGCTTTTGTTGATAATACTATCTATATTTCTCGTTTGATTAATAAAACGAGAGTTTTGATTAATAATACTGCTAACAACTGCTGTTCAAGAGAGAAAGGTTAATTATAATTGGTTTTAATAAAACTGTAAATCAAAGACCTTACGATGAAATTCTGCCTTCTTAAGCCAGTAAATAAATTTTAATCATAGTCCACATTTACAGGAAATAAGAGAAGTACTCACTTTCTCTCAATCTGTCTATAACTAGCTGTATTTATTTTCAGAATTCTGTTCCTCTGAATTGTCACTTACACGCTTTTCTCAACGAAGCCAACACAAACGGTACCTTTTTGTAAGTAACTGCAGAATTCCGGTTGCCATAACTGCAACATATTCTTCCTTACATCCTTGTCTGCAGTAGTTCCGAAGGTTAGCGGGCTTTCCACCTCCATCTGAATTATCTCTTTTTCAGCTTTTGACAAGCCACGTTTTCTAGGTTCAGTCGGGAGCTATAAGTTAATCAGCTTATTTCAGTTCTCGCAAGCAGCAAACTTTCTACCAAAAACTTAACGAAGTTTATCCGCACCATAATCTGAAGATAACAAGTCTCTCTCTCTTTCTCTTCCCAGGTAGTGTTTACTAGAATATGTCTATCAGTAAAATTTCTTCAACTAAAATATTTTCTTGGGCATCTTTCAACGGTTAACTGATTACTCATGCTCGCAGGCCTAATTCACATCATGTATACTTGATGATTGTAGACGTTATTGGCTGTGAGCACATTAATGATTTGTACTAATGAACCAATAATGTGCTCACAGCGATAATTAGTGCATATACACGCATATATTTTATATATGATGTATAAGCTAAATACACAGCGTAAGTCAAAAACTGCTTCACATATTTAGTGCCTTTTATCCTGTTTACATAGAAGCAACATTATACTGAGAGAAAATTACAAATCCAAAGTTACAGTGGAAGTAACAGTTACAATTTTGTAGAGCGTACAGGAGTAACATGGCACACGTCACGAGATATCTGAATCCCAACGCTAATTAATAATACAGACGTGCTGTAACATCGCTGATGGAATTATGTGGATGGCTAGTGGTACTTCACTTCAAGGACTTCACATTAGTTGGCAGAGGAAAAGTGGTGGACTTGTACGTCTAGTCGTGAACATAACCCCACAAAAAAGAAAGTCCAGTGGTACGGTCTGGTGAACAATCTGGTCATATCCTCAGTTTACGCTTGACATCATCTGAAAGTTCATGGTACTATTAGCATTGAGGTACATTGAGGATAAGAGGCAGTTCCTTTTATTGCTCTATGTGAAAGCAAGCCTTTATGGACCTCTCCTTGCGTTGCTCCATGTGATATTTGTTTGCTCCTTGTAGGATTTTAGACGCATCAGCGACATATTGGCAATATTAAGCCTATTTGATCCTATTTGCTGGACGAAAACCCCGAGTTTCCAGGAGGAAAAACTGATGCCATGTCCTGAGACCAACTAACTGACACGTTTTGAAAAAGTCCCATAAAATTTCGTAGCGATATTGAAAGAGTTCAAACTCATGTATTTTCGCCCAGTGCGGGGAAGATAGCGATTCTACCAACTGAGATACCCTCGAGGGCGATCCATGTGATGCGAAGACTTCTTTATTCAACGTATTTGGAAGCTCATTGTCCTCAAAAAAAATCTGTCAACGCTTACCAAGCTGCCAACTCGCCATATTGATGCCCTATCAATAGAAGATATAATCGCACTAACAAGAAGAAGAAATAGAAGCCATCCCCCACTTAGGATGAAGCTATCAAACTTGGGCTCCCTAAAAGGAATGTTCCCATGTAACACCATTGAACACTTCAACACCTTCTCCATTGATCCGGTAAAGTTTGACGTCAATAAAACCTACAGAAGCTAAATTATAGACCAAATCGGTACTAAATCACCAAGATTCCTGTGAAAATTGAGCAGTTTTTATTAGAAATTTGATGATATGAACAATTAAATGCAATAATGTAATGAATATAAATAAATCTGTTATGTTAGTTGCTGATAAAGAAGTCAACCTATGCATTTAACTCTTCAATTATCAAGATCTATGTTATTTCAAAGTGAATACAATTAAGCAAATGTATATATCTATTTAATAGTTATTATTATACAATAATTATATTGTAAAGATCTGAAAATTTGTACAAAAATGTATAATGTATATTTTAAAATTTCTGTACACCCTCCTAGCCCACTTGCTGTACAGGGGGTGAACCTTGTGTTAATAAACTGATAGTAAATAAGTAAATATGTAGAAAACTTCCTTGTGCTGCTACGATAAAAACATTTAGCCTGAGGCACATTTCAGTGCTAGAAGATATTTTTTTCTGTGGTTTTCCACTACTCTGTTGTTTAGTACGGTTTGCCCTTGATTATCTTAATTAATAAAGGATATTGAAATGAACTGACAATTGATAACCTGGACTTGGACTAACCTCGAACTGGACACTTTAACTTGGACCTTCGTATCTAGTCTTGGAGTCTTTCCTACCCTGAAATTGGAAACAGACAGGATAATAGTATATTGGAGTAGAATGATCGCAATTATCTGTAACAGATGGCGTGGGACCACCATAACACAATCAATGAAATGAATAAGCAAAACAGGCACAGAACCGAACCTGTGCACCCCATCCATTGACCTGGAAAGTGAAGATCCAAATAGCCTGGAGCATTCTAATAGGAGTGAGGAATGAGCCATTTGGAGGAGCACATTGTTTTCAGTATCATCCCGAGCAAAATCAGATAAGACTACAAGAAATCCCATTACATGGGGGGGGGGGAACAGATAATAGTCCTTTCTATGAAGAAGAATAGTCGTAGACCTTTCTGAACAAATTCAGTACAAAAGTTTCAATACGTCTCAGGCAGGTCTTAAAGCCACGTTGGGTGTTCCGCTTTCCCACACACTCTCAGTGTGTGTGTGTGTGTGTGGGTTTCATCTTGCGTTTGACAATAAACATACACTCAACACCATTAAACACAAAATCCTTTAAGAACTTCATCTTCTGCCACAATGGTAAGCAACGCCACACGGAATGTCTGATGAGCCGTAATACTTGTTTTCTTGGGTAATGGCCTTATAAGTGGATTTATGTGAAATGTGGCTGAACCCCCCCCCCCTTCCCCTCATTTCGTGGATTCCTCACTTGCGGTAGGTCTGCCGGTCTTCTTTCCGTGGCGCACAAATCATCCGGTAGATATAAAAGTCAAGCCAATCATAGATCAAATGTGTGGTCGGTGGAGTTTTGCCAAACCTTGTACGGAATTTCTGTTTAAAACATCAGACTTAGTTTCTTCCATCCAAAAAAATGACCTGTGCTCTTTCTGCACCAGTACATGTCGCCATTTCTGTTGACACTACAGCATAGCGCCCTGTTGGCTATTTCAGCAATCAGCAACAAATGAGCGTGAAGACTTCTACTTTATTTTAACCACTGCAGGTACACGTTGAATACAACGAACGCATTTACAAACCTTTAAAGTTGTGAATGTACTTTTGACTTATCCTCTGTATTATAAAGAAAGTTGAAAATTCAAAGCAAACTATACTGGAATAGAAATGTAGAATTCTGAATTCGTAAACTTTCAAGTAACAACCACACTTTTCTCATAAAGAAACGATAAGAATTAAGATGGTAGGTTTCATGTTTCAATACGAGATAATCTTTATATGTATGTCTTCTACTCTTTGACCAACTGTTACTTTCAAACCCTGCTACTGCACGCATTTTCTCTTCTTCAGTAACGCAAGGGCGCCACCTCTACGATTCGCTGTTTCTCATGGCTTCTGTCCTACGTTTCTAAGCCTTTTTGTAGCTTAGTCTTCCGCCGACTTTATTTTTGTTTGCTTAGGTCTTCCTTGCATTGCCGATATTCTTTCTTGTTGACAGCGCGAAGTTTATATTGTTCGTTCTACCGCCGCGTGTCTTGTGTCTTTAAATCTTATTTGTGTTGGTAGCGTCTTTGTTTTCAATCTCTCTTCTTGTTGCCTTGTTAGGATTTGTTCTTGGTGACGGGAATCCTTGTGGTGTGTCCATTATCCCACTGAGTACATCATGTTATCTTTAAATAGCTGCTTTCTCTACTTCTTCCTCTATCTACTCCAACTATGTTCTGTCTTCTTTTGTTCCTTAGATGTCTCTAGTTTATCCTTCAGAACACTTACTCATTTCAGAAAGTGTAATTTACTTCTTTAAAAAGTGACATGCTACGTTACAACAGAGCATGCCATTTTTAAGTAATTTATTGAAAAAGAAGGCAGTTACAAGTTATTAAAATAGCGAAAATTGAAATAATCTTTCCTTTTAATTTTAACAGAACAAAGGTTTAATTCAGTGGATTCTCGTGGACCGGTTATGCTGAAAATTGGTTTAAACAGCCTTTCTTGTTTCAGCGGAAATAAAATAAAATGATACTTGAGTATCTTGACTACAAAAGGTGGAATAATCCTAAATGTATTAAGGTTTACGAGAATTTTTATGAGGTACAAAGAAAATGTTTTAAGGGATGGTCAGAGGGGTTTTCGACACAGAAAATACACAAAGGCTGCCATATTTAGCAGCACATGGGCTAGAACCACAGTCAACTCAAATGCATGCACTACTGTATCCAGGGCTTGGCCACTCATCTGAAATGTTTTAAGGAATAACGATGGGCGAATGCACTGTTGTTCAACAGGGTGGCTTCTTGATTATTGATTTCTTAGTCTCTCACAAGTGACTGTGATCCTGTTCTTACACACTTGATGGAAAATATCTGAATTTGAAAGTTTTATAGACTTTGTTTCACATAGTAGCCGAGTTATTCGGCCTTTGAACAGTAATTTGTCAGGAAGTTAAACAAGATAAGCTGATGCCTCGCGGTATTTAGCTACCTTGACAATTATTCAAAGAAATCTAAATCTGAGCAGCTTATTTCATCGAGTAAATATATTCCATGGCAATTTACACAATATTATGAGATCTGCGCAGCAATTAAAGACAACCTCATACATCTTCTTTTTATCTCAATTTTTTTGCTTTCTTAGTTAATGTCACTGGAATATCAATTTGGAACACAGAATGTTATTTCCACAGCTAAAAATACTATCACTTAAAAGTTCATACAATGTCTCCTATGGATTTTAATATATATCTATTTAATATATACCTTATTTCTTTCATTTAGGAACAAATACTTAAATAAGTATATAGTTCCATAGTAAATATGTCTGCATGTGTTTCATGACATGTGGGCCGTACTTTCAGGATATATTCAGGACCTGAAAACAATGAGAAAAGTTTATACAAACACCAGTCCAATTCTGAACGATTATGGAGTTATGGATGTTTAAAATTAAAAATGGCCATGTATTTTTCAAGCGAGATTAAAAAAAAATCATAGATAAATAAGAATAAGGAGATACGAACCTATTAAAATGTTTATTCATACAAGGAACATGTTTGCTTATGTATTTTTTATTTTTAATATATTTTTTTACCATTGAAAAATTAATAGCTTTTTTTTTTATTCAATTAGTCACATCTCCGTATCTATTCAGAATCAGATCTGTGTTTATATGTACTTTTATCATTGATTTCAGATTCGAAGCTGATCCTGAAAGTGCAGACCACACAGTGCTTGAATGGCCGGCCATTAAGGACCTATGGACATGCACTCAGTGGCCACTTAATTTGGTAAATATAGCAAGTAGATCCCCTTTAGTTCTCAAAACAGCCCGGAATCTTTGTGGCATTGATTCAGCGAGGTGTCGAAAGCGCACCACAGGTGATGCTAGTCTGTGTTGACTCAGTTTGCTTCTCATGGGCTGTTGCAAATTGTATGGGTGCGGATCTCTACTCCGAAAGCTCATTGCACAGTTTGCCAAATTTCATTGAGATTTGGTATCTGAGGAGGCCACTACAGTATGCTGAATTCACTATCATGATTCAGGAAAGTTCTGTACAATTCTAGCCTTGTCACATGACGCATTATCCTGTTGGAAAAACCTATTCGCAGATTAATTCAGTGCACCTATGACGGGATGTGCCTGGTTGGAAACAATTTTGACATCACTTGTAGCATTCAAATTGCTTTACTACTATCAAGGGACCCACAATGTGCACCACGAAAAAACTTCCGCATCACTACACTGCCACCATCAGTCTGCATTGCTGACAACTGGTAGGACAGATCCACGGACTCTCACTTTTTTTCGTCATATTCTGGCTCTCTCATCAACATGAAGAGGGACCGGGATTCGTCAAACCAGGCAACGTTTCTCTAATCCTCCAGCGTTTGGTGTTCCTGAATCTACTATAAGCGCATCTTCTTGGTTTTTTTGCTGACAGGAGTGGAACCAGGCTAGGTCGTCGGCTGTGATATCCCATCCGTGATAGATTGCGTTCCATTCCATGAATTGATTACGGCTTCAAAATAGTTATGTGACGGGTACATCAGCTGCATATGTCGTTGTGGTTACAAAAAGTCCATGAATTATCCTGAATGTGATTTTATGTAGTGAATGCAAAGTCAACTTTCTTTGATGGGGTGAAACAGTTAAATATTTCCTCATAAGTAACAGTTATCCTCTAATCAAGACCATCAGACTTGGTCAGCTTTAGTGAGAAACAGCTGCGTCATTGACATATCCTCCAAATTGGGATTATTATAATGATGCTGTATTTCAATTTCACTGAAATATGAACTAATGAACTGACATACCCTCCAAATTAGTGGTAATATAGCGATGCTGTGTATGATGTTACCAATACGTTGGCAGACGATTGATGCTAGATTTGGTATTATCCGTAAGCAGGCAGACGATCCCAAGCCGTCCCCATGTGCCAGGAGTGCTAACCAACTAGTGGTAGTATATGTTATGCTAGAAATTACCTGTACAGCATTTAATAGATGGCGAGGTTTCCAGAAATACTGGTTGGGACCGCCTTCGTTAATAAATAAATAATAACATTCGTGACATGGTAGCGCGGGTTAAGCGTTCTGTAATGCCTCTTTGATTACCAACTCTTGTCAGCTTCCGTTGGTCCCTCGCATCAACGAGCTATTTCCGACAGTAACTATTAAAATTAAGAAAATAAATTTATCTTTTTATTCACAACTAACTTTAAAGATAACAAGATTTTATAAAAGTCATCGCACAGCTAAATCGGCAGCAATACCTCTCACTGAAGGATAACTGTAGTTTCGCAAACTGTGCTGTACAGCTGTGCCCAATTTATTATTATTTTTTTTAAACAAGGGATGGTTCGGATGATTAAATTAACATCAAGTGATGAATCTAAGAAAAAGAAATCCAAGGTAATCTGATCAGAAATAATTAGTTCACTGAAACTAGTTAAATGAATTATACTGAGGGAACAGGAAGTTGGTTGTAAAAAGATTAGTTAAGAAGTAGACCAGCAGAAGACGTTAAATGGAAAGAATTAGAAGCAGACTAAACTGAGTATAATTTCTTAAAGTATCAGAAACTACCATCCACAATTCAATTCAAATAACTCATCCACTGCATGAATTAAAAATACTCCTTTTCAAAAGTAGTTTTAATTTAATATTACAAACTTTTCGTTCTTAGAAGGTACGCTAAATATTTCACAAATAAGAAACGGTTAGAAGACACGCCTAAAAAAATGCATAAACTCTTTCCTTCGAAACAGAGACCATGATAACGTCATAGGTGGGTATTAAACAAGTGCATCAAGGTAAGTTTAGATAACTCAAAGGATTATAGCTGATAGAAGAAACAAAAAAAAAAAAGCCCAGGAGTGTATTCATTTCCTGCTGCACGCGGGCAGACACTTGTTATAGCAAGAAAAACCCTAGAGAGCAGCCAGTTACTTGGAGAATACTAATTCTCTGTTCACATCAGCAAGGAAGTGTGAACATTGACTTTTACATTAAGAGTGTAATTAAGTTTATAGAAAACTCATCTGCGAAGCTCACACTCAGATAATTATCAGTTGTTCGAAAACTTGGGCCACGTATAAAAAACTTTCTTCTGTGTGTGTGTGCGCACGCTTGAAAGTCTGTTGACTTGAAAGAAATTGTGGTTAAAATTGCTCTTTGCAGCTAATAAAACAGCATCTAATAAAAGGAAAAGAAATTTTCCGACGACAAGAAAGAAAGAAGGCAAAAAAGGAAGAACGCCTCGTAGAGTAGTAATTATCGGAGGTGATGAAGGAAGTAAAACCTACTTGCCATCATGTCAAGATATTTATCTCCTTTTCCTTTGATTCCAAGAAGCACAATTACTTCGTTTAGAAGCTAGATCAAAGAAGCCGCCACAGTATTACTAAAACAACCTTCCTAAAGGTTATGGCAATTTGAGCCATTTTTCTGAAAGCAGACAAGAAAAAAAAAAAACTTTTGCAGGTTTCAGAGTCTTTCTGCAAAGTTTTCTTATAAAGAAATAAATTTCTGTAAGTTTTGATTGCAATTATAGAAGTCGCTTAATTAGTCTCGTAATTAGAAGAAAATGTGTGTACTTTTTCTTCTCGAATGAAAAATATTGTGTAATTAAAGAATGGATCCTCACAGTATTCTTCGAATTTCTTTTCTTTCTAAGAAATGCCTCCAGAAAGATACGAATAGGTGAAGGAGACAGTCAGACTCAGTTTTCTGTGTTTTTATAAGGTGATGTCGTTCTAACAGACATTTTCAGCTTGATTTAAGTTGCTTGTAGCATGATCCACAGAGGACAGGCGGAATGGTGTTCCACCCTATAATGCTCAGGATAAAATGTCTAACACTCAATAATAATAAAATATTTTTCAATAGAAATATCGTGGACTCTTTGTGGTCTTAACTCTGATTTTGAATGTGCAACCCATTTTCTCCGAGCACCCTTAGTTCGCAAGATATTTAATATTTTCACGTAGTGAATGTTGCCAAAGAAGGTGGAAGCCCAGTTTTCTGGCTGACTATTGTTGTCATTGGTCAGTGGCTCCTAATGATTATAGAGTAAAATTCTGCTTATCAAAAGCCATCAACTATTCGGGAGGAAAAAATCAATAGCTTAAAATTTTTTTCTAGTCTAAGAAGAAAGAAGTAGAAATACTTTAAAAATCAAAGAACCTTATATTTTTTCCATAAACATCTTATGGCAAAGTATTCATCTGCATGCGAAGTTAAAAATATCAAAAAAACAAAGAGTAACAGATTTCCAAACAAATTCCAAATGTCCAGAATAATGTATTATACTACGACCGTCTGAAGCAGACTCCATTCTTTTGCAATGTTGTCCTCTGAAGACTATCCAACGTGAGTTTATATGCATTTCACATAGAACTTGCAAAGCACAAAAATACAACTCTCGTCCAGGACTGAGCAACACCAATGTCATTACTACAAGAAATCTTTGTCATTTATTTTCATTCTCATTTGTACGTCTATTGATTTCTATTTGATTCCTTGTGCTTCGTACTCAATAAGTCCTACCGGCTCATCGGCTATACCCTGTTTTTCAATAATACAGTATTCTCTCTTCACTAATCAAATTCTCATTTTCATGATATTTTATTCTTCGTATTCTTTCCTTAAATTATCATTACAAAAAACGGCATTCTTAAATGAGAAATAACCTTGAAACACGTGATCCTGTTCTTTGGTTATAAATTTTCACTAAAGCTAAATTCCGAAATTAATGATAATTTTTCTCGTGTTAATTCTTTTTTTTATAGAGGAAGCCTTTAAATGAATTCCGTCTCTATTTTATAGAAACAGAATTCGTTTGAATAAAATAGTGCAAGGATTTTTTCCAATGTCATTGAGGAAACTAAGGTTTTAGGGGAATCATCTGATGATATGGGTCAAAATAATGCTCGAATACATCTCAAAAATTCTTGTTGCCGCAACAGCCAATGTCGGCATGATGTTCTAAGGGTAGCAATTTCAAATGAGCGGGTAGATAAAACTAGGGAAAGAAGACTAAATAACTTAAACGGGTGTGTCAATGTAGTAAACTATAGAAGAATACTTAGCTTCATCTGTGTCCACAGTAATTTCAGAAGTGGTCTCAATAAAATTGGTGAATTCGAATCCCTGGTTACGACAACTAATGCTGATATAATAGGGCTAACAGAAACGTGGCTTCAACGGAAATTGGGGATGACGAGATCCACTATGGTATTTATAATGTATTTAGGAAAAATAGAAGGGGCGATGAGGGTCATGCTTCTGATAAGAATCATGATTGAGCGCAAAAAAAGAGCATTTGCTGAGTGAGAATTTACGCCTACCAGCACAGAATCTGTGTTGTGTGAGTTAGTTGGAAGCAAAGGTACAGTGACAGTGGGGTGTAATAATCAGACCAGAGGATTCTGAAGAGCATAGCCGCTGCCCTGCTCATTAAGGTATACGACAATCATGATTCATGAATTCAGCGTCCAGTATGGATCTACGTCAATTTGGTGTACGAGACAAACATTTGCAGTCATGTGCGTGACATTTCGCTGCATATGACAATTCGGTGAAAGACAATTGGTGGTTACAACAATTTGGTTGAGTATACAACAATTCGGTGAACTCTATGAATGACAAAACAAGACCAAAAATCCAAATTTTTAACATGCCATGCAGTAAATGGTAAACTTAGTGGTCAAGGCACGGTTCATATTTTGGATACAGTGCACTAACTACCTTTGTTTTCAGGCAGGTTAGCATGCAATGGCGTTCACGTAATTCATATGAATGTAAATGAAATTTTCCCCCAAAATAAGCATTTCATTTGAAATACTTGCCCCAGTGGCCTCATATTTCTTACACATTGATGTAAAATGAATATGCAGTTTACTGAAAACAAAATAAATTAAAGTAAAACTATTTAGACATTTATTTACAAAAATACTGAATGCCATTTAAATGCCTTTCATTGTGATCAATGTTTGAAATTACAAAATTAACACCATGTAATAAGATAGGAAGAAATAACCAACAAAATACTAATCTGTTATACATTATAACAGGTATTAGTGTTTTGTTGGCCCAGAATAAGCTTAAATTGCCGCATTGCACCTATCTGGCATGGAGTTTATCAGATTCTTGATATAATATCAACTTAGTTCATGGTACCAGAAATGAATAATGGTTTTTAAGCAGCAATTTTTTCAATCTGGTTCAAATCGAAACTATTTCTTGGTCATGCTAAGAATTGGATATTGTAGTATTGCCCGAACTTTGCCTAAATATAAAAAAAAATTGATAAAAACAGTCAGTATATGAAACAAGTTAAAATTAGCATAAAATTAGTGATTTCGACACGTATTAAATGATTATGTAATGTTATGCTAACCTTACGTGCAAGGCGCGAAGTCATTCTGGAAAAAAATATTCTGTACCTTGAAAGCAGTCTCTGATGACGGGCAGAAGATTCTCCTCTAAAAATTGCATAGTAGTCGCCATTAACAGTACCATTTTAAAAATGAAATCTTTCCCCTCTGCTCGTTATGCATCCCCAAAAACCATCTGGCTCACTGGAAACTTTACCGTTGAATTAATACAGCCAGGGCGATAAGCTTCTTTAGGTCCATGCCGAATGCATTTACCATCTGACCCATGGAGGTCAAATTTAGAATCACCAGAGAAATTAAATATTTCTACTGCTCAATTGTCCAATTAGCATGTCATTTAGCTCAGATTAGCAATCAGAGAGTTATTTGCTAACCTGAGCTAAACGAGTAAATTCCATGAGTTAGGTCGTTTTTCTCATGGATTTTGTCAATTTGTTCTTACGAGGTCGATATAATTTCAACCCACTCATGTGACGAGTCTCTTTTCGGACGGTTCTATCACTCATATCCCAGTATGTTCTTTCCACATGGATTTCAGGTCTGTGGAACTTGCACAACGATCAAGGAGGAATAGATGCTTCAAAACTCTGTCCTGTGCTGCAGTACTTTTCAATTCCAGTCCGGTTCCACGTTGCTTTTTAAGTAATTTTGACACACAAGACTGGTAACAGCCAACTTTTTCAGCTATATGTCAACTAGAAAAGTCTTCCTTATCAAGAGCAATAATAACGCTTTATTTCCTTCCTGAGTGTATGCCATGCCGTTGCTGAATAAGATAGATAGCAACTTTTATAAAAAATATGATGAATCTCTGATATTACGTAATGAAGGTGCAATACCACTCTAATGTTATAGGTGATGATGCAATATCACGGTAGTTTTACAAGGTGATAATAGTCTTGATATGACATAATTTTACCTGTAGCGGGAGTTAAGGAAATATTAAACTTCAAGAGGGTGAGGCAATTCATGTAGTCGTCACTGTATATGCGTAAAACATCGCCTATTATCTTGCCTATGTCAGCCCTGATGTAATAACTCGATTTGTAGTGGACATAAATTTTTTATTTGGCTCTTTCAATAAGATTTTTCGAATACTCCTAAATTTCATTAAAATTAGAGTAATAGAAATTCGGTAATCATTTTTTTTCGTCCGTCTGTCCACATTCTTTTGGCGCAGATGTGAGAAATCACAGGTGGCGCCTGACCCTAACACTATGCACACTATGTCCACATTCTTTTAGAAATATTTTGAGCTCTTCAAAATTTCATTAAGATTGAACCAACAGAAACTTGGACCTCCTCAACTAAACCAGACACCATGGATACCATTGCACGGTTCAAGAATAGCATCATGGATTGGTTTGAATATTTGGTTGTTATCTTCAGCAAAGCTATCCGTCCATATTGTAAAGTTGTTACAATTTGGACGGACAGTCATGCTAAAGATAATAGGCTGATACCTGCTTTCTAACTTGCCTAGGAATAGGATCGGGCTGTTCACTTTTACGCATCTTTTCTTTTTGCTATTAATTTCTAAATGTTTGCATTTCTTCCGACTGTTTCCAAATTTTATTTATTTTTTGGTTCCCCAAACCTTTTACTTTATTGATTTTCTTAATTTCTGGTCAGTGTATGATACATCGACTTGTCAAAGTCACCAAATTTTCACATACAGCGAAATGTGATGCACCCAACTGACGTGATGCTGTCCAGTGGTACGGCACTTATCACAATGAAATTTTCTTTGAACTCTGGACGATTGTTGGTCGTGGGAAAAGTAAGTACTCTAAAGACTTTCTCTGGTTCAGACATCCTTCGAAATCAGGAATCCAAATTCTATAATTTATATAAGATCATATGTCGAATTAATATTTTAACGATGACCATACAGAGATTTGTCGGATATATGCTTTGGAACTGTTGTTTTAATATTGCAGAATTCAAAAAAAGCGTTATTCAAAATTTTTAAACAGATATTTGAAGTTTAACTATTGTGGACACGCTTTTAACAAAAAAGAGAGAATGGTTCTTTTATACTTAATAAAAATCCCGACCTCCATAAAATCGTTCTATAGTAACTGATACTTTGTTGGTACCTCTCAGCTTCCTTTCAAAGAGCAGACCTATGGCCTGGCATACTTGAGGCTAGATGATGTTATACTTCACGCGCAATTTTGACGCAGAACATGCCGTCATGATGGCTCATAAAATCCGCCGCTTCTACATCCAGTGTTTGAGGATTAGTAGGACACCTTTTAATAGGTCGTATAACTCGCAACCACGGCCTCTTCAGTCTCCCCTCCTCCCCACTACCTCTTTGGCAATATGACACGTGATGGACGGTCTACGTTGGACAAGCACCCCCAACAGCGTACTTGGGCACGAGCAGATGTTGACTAAGTCTTTAAGAAAACAGAAGAGCTCTAATAATGGAACGACAGCCTTGTCAGGGTGCCTAGATAGCCAGCTAACGTCTTTATGACGAAAATTGCATCTGACACATTGTAGCGCATTCACCTGTTAGGTCTTACATAAAGTATGTATACAAACTACGCTTTCTACCCGTTTGCTAGCTTCCATAATTTCTTTATCTCCACATCAGCTGCTTCTTTCAGGATAGCACTGATAAGCATATAAAGTTATTTTTCCTCATACATCGTAGAAAGCTGTCTAGAAAAAACTTCGTGTTTTCAATCATTTGTCAACAAGTGCTTCTTTTGCAGAGAAAGCCTAAAATCCGTGAAAGCTGAATTGAGTTTGACGACACTATCCTGGCATAATGTAGATTGTTATGATGGACTATTTTCTCTTGACGTGTGAAAGCCGTTCATTTTAAGAGTTCCAAATATCTTAATTTAAAATAAGTTCCTCCCATCGCCCATAAAATGAGTGGTGCCTTCTTTCTCGGCAAAACTTGTAGAATAATTTAAATGGCTTGTTAAATGACATGACTCTAAATTTGAGCGTTATAAATTTCGAAAAAACTCTGACCATCAAGGAACCAAAAGTGGCTTTAGTAATATCCAAATTCAAGTTCTCGGGAATACCATGAAGGATACTTGAAAGAATTCTCAAGTTCATGAATTTGGATCATTGCTATTCGCAGTTTTCGTAATTCTTATGATTTGCTATGTTTGCAAACAACCATCTAATTGTGGTAAGCTTTGCTCTACGCAGATTATGTGAAACTTCCTGTATGGAAAATGAGCAATCTCCAAAGGACTATAAAAACTAAATCGGTATAACGAAAGGGCCATATTTTAGTCCACAAAAATGCGACATTAGTAACCCATCGACAAATCAAAAATGTTCAGATATCTAAATGATTATATGATCGATAACCACGCGGTTAAGAGGACTGATGGTATCAAAAGTGAGGTGTATCTTCGCACTAGAAGCGCACATTTATAACTTAAAATAGCTAAGAAGATGACTGATTTTGTCTAATAGCATGGCTGTCAGCAAGTTAGTAAGGGAGGCCAAATTCCAATGGCATGACAATGAGTTGATGAATAACAAATCGATTTATATCAAATAACATAAGTTGTGTTTACGAACAAATCCATTCTAATTAGGTATTGTTGATATACGGTGTAATTTCGCTAATTACTATTGTCAGCAAGCATGCCCTAATTATAATCACTAAATTGTCCATTTCGATATAATTCGTGTGCCTTTCTCTACATATATTCATTATGCCTAGTCACATGACCTTTTAATGACAATTCCTTCGACTCTGGTTTTATTTCACAGTGACAAACTCTTCTTAACCAGTGAACCGCGAAGTTTTCCAAATAAAGCAACATTAGTACGTTTTTTTCGCTTTACAATACACGAGAATAGACACAAATGAACAACAAATGAATAAATATTAACTATATTGTCGTTAGTACTGATTTTATTTCCTTAAATATTACTTCTGTTCGTGACATCTCGAATATTTCGAGGGGAATCAACAGATACAAAATTCAATTTTATAAAAATTACCGTCTACATAAAATTAACATTATAAACATTCGCTGTTCACCCAGATTGTTAAATTCCTCCATTTATCGTGGCTACTTGAAATTAAGCTTTTATTTCAGGAGTCGACATTCTGATTTTAAAAAGAAATTGCAGACATTATCGATTTAGAAATTCGAGTATTTCTATCATACGTTGGACACGTCATAAATTATAGTGTGGCTAAGGTACATCGTAGCCATGGAATGTTAGAGGGAAAGCTAGATAAATAAATTCACTCGAAAAGTTTGCTTAATCTCGCTGATTATTACAATTAACTGAAAACCAAGAGATGGAATCACGTTCACTTCACAGATGGCTCAATATTTAGCTTGCAACAGATTCTTTACAGATATTCATGGGGATTCGCAAAAGTCCGAACCTATACTGAAGAACAAATATGGAGGGAAGTAATTGATGGTATGTATGAAACCTCGAATCCCTTCAGGGAATGGAGAATTAACTACTTTACGATGTTATGCATTACTGTGATATGTGATATATTTACTTTTTAGAACATGGATTCGCATTATCTTACCAGTATGCCGAAGTCCATCAATAAATATGTAGTTAGTCTAATCCTGCCAAATCTTCAGTGGAAAAGCATTATTATAAAAGTAAATTATATTGTGTTTGAAAAAATATATGTATCATAATCATTAGTCCTTCGTGTAAGTGGAAAAACTTAGTCACTTGGTACCCGTAAAAATCTGATTCAAAATGTATTTTAAAAAAAACATTGCAAAAACTTTTGGACAAAGGTTATATCATGGTTCCGTTGTTGAAATATTTCAGTGTTCTGAATTGTATTTCTAGTTTTTCCTGTAATATATAATAAAATGTTATTGCATAGAATATGAGCACTGTTCTACTTAATAACAACAAAAATTTAAAAAAAAGAAAAAAGCCAATGTTCCACTGCAGATTGTTTCACTTTTTAATTCCATCCTTTTCAAAAACACAAAAATTGCTATTTAAATATTTCATAAGCTGCAGAACACATTAATTATTCAACTCATTTTTATGCGCGCATTTCATGAATCATTTAATTCATGAAATCTTGGTAGATATAATGACAGTTTTACTCACCACCACTTTTCCTTTGGTCTCGACTGTACGAGCCAAAAATATCTCAACGTCCTCTTTAGAGCGTTCATTTTTTTGCTTTTTTATATGGTTGGTTTTCGAAAATTGCTCCAGATCAAAGACTTAAAAGCACCATTTTGCATTAGTGTAATTAAAATAATACATGTTTGTCCCATTTTACTTTGCAAACTTTGTCGATTTAACATTCAATTATTTCCGGTACGCTTATTAACGAATCTGTTCCAGCTGGAAATTGCTTTAATGACAATTACACGCATCTCAGTGACAAATAGATCGGCGAGTCATAGATCAATTTATTGTTCTGTTGACGGCTATAATGACTGTTTCCCTGAAACGTTGTGGAGTGTCAATAAATAATTTAGAGTAAGGCTTCGTACGTATTAATATTCTGCTGTCATTGGTACATCGGATTTCTCTCGCCGATAATTACAATACAAATACTCAGGAATATTTGGCAACGCTACGACCAGCCGTCTTATTCGAAATGAAATAAGATGTCAGAAGAAAAGTGACAAGGGAACAACACAAGTGAGGTTATTAGTCGTCTTTGTTGAAGCGGGCGTGAAGCTTTGTTGACTATGTCTACTCCCCTTTTGCAGATGCATTGGAAAAGATATCTTAGTGAAAGAGATTCAATAGTTTTTATTAATGATTTCGAAAAGAAAATTTCACTTTTTCTTTTGTGAATTTATTTTTTAATTTGTTATGATACGGTGATTTGGGCATCAACGTGTTTTAGGCGATAATAGAGAGTTTCAACAAGGGAACTTGCAAGGGCAAAATTTAATTTATTATTTTTGGAAGGTATGTGGCAAGCATGAGCCAGCTGCATTATCCAACCTTCTAAAAACTGCTGTGAGACAACTTCTAATCCTTCATCAAAAACTTCAACTTTATGCCAACGTGTGTAGCTAAGAGTTTGCAGCGCGAAGACGAATATCTTCTGAATTTTCTTAGAACTCGTGACTAAAGTATTCCTTATATACTGAATTCGCTGAAACTAATCATGTTAACTAGAGCAATGGCAAGTAATAAAAACACCTGCAGTTTCCACTGAAGAAATTTACAATCCAACATCAATGTTTAATAAGACTGTACCTGTTGGGACACGAAGTTTTTAGTTCTGCATGAATATTTAGTACGTAAAGTTGGGGTTCAATGACCATCTTATAGAGTGTGCCCAGTGCTAAAAACAAAGACCTTATTTGCGGCATAGTACAGGCTCCAGCTTGTGAATCTTCGCCCTCATTCTAACAGCCACCCAAGACTATGAGAAGGACATCGCATCAAGCTTCTGGCTGAGTACCAGAGGAAAATACTCTGGTTTCCTCAATCGTACCTTTGTGCTAGTGTCCCTCTCTATAGGCAGTAGTTTGCAAAGAAAGATAATCATCTTATACTCCTGTCACAATGGGTCAAAAAAGTTTAACGGATGTAAACTATTGGAATTTTTGTGTACGACGTGGATTCAAAGTAATTCTGTATTTTTAACTTGACCACTCGGCGATGTCTAAGTGCCATACGGTCTTATGAAGTTCCTTTACTTACATCGATCTTTAACCAGTAATTCTTAGACTGTCATCTAAATGTCTGACTGACAGAAAGATTAAAAATACAAGGACTTTGTGAGACCTTAACGCTAATGCTTTGATATTTCCCTGTTAGGAGTCCGTCTCCCAGCAAAATCTGAAAGGTTGACTCCGATATTTTGCTTCGACAAAGAATTAACGTTTCACAAACACTTAAATTTCGGTAGAAGACCTTTTGACCCAATTCACATTCTTATTTGAAAAGGCGCTGATGTAATGTAATCAGCAAACCTGCTCATTAACCGACACCTTTCATAGTAGCCTTTTTAGAGATTATATCCATCGACATTACAATCTTAAATATCTTTAAAAGCATCTGTCCTGGCAGGAGAGATTAGTGCTCTTTTCCCTTAAGGGATGCCACTAAACAAAGAGCTTTTCCATTTAGTGCAATAGAAGGGAGACGTTTGGATGCATCTCCGTGCCAAGCAATGACAAATCTTCTCCCATCTCCCCTACACACGTGAACTCTGACATTCACATCAAAACACTAGCCAGTACGACTTCAATTGTTGTTAAAAGGAAGACGACGAAATCAATCTTATACGATCTGCACGTCTTTGCCAAGAAAAAGAGTTTGCTAATGGATATAAGTGTTCATCTAGTTAATGGAAAGGAAATAATTAATTAAGGGAAAGCAGAGACTGTAATCACGCATTCCAGACTTAAGTATTTTAACCGTCCTGCCTGCCTAATTAATCCTGAAAGTAAAAGATTTCCTTAGAGCGCGCAAAGACATCCCCCCCCCGTTGCATATCAAGGTACTGGAGGCACCTTATCATCCACAACATTTGCTATAATGTTATTGACGTTAAAAATATATACAAGAAAGTTCACGAGTCTTTAATAACTTCAAAGGCACTTAAAGAATATTTGTGCGTTGCCGAAACGAAAAAAGGAATGTTTAATATTTTGCAAAGTACGATCATTATACTTGCGAGACCTTGTATGCTACCTTTGTCCATTGTGTAAGGATGCATAATATCCACGCTACTTAAAATTAGTAATTACCGTGTTAATACTACGAAACACAATTTGTCATAGTTTCATTTTTCTTCAAGAATGAAGAATGTTAGTTGCCAGTGTTCATCAAGGAAGTACATGTAATGCGACACACTCGTTCTAAAACTTTTTTTTTTTCTTTGTCTTTCCTTTCAAAATATGGAAAGACTACAGCAAATTTTGCGTGTTTCGCTAAAATTATGAATCAACAAGTATAAATGGAGCTTCACAGAGAGGTGTCATTAACAATCGACATGCAAGCGAAATGAGTTCAGCTAATTTGAAAATATATTGATAAGGGAACATCATAAGACATGAATGGTCAGAAGTTTCGAAGCTTCTGAACATTCCTAAGTAAGATTATATACTTTGAAATAAGTATACAAACTTACACTTTTATACCTCCACTTTTATACGATGTTACTTCAGTAACATCGTATAAAAGTGGAGGCAGTTGGCTGAACCAAGAAATATCCATCAAAGAGACCGCATCTTTCTAACAATAATCTCCAAAGATTGTCGAGCTTTCTGGGATAACTCTCCCTAAAATTGCCGATGAATCACTGAAAGGTCCTGAAACGTGCAAAAGCAATTTTCAGTGTTCCTCTAGTTCATAAACCTTTCATCGCGAAAGTTAACATTCAACAACATTTTCGGAGGAACTAGACTCTTGGGGAAAAGAAAAGGATTTTCCTGAGATATGCTGTTTTCAGTGGAGTGGCAACGACCTAGAAAACATCTTGAAAAGAACTGAACCATACTAACTGCCAAACACGGTCGTAAATGTCTAATCGTTTTGGCTTGCATTTCGTATTGGACGGATGCTTTTTTTTTAACCATAGTTGACACAATATCATCCTCGATAACGCTGTTTTTCTAACACTGGTGCAGTTTTATACAAAGTCATACCTTTTCCCTTAGTACAGTTCTAACGACACACCACTAAAACATCAGACTAGCAACGCCTTCATATAATTCAGAAACACGATATCGCAAGAACATGAAAAGATATTTAAAATGAAAGTGATAAACTATAATAAATAAATAAATATTCATTTATTGCAAATACAGCAAGCCCATCACAACACATGGCTAGGGGCAGATAAGAATACAAAGCAAATGACATAAAATAATCGAGTATATGTACATAGCAAATTTTATATAGATATTAACAATGGCTAGGAATTTTAGTTATGAATTTAAAAAAAATTGCAGAACAGGACATTTGGCTTTCAGTTGCAATTACTGGGTTGGATTATTTTTCTTCATTTTATCGGAGATCTGACTCCTGTAGGCTTCAGAGTTGATTAACCTGTTGCAATCAATGTTGTGATGATTTATGAGGTGAAGAGATGCACTGGGGAACATTCTGTCCATTTGTTTGAGCCTGGAGAGGTTGCATTTGAATTGCTGATTTCTTGAATTTTCCCTGTTGGGGACATCTATTATATTGGCTAAGTTTGGCGAATCGCATGCAGAGGTGATTAACTTTGCAAGAAGCATGACTCCAGACTCGTCGATCATCTGTTGCAGAGGCTTTGTTTTTAGGTTTTTATAAAGCTGTTGCCTGGATATTGTATGGGGAAAATATATAAGTTGTACATCCAGGTAACATGTGACTTATTATAACGGAAAAGAGGACATACATTTAAATTAAGAAAGGATTTGAACCCTAGGTGTAATCAAGTTTCAATGATTCCGATTACAAAGATTTCCGAGGAGGATTGTCCATGGAGACCAACATCATTTGCCAAACCAAGAATTGCTCTGCTGGAAAAATTGAGAAATATTTTTGCCCAACGCATAACTTGATGGGAAAGTGTTCCACAAAGATGAATAGTTCTATTACAGGCCAAAAGAAACCTTAAATTGTATTAAAATCTGCTCTGAAACCATCGTTATTTTTTCTTGACGTTCCAGAGCATTTAACAACAATTTTATGTACCTTCCTAATGTGTAGCATATTCTTTCCTAACCCTTCTCCCGCGTGTGGGTGGATCTGTCTTTCCATTTCTCAATATTTTACTTGTAAGTTGGCCATTTTTCAGACTGAATAATTTATCTGGACCTTATTGAAACCGCATAACCCTGTTGTCATTAAGTAACCCGCTCACCTTTGTATCATAAGCGAACTTTGACATCAGACTCGCAATATCTTCATATAATTCAGAAACATAAAGCAAGAACATGAAAAGCGACTTAAGATGAGAGTAATAAACTGTAAATGAGCCGAACATCCAGGTTAGATGGGAACTATTATTGATGAAAAACATAGATTAAAATTAAGAATATTTGAAGGCTAGATGTAAGAAAGTTTGGTGTTAGTCAAAGAGTAATTAGCTACTGGAATAAGCCAAGATATTATGGACTAAATTTCTGGGGACGGATGGAAACCTTATATAAATTCAAAGAAGAAATAGAACTAATATTAAGAATAGCAAGATACTTCTTTTTAAGTAATTCACCTCACTGTATGTTGTTAAACAATCATAAAAAGTATTGATAAAAGAATTAATTTTAAAACCAAACTTATTCATCCTAAAACTGCCTTAATCTATTGCATTTAGGCTGACATATAGGCCGTAGTTTGATGTAATATGCAAGTATATGAGCATCGAAACTCAGTTTTTATTTCTCATCATAACTGTCCATAGATATTCAAATAAATTTTGATTTATTTGTAAATAAATTGCTGATAATTTAATTTAATCCAACGATCCATTGGTTTTCCTTAAGTGTTAATATTCTGGCAGCAAATGGAAATTGTTTTTGCCACATTTTTTTACTGTAATTATATACACTGCCCTACCATTAATATTTGGACATGTCCGTTGATAGTTGGTAACGTCCTACTTGGGCAACGTATGTCAAACAACTTTAAATATGCTTGTAGGCCCTCGAAGAGACAGTAGTACGATTGTGAATGTAAAATCCTGCGATTTTACAAAGTCAAGACTTTCAGCCCGGAATGATAATAGGGTGCGCCCTAAACAATCGGTCTGTACGTGACATTTGAACGGCACTAAAGATTCCTAAATCGACGATTAGCGATGTGATCGGCAAAACTATGAATGCTGAGATCTATCTAGACGTCGTGGATATTAATGCGTTACCTACGTTGTGACAGAACATCAGATAATGCCCATACCTGTGTCAGCTGGACAACGCTCCATATCACACTGCTGGCTTATAACGGACTGCTGTGAGAATATGACGGTCGAAAAGTTGGACTATCAGCGCAGAGTTCTGACCTCAAACCTGTTTATATTTGTGAATATTATATAGATCCGAAGCAGATGAAACATAACATCGTTGGTCACACCAAGTTTTGCAGTGCATGTGAAGCGTACGGTCGCTCAAGACGTTGTAGGCGTCTCATTCCACTTTGTAGTTGCAAGCCAATTAGTGGGATGTTCGTGATAGGCATGCCCTTTGCTATACCTCGAAACGGACAGAGTCCACAAACCACCGTGACTACTGCGGTTACTTTTGTATGGTCTTTATATCAAAGTTTAACAAGTCTGCAAACCGAAAAGCTATAGTGTATTTCATCATGTCATCCTTTTTGCTCCAGTGTTGCACAATGAATACCTGCCAATTCCCAATCCACCTTCCAGAGAAGGATATTGAGAATTGAATGATAGATCAGGTAAACAATAACTGGGATTACACCTAAGAAGCCTTTTGGGGTAAAGTGTCACATATCCTTAAGCAGGAAGAATTGGATTATTTAGTAAGAAGAAACAAATCCAGTACAGAACACCTAACATTTTGTTTAAAAGCGTGGAATCTACTGGATTTCGGCTGAAAGACTTCCACATACAGAAAAGGCATGTCGCTTATGCACGTTTTTACACTGTTGCAGAATCCCAGTGCTATTATTTTAATTTGATTGGTCTTTATGAAGAAATTGGCAGTAGCATCATGATAAAACACATTTTATTGCATTTACGTGTATAAACTGAAATGACAAGTTAATCTAATAGTGTTATATACTGAAAATCGGCAAAATAAATTCTCAATATTTTGTTGTTCCTCCTTGAGCTGCAATTACAGCCTTGCAACGATATAGCATAGAGTTAACCAACTTCTGGTATGGTGGTTGCTCAATTTCATGGTAACACACCCTTACAATGTTCTCCTGCAGCTGAATCTTACTTGTTGGCATCTTCTGAGCAATTTTAGACGACATTGTGTACCAGCAATTTTCAATAGGGTTCAAATCTAGACTGCTGCCGGGCCAGTCCAACACTGTAATGCCAGCATTTCTAATGCCAGCATGACTGCACCTTAATGGAGAAAAACGAGGGAAAACATTGGTGTAAATATGTTTTAAGCCTTGTGAGACAAGAAGACAAACTCGTCATTAGATCTAAATAGCATAAAACTTACCAATTTTGCTGTGTGGCAAGGTGCTGATTTCTGTTGAAAAATGCAGTTTTGGACGTCTGTAGGGTGATCCCTAATAACGGGTTTCAGGCACTCCTCCAAGATAGCAGTATAGGTTTCTGCATTCACCGTTAATAAACTTAATTGCCCCACCCCTTTGCTTGTTATGCATCCCCAGACCATCTGACCGGCGGGGAAACTTTACAGTCGGTGTTATGCAGTGGGGATGGTATACCTCCGATTTTCGTCTTCTGACATATCGCTTCCCATCCGAGCCATGCAGGTTGAATTTCAATTTGTCAGAAAAGATGACGGTGTCCCATTGCTCTTTTGTCCATAAACATGCGTTTTATCCCAAACAAGTCGCTTTCTCCTCATTTGTTGGGTCAACAAAGGCTTCTTCTTGGGCCGATAGGCATGCAGACAATATTACGAATCGGTCTTTTGATAGTTCGTGCACTTCTCAAGTCAAGACTTTTGTGTCACCATGCACCACCAAAAGTCTTGACTTTTGGTGGTGCATGGTGACAACAGCTGATCTAGAGGAGCGCGCAAATTGCGCACTAACTAAGCTCCAGGATTGGGCAGCCATTTACCGACTAAAGATCGCGGGAGAGAAAACAAAATCTATATTGCTCAAGGGAACGCTCCAACTACGAAGACCACCGGTTATCAAAATTGACAACACCCGCATAAGATTATACCCAGAAATCAAGTATTTAGGAATCGTCTTAGATATGAAGCTAAATTTCCATCCTCACTTGAAATATATGTCACAGAAAATAAAAAGAATACTCGGCCATGATCATCCGTATAAGCCGTGCAGACTGGGGCCTTAAGCGCTGGGCTCTGGCTCTCATCTATAATGCCATATTTGTCCCAATAGCTTGCTATGGAACCTCAGTATGGTGTATTGGGCCTCCCTCGACCGAAATCGCCGTAAACTAGACTCCATACAGCGTTCTATGCTCTTTGCCGTTACAAGGGCGTACCGTACAGTAAACATCCCAGCTCTACAGGTGCTAGCTGGATGTATACCCCTACACCTAGAGGTAATAAGAAGAGGATTATATCAACGGTTGAAGAAGAGTATTCCCACCGAAACAGCAGGCATCACTCTTAACCTTGATAAAAACCCCAAACAGGAAAGGAAGAGAATCTCTGAAATTATGTACAAGACCTGGCAAGAAACATGGGACACCACCAACAAAGGATTAATAACCAAAAAGTTCATTCCCTCTGTGAATCTCATTAGTCCAAAGCCTCCTCCCTGGTACTCACCAGACCTCCATACTACATTTCTATTGACAGGCCACGGACCCTTTAAAGCGAAGCTAACATCCCTAGGCATTGAAGATGATCCACTGTGTCGCTGAAGAAACGTGGAATCACATAATGTATGCTTGCCATGAATATGACGAGTTCCGGCTAAGGTTTCCACTAAAATCCAAGAAAATACCCGGCATTGTGAGCACCTGATTATAATGGACGAGCAACGCTACGCCGCCTTTACCGAGTTTGTGCAATCTATCTTCACTGCTAGACGGGTTAGGCACCCAAACACCAACCATTGAAGATCAAATTAAGAAACTTCGTGGATATGACAGTCCTCTCAGGAGAAAAAAAACCTCCTTCCTTTCTTCATCCCAGGAGTGACAGAACCCACCAGCACAGATCAGCTGCTGCCATTAGGCCTCCCTAGCCACGCTCCCTTGCGTGGTCCTTTTGCCTCCACTCCCCGGCGGGAGGGGGAGTTTACCCCTTGTGTCCCCTCTCGCCACCTCTCTTTTTCACTCCGGTGAGGCATGGGCCCGCTCCACTGACTTGGGGTCATCTTCTCTATGGACCCCGTATCTCCATCTTTTCCGCCCAGTCTTCAGTCTCCCTCCCCTTCTCTAACTTACAAGCGTCCAAATAAACTCCAAATTGCTTGAGCCCTACACCCAAAAACTTAATAACATCAAATTGCCCAACTAGTACTCCCTTTGTTTGGGCTGACCCCTATGTAAAGGTTTTTTTTTTTTTTTTTTTAGGTCCTTGCCACTGAAATCTCAGGAAATTAGGTAGCAGGACCTGCCAGAATAAATAACTATAATAGCGGTATATCTGGTCTGCCTCCACGGGGTGGAGTGGAGCAACGTTGGGTCCCATTAGGGGCCCAGCGGCTAAATGACCAGATGAACAACGGTACACGACACTACACAAATACAAAATCCATACACTTTTAAACCTCTGGCATTGCCAGTGTTCTGTTTCACACCCACAATGTATAGCACGCGGAGATGGGGGGGAAACCCCTGGTGCCGTTTGACACTAAACACACGCTACTAACTCAGCCGCGTTGTGAAAAAGGCCCACAAAAAGACATTCCTTGAGTTATTCACGTGATTTGAGCTCATGTATTTTCCACCCTGTGTGGTGAGATGATGATTAAAAGCAACTGTGCTACCCACGGGGACATCACATATTCGGAATCAGCAAACTAAACTTCATAAACACCAAAAAAGTGCAGTAAATAAAACCTTTTTTCTGTAAATTTGTTAAGAGTGTTATCGAACTTGACAAAATATATGGAATGAAAAGAAAATAATGATCGCTTTCACTTTTCTATGGTTTGAAAGAATAGCTTTTCGTAAAAAGAGAATGGAGAGTAACGTAATAGAAGTAAACTAAAAAGATTTATTTTTATTTTTTCATTTTAGAATAATATGTACCGAATAGGATAATATGCATCATAAATAATATGCACACGTGGTCAGACAATGCAAATATTACAATCGATGTCCGTTACCGCACTGCTTGCAAAGAATGGATCATTGCATGTTTCTGAAGAATCTGCCAGCATACTCTTAGACGCCATGATAGGTCGTCTTCTACCTTCTGTACAAGGTATGGGAGAAGCAGATATTCATTACGTATTCTCCATTCAGAAGTAGAAACTAAACCCCTAGTGGATATCCTTCTTTAATGACAAGGATATTTTTCAGCACAAAGCTCTAAATGCTCCAATTGAATTTTCTTTAGTTTTCTGAATCGAACCATATTACTGTGCACTTTGCCTGGTTGAGTTTGGGCCATCAAGGATCTGTCTCCGGTATTTCCGATCCTTACATCAATACAAACTATGCTATTAAAGTTTTACTCTGTTATATATCGTCCTCGTTGGCTGCACAGTATTTGTAACCATTGTACCCTACCCTTGTGGGTAGCACAGTTGGTAAAATCGCCATCCTCCCCATACTGGGTGTAAAAGACCTGAGTTCGAGTATGATCGATAACGCGAAGAATTTTTATGGGCCTTTTTCACAATATGATGAGTTATTCGATCTCAGGAGAGGGTAGCATTGTTTTTTCCTCCAGGAAACTCAGATTTTTTGTCCAGTAAACAGAAAATCGACCACAGAACACACGCAGCAATACGGCCTTAGTCGCTGATGCTCCTAAAACCCTACTACAACAACATTGTCCTCTACACCGGCTGGAAAAGACTTGAGTTTCAACCCCATCAACGATGCGAAGAATTTTTATAGGCTTTATTCACAACGTGACAAAGTTAGTTAGTTTCTAGCGAGTATTAATATTTCCTTTCTGGAAACTTGAGTTTTCTGCCCCATACAAAATCGGCATAAATTAAAGTATGTTTTCGCATTAATCGTCAAGAAAATGTGTGGATCTAAGTTCACTTCCGATTTCACAGAATCCCCTCTAGAATTTATCATACAGAAATATTGCTATAAATTTGAAACAGGAGCTCTGATCCATTTCAAAAGTTCAACGCTTACTTAGAATATTTTAGAAATCTTTGTAACAGATTTTAATGTCGATAAGTTAATTTATTTTGTTATAAATCGTGAATTTATGATATTTGCTAATCACGCCTGAATTGTAACGCACTGCGTACATTAGTTAATTTGTTTTCAACCAAGAATAGGTCTTCATAATCTAAGAAAACTTTTTTCTTAATTTGCAGGATGACAATCCCAGGCTGCCAGGAGTAAACCCCTATCGCACACTTGCCCCCAAGAAATAATTCTACCAGTTGTTGAAACATCCTGGAGTATTTTCTTGCGGGGAGGATATTATCATTAAAGACCTCTCAGAATAATATTCGTTTATTGGGAGACCCATTTTTGCCGATTATTCGAGAAAAAATATCATTTTTTATAACTTGTATAAAAGAAAGGCTTTAAAGTAATCGTCAGCTAAACGCTCCCGTTCATTGCAGCCACATTATTTCTGTAAAATATTAGAATATTAATTTCTCCGCATAAATGCGATTTGCATTCCGAAAAGAATATTTACTTTGGGCAGAACTCATAAAGAGATGGAGAATAAAAGAAGATGAAGAGCAAACACGAAAAATCTAGTGTAAGAAAGATAATGCCGCATAATATATTAGTCTCCTTAAATACACAAGAACACGACTATCCCATTTAGCAGCAGAATGAAAGTGAAGAGATATCGTCGTCTTCCCGCTGACTGAGAAGAAACCATAAAAATACTAAGTTTCTTCTTATCTTACTGACACAACATTAGCTCATGCAGTAAATACGAAATTTAATTTCCACTTTTTTGTGTGCTTTCACAGTAACGATAAAATGGTGTAATTTATGATGTTTTCCAAAGTTTTCTTCTTCTTCCCATAAAGCTATTCAGTGCTGGACAAAAAGATCGGTCCATACTATTTCACAAGTACGACATTAAACCTTTGATTAACCGCTGACGTGGCTCTCTTCAGAAGATGGTGGTTGTTTGGATTCCAGATAGATGCCATCCGTGAAGTATTTCTTAAAAAATAGTTTTAAGTTCGATAACTCTTTATGTGTTAGGATAAGCCTAGACTTGAAGCCAAGGTATGCTTCTGTGAGGAGAAAGAAGAAAAAAGAAAGTCTTCCTTAGTGAGCTGCGATTATTTCCGAATAAGATTAAACCGCACCCATTGCCTAGTGAAAACAGTTGTGAAAATTCATCTTACAATCTCCTTTAAAAAGAGGAAAGATCGGATTACTTATTTCCAATATTCACTGAAAAGGTGGTACAGTAAAGTCTAATTTTTAATAACATCAAAAAAACCGGACGTCGGTTTTACTTTATAAAATAATGTTAGTTTTTGATAATTATTTATAATTTTAAATTAACTTTAATAATGAAAGTATTTAAAATTATGTGGAGTTGAAGAATTGGCTGAAAAAATTAATAGGTGTTCTTTAATTTCCATCAGCTGGAAACAAAGATGTTTCTGTAATTCAAAGGCGCTTTCAAAGATTCTTTTACTGTCATATAAAGTTAATGTAAAAGATAAAGGAAGATAATGGAACAATTTGTGAAGTTTAATTACCTTGGAGTTCAAATAAATGTTTAGAATAACCGAAGAAGTAGGAGGGCAGGCATTTAAAGCAAATAGAATGTCGGAGGGTTAAATAATATAATCTAGAGCCTAAAAAAATTTAAAAATTGGATGCCCATAGCCAAAGGAAGTAGAGAAAGACCAAAGAAAAAGAGGATAGAAAGAAGATCGATCCCGAACAAAACAAGCAGAAATCTTATCTTGATCACTTGTTATACTTTTTTCAATGGATAATTTTGCCAAGTGTCCTCTTTGCTAAACAAAATCCTAAGTTTAACCGCCCAAAAATGTCTACAGGATATCTCATATACATCAAAAACGGTTCTTCCCTATTATTTGAGAATTTGGTACACGTTTGTGGACAAAACTAACCGTTTCATTCTCAGACTGAAACAATTACAATTTTGTCCACAAATGATCCTCCATCAAACATTTTACAGACATCTCTCAGGATGTAGCCCTCAAGACAAAGTCCCAGCTATACATTGCCTGTTGGGGTATTAAAACTGCCTTTAATAGCATAAGTTTATTTGTCCTCATTCACATTCTGGAAATTTAAATTTATTTTCTAGCTTTAAGATTCAATGACACCTTTATCAACATTTCTTCTCATATATGGAAGAACCACAAGGCTGGGTACTATCTGCTTTGCTCCAGAGGTAAATCCTCAGATTTTATAAGCAGATAATAATAATTATTATTATTATATAATTATAAAATCCAGTGTGATTTATTTCGTTAGCGATGGACCCTGCTTGCCTTGTTAAACATCAGGAAGTAGTATAATGGGGAAAGTTTTATTGGCACGGACTGGATCCATTGACACAGGTTGATGGTCATCCAGGGAGGACCTGAATTTTGTATCATATCTACTGCATCCTGCAATGTTACACTTTTATCTCTAAGACGACCACTTTATGGATGACGATGCAATACCGAATCGCGCAAGAATGGTTCGGAGAACATGACACAGATTTCCACCATCTTCCCTGACCCCTACATTCACATGAACTCAGTCCTATTGAGAATATGGGGATATGCTGGAGAGAGAGAGAGATATTCCGAAACTAAGTCCTCTTCCTTCAACTTTGCAGTTACGCGATATTTTGTTGGAAGAATGGTTACAATTAGACAAAAACGCACTAAATCACTTACAGAATCCATACCGCGCCGCACACCTGCTGTTATTCGAATCAAATGCGACTCGATTCGATACTGAATAAAGGTTCATATTTTTTGGCCAGTGTGTGTGTGTGTATTATGCTATGGAAAAGAAAATAGTAGACAGCTGTTACAAAGAAAAGGCCTGTTTTCTTAGAAAAAGTGTCATTTGGACTATATTTTTAACTGAAATAAACAAAGTTTATTTACAAGGCAATTTTGACATCTGCAGTAATAAAATGGGTCGGTCCCTCGATTACAAAGGCAAAAATATTGCCTCCATTTCATTTTATCCACCATCTCGTCAATTTTTTTTTTTTTTATTCTCACAAAACAGTAACCACCATTAAGTGCTTTTCCGACTTCTCTTTCTTCTTATGTGAGAATGGAATAACAGGGACCATCAGTAGAGCGTAATCATGCGGTAGAAGCACCTCTTGTACCTGTCAGGGAGCCGTTCACTCATGCCAAGCTGTTACACTTACAGCTTTGCTCTTCGGGGTTGTTATGGGAGCATTATGGCAATTAACCTTCCCTGTTTCAAGGCCTGGGTGTTCTTCGACACCTCTAACGCACATTATTAGCAAGATAACAGCATTCAAGATAACCGCCCTCACATTATTTAGCAACAGATGGAGTAAAAAGATAAATTATTGTCACAAACACCGCTCATCTAAAATGACATCAACTGCTCCCATCTCTTGGGGCTTAACCTTGTTTTCCTTGACCTTTCCCTTTGTCGTTGACTTTTGTGATTCTTAGTGCATTGTTTTCAATGAATTGTGGAAGAAAAGAATGTTAGAATTCTGAACCACGTTTTCAAATCCAGAGAAAATCCTCTAAGTACTAGGCGCTTATCTACAATAAGGACCATTAATGAAAACCTTTCTCCAAATCATCCACTGGCACATTGTTTCTAATGATTTGTAGAATTCCAATTAGCGATCAAAATATTGGAAAATGATGGAATTTTATTCGCATAAAGTAACCATTTGTTGATTAGTTTCTAATTAAAAATTGATGTGTTATTTATCAGAAAAGTACATTATAATCAAGGAAACATCATTATCACAAAAACACATTATAATAGGTGTATAATTACTTTATAATTAATTTTTGATAAATGTAATTTATTAGGAAGAAATTCAGTAATTTCTTCCTAATAAATTCCAGTTCAGGAAATTTTCCTGAACTGGAAAATTTCCTGAACTGGAATTTTCCATTTTTCCAGTTCAGGAAAAATGGAAAAATGTCATTTTTTTCATTTTTCCTGAACCCGGAAAAACGGGAAAATGGACATTTTTCCATTTTTTCGGGTTCAGGGAATTCAGGACCTGAATTCCCTGAACTCGGAATTCAAGTCCTGAACCTGAATTCCGGGTTCAGGGTTACCCATTTTTCCGAGTAACCCTGAACCCGGAAAAATGGAAACTGTGCTTATGAAAAGTTTAAATGATTAATGTAACCTCTTATCAATTTAATTCAAATAATTATTAGTCAGCTATTAGCAATTAAGATTATCTAAATGTAAATAGAAACAGGAACGAGTGAAGCAAATTAATTTATCATTTTCGGAAGCAAATAAGCCAGTTCAAGGTCAGACTAGTTGGGAGTGGCATACGCGTTTCCGTCTCGCATTTCCGTTACCAATCCGTAACGGAAATGATCCTCCGGGTTTTCCCTGTCACTGAAAATTTAACAGTAGGCGCCGCCAAAGATGCTTTCGCATAAAAAAAAAAAAAAACACGCAGGAAATGTAACGTACTGCGTATATTAACTAACTTGTAGTTTTATACTATAATCGCTGTAGTCATGAAACTTAAAATGCATCAGTCAAAGACACATTCTTCATGAAAATTAAGGCCTAAACATTGCCACATACCCTGTCATTATTTTGTAAATATACTTAATACAATTGCATCCATATATAATAATTAAAGTCCTTATAATCAGTGATAGCAACTATAAGAAAAATATGAATACCGAGAGGAAATTATGAATCAGCTCATGTGGAAAATAAAAACAAGAATGAGTGAAATCAGAAAGTCCACAAATATGACTTCCTCTCTGTATCCCTCACAGCAGATTCTAGAACAATCCAGGATGATTTTTGAGTATATCTAAGCCTAGCAAAAAGTTTAGTTGTTTTTTATTTTCCTTTATGCACGTTTCAGCTTACATGCACAAACATAAAAAATACTGTGAGTTCGAGAGAGATTTAAGAATTTAGCGACTTTCCTAAAATATGTACACAAAAGAAATTTCCAAAAACAACGATTTTTTTTTATAATCTTCACAGCTTATACGAGTATTTTTGTAAAGGAAAAGCAGGATCATTGCTCTTTCTCACGGCTCACAATCCTACAACACTCAATGATCATTGAATTATGTCAATCCACCTAAATACCGTACTGGTCCACCCCTCGCACGGATAACAGCGCTATTCGCCTAGGCATTAACTCCACTAGATGTCTGAAGACGTCAGTAGGATTTGCAGCTATGATGCCTGCAAGGCATTCCACAGTGTCGGAATACATGACGGTCGCTCGTCCATATGTCTTACTTCCCATTCCAAAACATCCCACAAGTGATGTTCAGTTGGATTGAGGTCAAGGTAATTTGGAAGCCAATCAAGATGGCTGATATCTTCACTATGTTACTCGAACCAATCGTGCACAGTGCGAGCCCGATGACACAGCTCATTATCGTCTAGGAAGATCCCGTTTCTGCCCGGGAAAATATGCAACATGGCAGGGTGCACATGGTCTCCTAAGAGCTGCCGGTTGACCTCATCAGTGAAACGTTAGTCTGTACGCACCAGGGGTTCAAATTCTTGCCAACAAAACATACCCCATATCAAGCAACCACTACCTGCCTGGATAGTGGGCACCATGCAATAGGTCCATGGACTAGAGTTGCTTAGACCACCACACACGAAGGCGTGCGTCGGGATGTTGCACCAGGTATTTGGACTCATCCGACAAGCAGACTCGTTTCAGTCCTCCAGTGTCCAATCAGCGTGTTGTTGACACCACAGCATTTGTCGTCCACGATGATCAGGGATGAGGAGAGGGTATCTCTCAGGTCGTCTGCTGTGAAATTCCATACCTCTAAGTGTGGATACTTGAGTCGAGAAGTTCTGGAAGGCATCCAGGTTCTCTGGTGTCTGTAGCAGAATGTCCAGTTGGTTTTCCCTGTCACTGAAAACCAACTAAACATTCTGCTATAGACACCAAATAACCTGGCTGCCATCCAGAACTTCTTCACAAGTATTCACACGCAGGAAAAAACTCCTACAGAATAATACAGGCTACGAATGGGAACCCCCAGACAGCAGTTTAAAATTTTATTTTTTTATTAATTTAATTTTTTTTATTTGCTTATTTTCCTTTTTCTCACTTTCTCTTCGCGCTCTGCACTAAAGTACGCTTTTTCTCTCTTCCCGGTCTGCACTAGTATAGCTTCTTTTTTTTTTTATTACACCACGGGATTTCCCTTTCTCTCTCCCCTCTGGAATCTGGCCCACCTTTTGGCAACATCAGGCAAGTCAGAGTCTCTTTTGGGACAGTACGTGTTTTACAGGGACTGGCCCACATTCCCGTGATGGTGGACGAGTACCCAGAATCATCTGTCCAGGTGACTGCTGCTTCTGGGTAGCCAAGCGGCCAGAACATAACAGAACACACACAAACCTGCACTACTCACATTTCTGGCCTTCTTACAGTGGTTCTGTTCTTCACAGAGATACGAGGCGGAGTTGAACAGATGTTCTAGGAGCCGCCCCCTTACAAAAACACATGTCTTCACGTGTCTGAGTGCGCAGTGCCTCATCAGTTGGGACATTGTTCTTGCCTTCCCCATATTGTATTGCGATGTCAATTGTTGCACAATGACCTGCCGTTTATCCTGTGCAAGACGCTGCACCCTTCGCTTACCACGAACATCTACCTTGCGTAATCCTTTGCAGTTCTGTCGGCGGGAGATGATTTTACCAGTTCGACACCATTCTTTGTACACGTTAACCAGAGTGGGCCGTTAACAACCGACAAGACATGCCGTTTCCGATGTGGAAGCATCTGACACGATTATGTTCTTTTAAAACTGTGATATATTCACTAAGTCCGATTACCGCTATTATCACTTTGATTTGCACATTACCACTGCTCTAGCGTAGGAAGCAGTTCAGCTTTTTATACTGTGAACTATGCGGCAGAGTCCATTATGGATGCGGTGGTCATAATTCAGTGATCACTGAGTGTATATAACAAGAGCAAGCACATTTTTACCACACAACCCACAATGAACGGAAGGGATTCATAGTGGCAGATATATTCTAAGAGATCTAAAATGGTACATACCTGTAAAGCAGAATTTGTGAAGATCCAAAGAGCCTTTATCTGATTTTGGTTTCCTAGGAGGCCTCGGAACTCATTAATCCCGAAAAGTTAGTGATGAATCCTCGCGGTAGCACTGTGTGTATATGCATCGTATTACCCAAACTGGGTGGAAAAGGCCGGGATTCGAATCCTCTCAATCACGCGAGGAATTTTATGACTTTTTTTCACGACACGGCTCAGTTAGTCGGTTTCAGGAGAGACTTGCATGTTTTTTTTATGCTGGAAACTTGGGTTTTTCGTCCAGTAAGTAGGTAAATTGACCATAGAATACACGCAATTAATAGAAAACATACACGGGGCAATGTGGTCTAAGTCGCTGATGTGCAGACCCTCCTACAATTATAACAGTTATTTATAAGGTTCCTCCCGAAAAGAAAACGAAACTGAAATAATAGCAAAATAATGGGCGAAACATTAATGTAATCAAAAATTGTCGCTTAGTTTATAGCCTTTTTAACTGCCGGCCGCCTTTCTGTTTTGTACACCATGAACCCCGCTAGCCGCGACCCTGTAGAGATGGAAGTAGCAGCAAGCATT
This sequence comes from Mastigoproctus giganteus, assembly GCF_048544385.1. Lineage (NCBI taxonomy): Eukaryota > Metazoa > Arthropoda > Arachnida > Uropygi > Thelyphonidae > Mastigoproctus > Mastigoproctus giganteus. The sequence continues at coordinate 74,129,054 of NC_143577.1, forward strand.
CGCAGAATCCCTTTCATTGGTCTGATGAGAGGTTTCCACAATGCATAAAAAAAGTACAGCAGTGGGGAAATATTTAAGCTCATTTGGTATAACAGTGAACCAAACATAAATTTATCAGTAAATTAATTAAGCGTTTTTTCATATGGAAAAAGTGTTTCCCTTAATATTCGAGGGAAATAATGTTTTATACCAAGTTAATAACAGTAGTTATTAACTTGGTATAAAACAATTTATACCAAGTTAATAAACTGAAAGCTGCAAATTGGCTCTACAAGAAGAAACAATAATTAATGTTCTAGAATAATGCTGACGTCGGAAAATGAATCGAGAGGGAGGGAGAGAGAGAGAGAGAATACAGCTTAAAATCGCCGAAACAGATGTCTATATAACAGCTCAATCTTTGGATCCCACTGCTTTAGAGTTAGCTTTGGTTTAAAGTCGGTACCATGGACTTCCAGCTAATGTAAACAACCGGACTCTACTCAAGCCAATTCCATTTATTACATTCAAAGGCAATTTTATTACGCAACTTAACCCATGCGAATATTTTCTTTAAAAAAAGAAAATCTTAATGGATGACATTCAGATCAATTACACGGCACAATAGCAAGACTCTCTTACTCAAAGCATTCTCTCTCTCTCTCGTCTTGAAACACTGAAGGAGTACTGAAACACATACAGCGATTGTATCCAGTTTTCCTAAGAAACATTTCTACGTCTTCCGAAACCTCTTTTGAATACACTCATCAGACAAAGACTTTCGCCTTTGAGCCACAATGACTTCATTAATTTCTCAAACTTTTAGGATATTAGGAAAGATATTATGGCGCACGTAGCTTAAGTGTTTGTTTAGAAGCAACTGCATTAGAAAGCTGCCATCGCCGGTAGTAAGAAGTCAGGAAGGAAAAGAAGCAATTATGTCAACGATTCGTGCGGAGAAGTAATATTGCAACAACAGCATGAACTCTCATCAACAGAGAGCCATAGTTCCGAAGACATTGAGACAAATGTCGCTTTCAATGATTATGAAATAAGATTTTCCCAAGGAATTAGAAATCACCTAAGAAGTACTTAGATTATTGCCACGCGGATTTCTCATTTTTGCTTTACAACCAGTAACCATTAGTCCCAATTAATCATTGCATTTCTAATAAAATCTCATCGTAAGAATCAAAAATAATTATTTAAACCCCTCAATTTTTCTACAAGGAAATGCATATTCAGCTAGACTCGTTATATTTTCAACTTATTCTTAATAATTGAGTTTCTTATAATATTTTAAGACCCTTTGAAATAGGAATAAATCATAATATAATTGACTTGGAAGAAATCAAAATTTCCTTTTATGCTTATACTACAGTTCGCAACTAATGGCATAACAATTGGTTGCTAATTTTACACTGTACTATCATTTCCCCGGAAATGCGTGGAAGTCCTCATAACGAAGATTTCAAAATCTCATATTTATATGTTCGACTGAATTATGATTGGTCAATGATCGGTATGATCTGACTGTCATTAAGCATGAGGAGAAATTGGCTTTGACAATTCTGTCCAACACCAATCTGATGGTTCAACTTCATCAAGGAGTACAAATAGAGACCTCAAAAAGGAACAGGAGGGTTATTCATATTTATGCCTTGTACGAGGCGACCAATTTATCTGTGGGGAAGAAGCTACATTAAGTGATGAGTGCAAATCGATGCGCATATGAAGAACAACTTAGGCGTGGATTGCAAAGTTTGACAACTAGACATTGAAGGGGAGATTTATTGAGAGAAATAAAGCGCTGTAGGGAATAACTAAAATGAATGAGAAATATCTGTTCTCCCTCGTAGGTAAGACAAGAACCAAGAGGGAACAAATATAAAATCTCAGGGTTTAACAGAGGACTGAATCTCATGAAGTTCACCTTTAAGCACGGAGCTCTCGAAAACTGAAATAATTGCCTCCCAACTTGGCAGAGGTAGCTAGTGACTAAGTCAAAAACGGAATTGAATGGTTACCTTGTGGGAAGAGGGACAGTAGGAATATTCTGCTTTATTTTATTATTATTTTATGTTTTTATTAAGCTCAGATTTCCCAGCAGAATCCGTGTGAGGAAGACTAAAAGCAAAAATTTATGCGGCCTGCCTAAAGGGAGATAACAACCATGGTCCGTGGATGAACGAGTAGAGCAGTATTCTACAGTAGACGATTCATACGCCCAACTTAATAGAATCTGTAGCCAAAGATAACACTAAAGTCACCTTTCACTGGCCAATCAAATCGCAACAACTTCATTAATGCAGTTTGACGATCACTAAATTACTGTATGCTTCGAGATGGTTAATACAAAATGATAAATACTTGTAATCAAAATTCTAACAATAATTATAGTTAATTTTAAATATAATTTTACAAAAGGCATGGGGAAACGAATAAACGCTAAACACAAACTCCACAAAAAATCATTATACTAATAGTAAAATCAGATGCACTAGATTACGGCCATATAATAATAAACAAATAAATATATGGGATGCACTAACTTGCGTGGCATGCCATACTAAGTCACAATCACAAGGCCTATTCTTAGCAGGATTATCATTCAATCGGTTTGCTTCTATTCTTTTATAATCAGCCCTCGCATGTAGCACAGTTATAATAAACATCCTTCCAGACCGGATGGAAAAGGACTAAGTTCGAATCCCATCAATGATGGTGAGGTGCGTACGCTTTATGGGCTTTTCTTCACAAGTGGTTGAATTAATCGGAATCAGGGAAGAATTGAACGGTTCCTTCCTCCTATAAATGGAAGTTTTTTTTTTTTTTAACAAACCGAAGGATTCATGCAATTACAGACACAATATAGTGATGCCTCATAGCTTTATTTGTTCTGGCGTTTAACACACACTTAACATTTTATAATAATTGGTACAGTGGTTCTTCTTACACACTTGGGCATCCTGGTGTAACGCTTACATGAAATGTAAAATGACTGCTCACGCATGATTGGTAACACCAAATTTGTCATATTTTTAACGATACATCAAAAGATGGTATACAACCCAGGATGTCCAATAAGTCTGTAATCATAGGAAAAATTAACTAATTCATATATTTTCATCTTTGCAGCCCCAAGATGTCTTTCAGTAAGGAAGAAAGAGTCCAGATAATTCTCGTAGGAAATCGGAGTCAGAGAGAGAGGTCGCCGTAAAATTTAATAGACTGAATCCAGACCGCGAGCTAATAATACAGAACTGTATTAGCAAACATGTTGAAAAGTTTAGGAAAACAGGATCCATAGAGGATAAAATTAGCAGTGGGCCTTCGAGCAGGGCCACCAATGATGACACATCCCCTGCCATCCTCGCTCATTCATGCAAAAGTCCCAAAAAAGTCTCAAAGGATAATCTTCGATTATCCTTTGAGACAAGTCCCAAAGATTCCCAATTCCGAAGATTATCCTTTGAGACAGTGGAAGTATCTGTAGAAGAGGCATGCAGCTCAAAGGATAATCGAAGATTATCCTTTGAGACAAGAGTGTTGAAAAGCAGATTCACCACATCCACATCCATATTTTTTTTCACTATGATTCCACACTTATAGGACATTCTATATAGTTATACTTAACACATTCCTCAAATCTGTATCCATGGAAAGATGCAGATGACACATACAAAGCGAAACTACTTGATAATTCGCCAGTAGACTAGTCATGGAAGATTATCATGGCATTCTCACAAGAATTGAGCCAGTATTTCTTCGATTCAACTGAAAGTTGTGTAGAACGGTAATAAACAGCGTTTTTATCTAATGACACCATAAAATTCAACTTTATTAATATGTCTCAAAAGTTTATTAAATCTCCCCTCTTTCGTACAAAGCTTCCTATTATATAATATTGAAGAGAAAAGAAAAAAAAACTTTAAAAACAGCTCATGAAACTACGATTATCTGAATTAAAAATACGCGTACAACTAAAAGACAAGTTTTATACCGATTTACACAATAAAAAAATATTAAAGTCAAACAAAAAATGACATTAAAAGAAATTACTAAATATTTCTTCAAATTATTGAAATACCCAACAAAACTAAAAAGGTATCTCAGGTCAAGGAAAGTCGCAAAACTTTAGCTTTTCCACTATTTTTTTTTTTTTTTTTATGTGAACCCCAAACACGAGAGGTATTAGAACCTATAGTACTTAGTGCCGTGCTTGGGTTGGAGGTTGAGAAGACGAAAGAAGATATTTGTTGACATTAGACTTGAACTTCTGTAGATTGTAATATTCAGCAAATACGTATGAAGGAAAGTTGTTCCAGAAAACGGCAGTTGAATGAATAAACGAGGAAGATGAAAAGTTGGTTCTGTGAGTTAGAAGTTGGACAGTAAATGGATGTTGGCGGCACGTGTTTGGACTGTTTTGAAAGAGAGAGCGGGAATTATAGAAGCCAATTCAGAAGAACAGTGCCTGTAGAAGAGGCATGCAGCAGAAACAGTACGTCTATGAGAAAGCGAGTGGAGAGACTCTGTTAGAGATGAATCATTAATTAACCTAACTGCCCTCTTCTGAATGGAATCAAGAAGCCTGAGAGAGGTTTTGGGGGCACCACCCCAAATGTGGGAACAATATTCCATGGCAGGACGGATTTGCGATTTATACAAAGTGAACAGCTGTTTGGAAGAAAAGTAACGCCGAGAGCGAAAGAGAAAACCAAGTTTTTTAGATGCAGAGGAAGCAATATTTGTAATGTGCTTGTGCCAAGAGAGATTAGAAGTCAGGGTAATCCCCAAAAGAGATATCATTTTGCCTAGAAATCGGAGTGTCTCTAAAGATAAGCATAGGAGCAGAAGAATCCTTTTTGCGAGATATAAGAGAACACTGAGTTTTAGAAGGGTAGAAATCAAATAAGTTGTCTTTGCCCCACTGGAGAATTACCTGAAGATCGGCATTTAAGGAATTGGCAGCAGATTTTCGAGACGTTGAAGCTGATTGAGCAGGACAAGGTTTCTCAAAATGGAAAGTTGAATGCAATGTGCTATCATCGGCAAAACTATGGATAGGATTTCCAGTCAATGGAAGAAGGTCATTAATATACAAGAGGAAAAGAGTGGGGGAAAGAACTGAACCTTGGGGGACACCGGCATTAGTGGAGAAGTTTGAAGACAGAGAGCCATCTACCATCACCCTCAGTGAGCGATCAGAGAGAAAACTGGATAACCAATTACTAAAAACAGTTGGCAAACCATAAGATGGAAGCTTGTTTAGAAGACCTTTATGCCAAACACAATCAAAAGCCTTTGAGATGTCAAGAGCAACTACTTGTGTTTCACCGAACCTTTCCATTGAATTAGTCCATAAATGGGTAACATAAGCCAGAATATCACCAGTGGATCGACACTGACGGAATCCATACTGGCGATCGTTGATCAGACGGAAGGTTTCTAGGTAGTTTAAGAGTTGGCGGTTAATTGATTTCTCCATTACTTTAGAAAGAGTAGAGGTAATTGCAATGGGACGATAATTGGATGGGAGGGATTTGTCACCCTTTTTAGGGACTGGCTGGATATGAGCAAATTTCCAAGCAGAAGGAAAAACACCTTTGGAATAAGAGAGTGAAAAAAGGCGGCAAAGAATAGGAGTAAGTTCAGGAGCACAGGTTTTGAGAACAAGTGGAGAAATACCATCAAGACCTGGAGCTTTCTTAGCATCAAGATTCATCAAAATCCTTCTGATATCCTTTTGACGGAAGACCACAAGAGGTATTGAATGGAGCGTGTTGGGAATGGTGGGAGGTGTTTTACCAAGATCATCAATACATGAGCTGGAAGAAAAATGGGATGCTAGCAAGTCAGCTTTATCCTTGGCTGAAGTGAAAATAGAACCATCTGGTTTGGGCACATGTGGGAGCAGAGATGGGCAAAAGTTGCGGCCAATAGCTTTGGCAAGAGACCAGAATGGTCGGCTACCATTAGGGTAAGAAGGAAGTTTTCTATTCTTAGCCTGTTCAAACTCTAGTTTGGACTGATTAATAACTGCTTTACAATTGTTGCGAGCTTTGGTGTAGGCAGAAAATGAAACTGAAGAATTATAAACAAGCCAATCACGATATGCAACATTCTTCTCTTGAACAGCCTTAGCAAATTTATTGGAAAACCAAGGTTTAAAGGACGAGATTTTGAAGTGGAGTGTGGGATAAAGGATTCCCCATTCCTGCAAGAATACTTTCACTAACACGATCTGAGCAAACGTTGATATCAAAAGTTTTGAAACAGCAAACCGATCAAGAAAAAGAAGAAAAGAAGTCTCGCAGGTCATCCCATTTTGCATTCTTGTAATGCCAAGCAACACGAGGTTGAGAATAGCCATGAGATAAAGGTTCCATTGGAGAAGAGACAATCACCAAATTGTGATCTGAAGTGCCTGAAGGACCTCTAACTTCGACCGTGTACTTAGAAGGGTTGTTTGTGAGAAAAAGATCAAGCGTATTGGCTGTATGATTAGGATTGTCCGGTATTCTTGTAGGTAAATGAACAATCTGTGCAAGGTCATTAGTAATTGAAAAAGCCTCAGCATCTCGACCTGCTGGGTCGGTGTGACTAGAAAACGGAAGCCAGCTGGAGTTGTCAACATTAAAATCACCAAGGAAAATTACCTCACTGTTAGGAAAGTTGGACTGGAGAAAGTCAAGTTGCAAAGAGAGGAAGTCAAAGAGCTCCAAGTGATTAGTGGAGTTGGGAGAAAACTGTAGAGACAACAGATGAATTTGACAAAATGAGGTAGAGAGATTTTAAGCCAGAGAAGATCAAAGAGAGACGATTTCAAATTGCCAAGTCTCTGACAGGTAATATCAGAACGGACATATGCACAAGTACTAACCTTTGAGGCGAAAGGAATCGTACAGTGAATAATTTGGGCATCTGAGATGAGCAGTAGTTGAATCAACCGATAACTGAGATTCTGTCAGAAAAAGTACATGGAGTTTGGCAGATTGCAAGTGGAAATGGACATTGTTGAGATTAGAATTGAGACCACGTATATTTGTGAAATGAATTAGGAAGTGCTTGGGAGGTTTAGATCTTTTCGCAGATAAGCTTGCTCTATTAGTTTGACAATTCATGGTGTATTCAATAGTAAGAAAAAGTGAGTGGGACATGCTGTATGAAGTAATGAAATTTTTGAATATGGCGTACACGTGGTAAGAATATACCCAGATCCTTGACATAACGTGGCCTCGACAATGCTCCCTGCATACACACTACTCGGACACCCTCCAGTCACTATCTGACAGAGTAGAGGTAGCAAGATTATACACTAGCTGATCCGGAAGACTCCTAGAGAGTTACCAATAGGTTCGGTCCGGTGTACTAACTAGCGGCCGGCCTGCGAACACCGTTTTAGAGCTGTACCCTCGAAATGCAAGGAATATTGGATCTCGCCACGACGTTCATCATAACCTCAAAAGTCATCAATCATACTGCATGATGGAAGAGATAGGGAAGGGTTGGCCGGAACTTAGCTCTGGAGACTAAACATGGGTTCCACCACTTCAAGCCTCCAATAAGCAAAGTGGTGGTATTTCACCGGTTGATGAGAGTCATCTACCACTTAGTACTGCCTGGTAACATAGAGGGGCGGCGTTCCTCCATGTGGTGTGGGCGCCACACCCCGATCCCTGCTTACGTTGGTTCACACCTGTGTGGTCACCAACCATGTACTTGTGCATGGAGGTTATACCCAGGATTACTAACAGTCCCACCGTCGTGAAGGTGCAAGCAGAGGATTTGGCTTTCACAGACCGTCCGGACTTCGCCGAAATTGGGTCCACTTCACTTGAGTGTCACCAGAATATCAGTTCAATCAGCGTTTTAGACTCCCAGGTAGCAAGTATAGCTTGTCTGGCATATCTGATAGAATGTCTGTTACAACCTCAAGGACCAAAATTTAAAATTGTGAATCCAATGAAAAAAAAATAAAATCAAAGAGAGGCTCCTATGTTGTATAAGAACGGACTTATGAAGGCTTAAAATCGTCAACGGTTGCTATAATATTGTAGTTCACACACGTGGCGATCAGTTTTTTCAGTATCTGCGAGCAAGAGTGGGACAACGTCGGGATCTTTCCGACTTCCAACTGAAATGATTGTACGGGCAAGACGTACAGTCATTCTCCGTCCTCCCATGGCCGCCCAACTCAGCCGATCTCAACCCAGTTGAACATTTTTGGGATCTAAAAGGATGGGCATTGGATACATTCGATGCTACGACCATCCACATGATAATATGCTATCATTAGTGGACACAATCTGCAACGCATGGGTAGCGGGTGGAGTCCATCCAAGACGCGCTACATTTCGGACAAAAGGGGCCCGATGAGGTATTAAATAGATGTTGCTAATGTAAAGCCAATTACTAATTAATATTCCCGTCGCCGACATGAGTTGAGAAATATTTCCAATTAGGAAGAAAAGAACTTTCATGAGCCGAGTTAATCGAGAGTTTCATGCCGCAAAACAAGCAAACCGACCACAGAAAAGATGCAAATTAATAAATACAATATATTGATTCCTCGTGCCACATCCTATAACTTAAACTTGAGGTCATCATGACCGTTTTTACAGTGATCATAATCAAGGAAAGGCTTTGTCCTGAATCATTTGGGATTTTTAAGTCCACACAACTTGAAAATTTTTCAAACACGCACTCGCACAAGCCGGTAGGGCCTAACACGCTGGTGTATCGTAAAGCCAAGCCAAACCAAGGAGGCAGTGGACACCGCACCAAACGTCCACGTCTTGCTTGAGTTGGGCTGATATTTAAGTCACAATTGTGATTACGGGTGCAAGCAAAATCTTGGAAGTCCGATTGCTTTTTGGAAAACGAAAATTTCTGTCAGCTGGGTCCGCCGACGTTGACGTAAGTTGGATGGTGATTTTCTCCCCCCCTCCACCAATCAGAAATAGCCATGCCTCTATGGCACTAAGAGGAACAAAATAGTGGTGGAAGATGAAAGTAGCCAAAATCATATGAAGTGCCCAAACAAAATTTGCTGTTCTACCAAACAATATGAATTACATTTTCTCTGATTATGAGCTGTATCACACTGAGATCTAACATCCCTTATTTATAATATATAACTTTAATTGAATATGTAGACATGCTCCTAGATAACAGACTAAATCGTACTTAATGATAACACTCTAGGAAGCGCAGGAATGTCAGCTATAAACCAGTTGTCAGTATTCTGCCAACCAGTGGCAGGAGAGAGAGGCCGCAGTAATGTTATTTGAGGTGAAATTCTGAAGTTTTTTCAGAAGATGAATATACATTAGTTACGCCATTGCATTTCTATTAATTTTAGCACGTCATACTTTTTTCCTTCCGCTTTTACCAAGATAAACAATCAAACTAATGGAGCAAGCTTATCTGAAGGGAGGGAAACAAACCAACAAAGTCCCTAAAACCCCCATTTACTTTTTCCATTGGAAGAAATTTGCTATAAATTATCAGGTTAGCCAGCAGCTTTGTCAAAAAGGCGCTGTTCTTCAAAAGGAGTTATCCAGCAACAGGACTATAATGCTAGCCGCTGTGTTTTTTTGACCACCACTGGCAAACACTAAAAGTCCAAATTTGACACTTTCACATCCGTTATATGATTATAATCTTTCTCGCTGATTTAGGCCATGTCCACAGCTGGACCATTACGACTTAAATGTCCGTACATTTATGGCTTAAAGACGTGAGCTACCTAACAATGCCTTGATTTAGTCAACGTATGTAGCACAGTTGGTATAATCACCGTCCACTTCACACCTGGTGGAAAAAACCCGAGTCCAATCCCATCTATGATGCGAGGAATTTGGCAATTGTTTTAGTTTAGCTGGAGCATGGAGTACTGTGAGGTTTTCGTTAAGTTGTTTAGCAATAGCTTATCACTGCAGTATAAAAAAAAAAGTAAACTGAAGCCATTACTACCCACTGCAGGATGGAAACCTTCTCAACAATTCAGGCTGAGGGAAATAGACCATAATCTGCCACGCAGGTCCAGTGCGGGTTGGCAGATCAAACCGTATTTAGCAGTCAGGGGCTTGAACTCCGGTTTATTCAAAGAGTGTGTGCTACTGTACTCCCGCTCCTGATCACTCGACTACGGAGGCCTTTCACTGCAGTACTCACCTCTAAATCGGTAATTAAAAAATAAAGTTGCATTTCTTCCTTCCTTAGGGCATGTTTTAAACATTTAATTTTAATTCGTTTTCATCTTCAGTGAGTTCACTTTTTTAATTACGGATTTAAAGGTGAGTACTGCAGTGGTAAGCTATTGCTAAATAATTTAATAAAGCGAGGAATTTGAGCCTTTTTCACAATGTGGCCGAGTTAGTCGGTTTCAGGCGAGAGTAGAATGGTGTTTTCGTCCAAAATATGTGAATAATAATATATACACAGCTCAATATAGCCTAAGTCGCTGATGCACCTACAACAACAAACGTTTATTTAAATAAGCCACCACAATATTTTCTAAGAACAGGCTGTCCATATGAAATTTTCAGGCTATTTAATTTACTTTATCACAAAAGTCACTAACAGTACGAAAATTCAGTGTATTGTGCCTGAAAATTGCATGAACATTTTGGTTGGTCAAAAAGAATGATCAACAACTTTTTCATCCAGTTTTGTTGGATGAAAAACTCGCGTTCGGAGGAATTACAAAAAGCCATGCCAGCTATGATCAACTAACTCTGCGACGATACGAGGAAAAAATCCTTCCTTCTTGGTGGGATTTTAACTCAATTACACCGCGTGTTTCTATACTAGCCGCGTGATATCAGTGAGGGATTTAAGACTACTTAGAAAAAGGGAAAGTGCAGAAAGGCAAACACAATAAAGTTCTATTTCGTAAGCACTAGATTGAATTTGGGGGATTCAAAACAAAAAAAAAAAAAAAAATTGCAGTCAGCATTACCCAGATGACTTTTTGTTACTAATACCGTTTTAAGATTTTTTTAATGCTCCAAATATATTTGCTAAATGTACTTCTGGGCAAAAAAAATAAAAATAAAAAAGTAGCGAATTCATTTTAACTTCGGGAAATGTTGCAAAGATCAATATAATAGTAAACCCAAAGGAAGTAAAGGCTGGGAACAGTTTCAGCCAAGCGGCTTTAGTAAGGAAAAGTACGAATAGAAAACACGACTGCTATTTGGACACGAAGAAATTCCAGACAAAAAATGGATAACGAAAATTATGATGCCGCAAGCCAATCGAGATATGATTTATACTAGTCTGGAACTGCCTTAAAATCTATTGAAGAATTAGGATTTAGATCAAGGATGAGATTAACTTAAGGATTTCATTCCTACCATAAAAGTTGTTGTAGGGCAGTCAGGAATCGCCCAAATTAAAATCAGGAAATTTAAGAGTAATCCAACCAAAAAAAAAAAAAAAAAAAAAAAACTGCACAGATCCTTCCAATTGGCATTTTCATAATACGTTAAACAAAAGACTCAAAAAGGCAATTAAAATGGAACTCTGTGGGAAGGGAAGTCCATACTCAAATTGAAATGCGATATCTACACTGTGCTGCCACTTTATTAGGTACACCCCGGCTTTGCACACAATTGGTTTGTCCCACAACGTTGCAAGTCACATGACCACAGTTGTGGATATAAATGCAGCAGAACACCTTTCTGGTATCAGTTAAGAGTACAAACCGTAGCAAGAATGGGGAACAGAAGTGATCTCACGGACTTCGAACGCGGCATGGTAGCAGGTGCAAGACGTGCTGGACAAAGCATCTCTGAAACCGCAGTTCTCCTGAACCTTTCACGCAACACAGTTTCAAGGATGTATCGAGAATGGTGCAACGAACAGAAAACATCCTTTCAACGGCACTACTGTGGAAGAAAATCGCTTGTTGGTGAGAGGTCAGAGGAGGATGGAGCTAGAATTGTGCAAGCAAACGGACGGGCCACAATATCACACATCACGTCAAAATACAACCTTTGTGCACAGAACAAAATATCGCAACGGACCATTAGTCGCACTTTGTCGCGAAAGGGCTACAACAGCCGACGGCCACATCGCGTACCTTGTTATCAATGAAGAACAAGAGAGCACGCCTCCTGTGGACAGAGCAACAACAGCACTTGGCTATCGAGGATTGGAAAACAGTTGCTTGGTCTGACGAGTCGAAGTTCCTGGTGCATCATGTTGATGGAAGGCTCAGAATTTGGCGAAAAAACATGAATCCATGGACCCGTCATGTCCGACGACTACTGCGCAAGGTGGTGGGGGAAGTGTTATGGTGTGGGGGATGTTTTCTTGGCACACGTTGGGCCCATTGATACCTATAAATTCAAGCTTGAATGCCACATTTTACCTAAACATCGTTGCTGACCAAGTGCATCCGCTCATGTTGACAGTTTATCCTCAGTCAGATGGTTACTTCCAGCAGGATAATGCGCCGGTGCACAAAGCCAGAATCACTATGGAATGGTTCCAGTAACATAACAATGAATTTTCTTTGCTGCAGTTGCCCGCTCAGTCCCTGGATCTCAATCCTATTGAACATCTTTAGGATGAGCTGGAAAGGGTTGTTCGCTACACCTCCGTCGAATCTCAAGGAACTGCGTGACACACTCATGTCTGCATGGTACTCCATTCCTGCAAAACGTTTTCAGCATCTTGTTCAATCCATGCCTAGACGAAATCTGGCTGTTTTGAAGGCTAAAGGAGGCTCAACACGCTACTAGGTAGGTGTACCTAATAAAAAGTGCAGCACAGTGTATATTACAACGAAGATCAACTGTAATTTTTGAAAGACTACGAGAGAGAGAGAGAACAAGTCAGTGTGTGTGTGTGTGCGCGTTATGCGTAATGGCGCATAAACTGCACTGGTTATAGTGCGCCTCAGAAGTAGAAGGTAATCACCAAGTAATAGAAGAATGATGATATCCAGCTCAGGACTCTGGGTGTGCCAAGCCCACACTCACCTGATTTGAGCTCCTTGGGTTATATGAGTAATTAGTGTAGCAAAAACCTCACAGTACTTTGGTACAGTACTAAAGGAAAGCTAGATCTTCAAAAGACAACGTTAATACTGTACCAACATAATCGAGGAAATGCAGGAACGAAATACAAATTCAGAACTGAGTCGAAATACGGCTTCAGTCACTTTAAGCAAGGTGATGTTTTCATAGATGGCGATGAAAGTCGCTCATCGGCCATTGCCTTCCACTACATGAGGCTCAGTCTTTCTTCTCTTGGGAAAGTAGGCAGAGGGGATTAGGTTGATTGGTTGAGTTGGATTTTTTTTTTATGGCACATTGGTAGCTTCGACCATAATGCGCCAAGTCAAGGGGCTTTTGGGGCTGTTGTTGTTGATTAAGGGTTTAATGACACAAGGGCATCAATGGCCAAGATGTGTCTTTTCCAAGTTTTGATGTAAATCAATTTTTTTTTTTTTTTTTTTAGATTTGTTTGTCAAATCTGATTTGCCGAATAAAATTAAGCAATTCATCTATATTCGCAGAATTGTCTAAGATCTGTTGAAGGGTAACTGGATCCTGGTTATTGCATGAATTTCTGAATCGAGGGCATACCAAAAGAATGTGTTTTACGGAAAGCTGAACTTGGCATTGGACACAGAGTGGGGGATTTTTGTTTGCCAATAGATGAAAATGAGTAAGATGAGTATGGCCAATTCTCAGTCTGGCAAGTATTACTTCTTCTCTGCGACTCTCTCTGATGCTGGAATTCCATATTTCTGGATTAGATTTTATTTCCTGCAGTTTATTGTTGATTTCATTTTTCCATATTTTAGCCCATTAATTTCACTTTCTCTAATAATGATTGGACTAAAATCAGTGTGTGGAACTATCATTGTTTTATTTGGCAGTTCTGATGCTGACTTAGCTGCAGTGTCTGCTTTTTCATTGTCTTCTATTCCGCAATGTCCTGGGATCCAGCAAAGAGTTATTTCAGATTGTTTCTTTTGACAGAGGTTGATTAGAACGTCAATTTCTTGTAGGAGAGGATGATGAGAATGTCGTTTACCCTGTATGGCTGAAATAGCACTGAGTGAATCCGAATATATTAAGACAGAGAGGGACGACTGTTGACATATTTCACTTAATGCAAGCTGTATAGCATATAGTTCTGCTGATAGAATGCTGCACTCAACTGGAAGGGATTTTGAAATTACATGCGACGGGAGCACGGCTGCTGCACCTACATGTGATTGGGTCTTAGATCCATCCGTATAGATTATGAGTTTCCCAGTGTGTTGCGAAGTATAGTTGGCGTGCAACTGTCGGATATTACATAGTGGAATGGTATTTTTTGGCCACTGAGCGAAATAAAGATCAATGTTTATGTGATGTCTGTTCCATGGAGGTAAAGGCATATTTTCACTTTCCGCAATTTTATTGAGGTCGAGTTTCCACTTTTTTATTACTTCTTGAAGACTAATCCCAGCAGGTCTGGGTTCATTAGGCTTGGATTCATAAAGTGTTGGCCATAAAGGTTGGTTGAGGTATACCCAACAGGGGTGAGTTGGAAAGCTTCTTATTTTGGCAGCGTATTGGCAGAGTAGGCGTTGTCTTCTAAGATAAATTGGAGGGTCGTGTGCTTCTATATACAAGCTTTGTACAGGCGAGGTTCTGTAGGCGCCTAGTGCTGATCGAAGGGCACTGTGTTGAATGGTGTTCACAGACCGTAAGATGCTTTTTTTTAGCTGATGCATATACTACAGCTCCATAGTCTAATCGTGACCGGATTAGAGCACGATACAAATTCAGCAATGACTGTCTGTCAGCACCCCAAGATGTTGAGGATACTGCACGAAGGACGTTTAGTTTCTGGAGGCACGTAGTTCGTAGATAGGTCACATGTTTACGAAAATTTAATTTGGTGTCTAAATTCAGACCCAATAATCTTATGGAGTCTGTCATCGGTATTTCTCTGCCTTTCAGTTTTAATACAGGTTCCGGATGAAGCGATCGTAATTTACATAAGTGTATTGCTGCTGTTTTCCCCTCGGTTAATTGATAGCCGTTGCTTTCTGTCCAAGTTTCAATTTTGTTTATTGCTATCTGTAGTTGTCTTTCGATGGTAGCCATGTTCGATGATTGACAGGAAATAGCAAGATCGTCTGCATACATATAAACTTCTACAGTGGATGGGATGTCTCTTATAATGCTACTGGTACGTAATGCAAAGAATGTGACACTTAAAATCGATCCCTGAGGTACTCCTTCTTGTGTGTGAATTTTGGACAGCTCATTCTGGAATCTTACTTGAAAGGCCCTGAGGTGAAGAAAATTCTGAATGAATCTAGGCAGGTTACCTCTCAGTCCAAGTTCGTACAAGTCTCGGAGGATTCCATATCTCCAGGTTGTATCGAATGCTTTGGTAATATCGAAAGTTATCATTACCATGTGCTGTTTTTTAAGAAAAGCATTTCGAATGTGAGGTTCAACCTTGATGTGGACATCAGTTGTACTCCTGTTACGGCGGAAACCAAATTGATGGCATGATATAGCATCTTGATCTTCAACAATCCAGACAAGTCTCTTGTGAACCATCTTTTCTATTATCTTTCCTAAACAGCTGGTCAAAGATATAGGACGATAACTATTGGGGGAGGAACTGATGGGTAAACTATCAGGGTAAACATTCTCCTCAAAGATTCTATTGTAAAATTTCAGTAGTATAGATTTTGAGTTTGAGTTAAGGTGGCGAAGCATTATGTAGAAAATGCCATCTTGTCCAGCAAGACTATTTCTAGAATTCTGTAGAGCTTCGTTGAGTTCATTCATAGTGAACGGAAGGTTATAAGAATAAGATCGTTTTGTAACAAAGTTAATTTTATATTTTTCCACGAAGATTTTTTTGCGTCTAAATGAGTCTTCATAAGATTGATATGAAGTGACTGCAAATGTTTCTGCTAAAGCCTCTGAAATATCAGTTGGAGAAGAAATATCTTTTCCTTTCCAGGACAGGATTGGGGCTTTGGTTTGGTGACACTTTCCACTGAGAATGCGGATCTTTCTCCAAATTATTCTGGGGTCAGTGTTTCTGCAGATGGTAGAACTGAATCGAATCCACGCATCCTGTTTAGCTTTTCTACGAATTCGCCGTGCTTCAGCTTTTAGCCGTTTATAGTTTATAAGGTTCTCCGTTGTAGCATCTCGGCGAAAAATGTTCCAAGCTTTGTTTTGTTTCCTTTTGGCAAGATAGCAATCTCTTGTCCACCAACTATTATACCTTTGTTTCGTAAGGTTAACTTTTGGTATTGCGCTGACAGCAGCTCCAAGTAGTTCTTCTACTATATGTCTAGTGGCATTATTAATAGATGCAGTAAGAATCAGATGGTTATCAAATTGCACTGTTTTCGAAAACTTCTCCCAGTTAGCTCGGTGAAAATTCCACGTAATTCTTTGGTTAGATGTATAGTTTGTATCCGTCTGTATTTTGCAAATTATAGGAAAGTGATCACTGTTGTGAAGGTCAGTTAATACTGTCCAATCAAAGCTAGGATAAATGGACGAGGAACATATGGACAGATCCAGAGCAGAACTAGAACCTGTAGGCAAGTGGATATAAGTATGCACACCGGTATTCAGTAGTGTTAAGTGATGGTTATCAAGTACAGTTTCGATCATCCTCCCTCTACGGTCTATGTTCGGGGAACCCCACAAAGGATGATGAGCATTTAGATCACCTAGAAAGCATACAGGTTGGGGCAGTTGATTAAGTAAGTTGTCAAGTTCTGCAATAGAACATGAAACGTTTGGTGGAATATAAATGGAGATAAGAGTGAGATTAATTCCAAGAACAATACGAACGGCTACTGCTTCTAGATTAGTGGAAAGCTGCACGGGTTTCGATGGTACATTACTACGAACTAATATTGCTACTCCTCCTCTTGCTGGAGACTCAGAACATCTGTCACGTCTATATAGCATATACCGTGAGAAGTATGGGGTATAACTTGATGATAAATAAGTTTCCTGTAGACAAATACATGCAGGATCATGCTGGTGCATTAAGTATTTTAATTCATCAAGATTGCTTCTTAGTCCTCTACAATTCCATTGAATAATTTTCTGCATTACTTGGGTTTAGGTTAGGTGGATTGATCTGATCGTTTGTTTTTCCCTCGATCCTGTTTATATTTCTCTCGTTTTGAAAAGACTGGGCGAGTAATATCCATCTCATCATCAGCATGAAGCAGGAGAACAGCATCTTCATTATCTAACTTCTCATCGGTTTCCATAGTTCGTTCAGTTGGTTTATTTTGTATACGATGAGCATCTTTCTCCTTTGATAATGTGCCTGAGTTGGAAACGTCTTGTGGCTTGGATGGCTTTGTATTAGTAACATTTGATGGACTCTTTGTCGCTGTCAGTGTCTCACCATCTGCAAGGATGGATCTAGCCCATTGAGTAAGAGATAATTTAGGAGGAATAGTAATATAAGTCTGTGTAGAAAATTCTTTAGTGTTTTTAACTGCATTGGAATATGTTTTGGCAGGCATCACATTTAATATCTGTTTACGTGCCTCTTGGTAAGATACATTTTTCTCTACCTTGTACTTCATTATTTTCTTTCCCATTTTCCATAATTCGCAAGTTCTAGAATATGCGGGATGAGTACCCTGGCAATTGGGACACTTTGGCGTTGCAGCTGTACATTCAGTTTGGGAATGGTCTGATGAGCCACACAGGGGACAGATTTTCTTACCTTGGCATGCTGTTTGAGAATGCCCATACTTCTGGCATTTAAAGCATCTAAGTAGATTTGGTATATAAGGTCGGATCTTACAGGAAAGGTAGCCAGCTTTTACTGATTCTGGGAGATTCGGACTGCTGAAGGTAAGGATAACATTTCTTGTGGGTGTAAGGACACCATCTTGTTTGGTCATAATTCTCTTAGCACCGACAACACGTTGTGCTTTAAGTTCTTCTGCAATTTCTTCCTCAGAAACATTAAGGAGGTCCCATTCCGAGATGACTCCCTTTGAGGTGTTTAAAGTTCTGTGCGGGGTAACCGAAATGGGAAGGCCTCCGAAGGTCGTTTGCTTCAGGAGTTGTCTAGAATGACTGGGATTGGAAGTCTCTATAAGAAGATCTCCTGAGCGAAGGCGTTTGACAATTTTCTTCACAAGAAATGGCGATTATGCTTTTCTGCACAAGAAATGGCGATAAGCTACTAAGAGGTTTCGTTGAGTATAATTATTAAGAAAGCAGGTAGATCATGTGAAGAATCATCTTTTTTGATTCTTTTTGCTTGAGATGACTCAAGTTCATGCGAGCACGTAGGCTCTACAGTCGGTGATATTAATGGATCCATGTTTGCTCCTTTTCGCCCTGAGTATTAGATTAATACTCAGACTACCAGCCCCGCCACGTGGAGGCAGGAGCGGTGCCACCAGTGACCAAGCGATAAGAGATTAGTGGTTATTGTGTTAGAGAAATTGGTTATATATATATAAATATAAAAGAAAGGTGTCTTTCCTTCCTTGATACGAAGCTTAGTTCTTTATTTAGAAAAAGAAAACCCTCTTTATTTACAAAACCCTCTGTTAAAACGCTCTTTATTTACAAAATTAAATAATTTTATAAATAAAGAGGGTTTTAACAATCTCTACAATCTGTCGCTTAGAGAAAAAACGCTTTCAAATCACTTTGGAAATATCGCTATGATCACTCGCTTGGCACTCGGGGCCTCTTTTGGGGCAAGGTGCTAAATTTTAATCCCTCCTTCCTTAGATTTGCTTAGAACTCGGTAGTTTTTTTTTTTTTTTTTTCAAACATAATACAACTGCTAGTTTAATGCCTTTTGTTTTAAATTAAATAATCCAAAGTTCCTAAATGTCCACCAGTGTGATGAGATAAACAGATCATTTGAAACAGACAGCGTTGAAATTCTCCCCAGACTCTGGCCGGTGCAATCCTAAATAGAGACCTGCCCGGGTCGCTTCGTTTAGTGGTGTCAGTAAAAGGTCCCTAACTGACGCCCTGCCACATCGGCTTCCTTGTGTGATCACTCCGGTGCTAACCCATCATAAGTTTTCTAAGAAACTGCAAAGGACGCTGCCGGTTATTTTCTTTGAAATACAAGTGTTTACAGCTCTCTCATGACTGCAGATGTTTTTCCGCAAACGAAAGATTCAGTTTCTTTGTTTTTGATTAGTTATGCGGTCCAAATAGCTACTAGTGAACTATGCTTTGTTTTGCAAATAAAAAAAAAACTAATGCAGTCTGCCTCATTTATCTTCTTTTTTTTTTTGTTCAGTAATTTCATTTAATTAATCAAAAATATCCAATTAATACCATCTCGAAGACATTCTGGTTTTAAGAAGTAACGGGCGAATTTATTACTTATAATATGCATTCAATGGATTAAAATTAAGCGAGTGTTTCTTTATTAGTAACTTACCTAGATCCCCAATTATAAAATTTTTGTAACCCGAAGCTTTGCTACAGAAATAAAAATTATGTGAAATTGGCAGCAGGCCGCAAATGACCCCTAGAATATTTGTTGCGCTCTCCCCAGAAATGTTGTCAACGTCTGAGTCCATGACCACTTCTGTGTTTGGTACCCCTGCTTTATATACTCCGTATAAAGTAAATATTAATTACTTATATAATATTTATTTTACTTTAAAAGGCAATATTTAATCTAACATTTTTTACAGCTGGATATATTGTACATATAGTACAATAATGTCACGTGAACTGCTGACTGATTTTAACTTCTTTTGTAACCAAAACAATCGATAGTTCTAATGTATACCGTGAGATGGCAGCACATTCGTCGACAAATTTAGCAGAGATTCCCGATTTCAATATACGTACTGTATTCCTCACTGTTTTACTTATGAAAAATGAAAAGGCCGGTCTGGCGCAGTTTGTCCTGACCTCCATACAGGCTCTTGAATACCACGATTATTAGCTCTAGGTGTTTATTTGTTCTTTATTTTTCGCTCATATTAGTGAATGGAGACTTTTTTTTTCATTCACCTTTTATTATACGAACTGATCCAACAATCCAATTACATTGATCAGGGTTAAGAGAATAAGCGTGATTTAAAGTCTTTCAGATTAATATAGAAAATTTGGCTTCTTTGGGCAGTCCAAGAGATAAAGGAAATCTGACGTTTTCCAAGGTGGTTTCATCGAAGCGTCGATTCCTTAACTCTATACAAACATGTGTACATTTGTATCAACAAGCTGGGAGCGTAACCGATAACTTTGGACATTCAAGAGATGGGAAGGAACATCTGAAGGATGTACGAGGTCATGAACCTTGTTAAAGTAGATCCAAAACTCGAAAACACTGCTGTGCTTCAGTGATTCTTCGCGCAATGGCAAGACAAAAAGCCGTAAAAGGCACCACTTCAATTAGGAGCAATTAAAGAAACCCCCAGGAAGATATTGATGACGTTGTGGGTGAAAACTTTTCCAACCACTGCAGCTCTTTATATCGATCTGTCCAATGGCTAGACACGATATCAGCAGTCACTGTGACTTGATACAGGCACTTTCGCCGGACATTATGGGTTGCCTTTATGCCGTAGTTCATCTTCCCTGGTAAGCCTTGTTAATCAGACTCCAAATCACGGCATTGCAACTCGTACAATGAGGTTAATTAACTATTTTCGCATGTTAAATATATTTCTTTTTTATTCCTTTCAGCGGCCTTCTGAGCTCTTTCTTCAACACAATCATCTTGTGTCATTACAACTGGACACGGCTACAGTATTGAGATAGCGAGGAATCGTACCCAAAAATGAGCGATAAGAATAGTAACATAGCTAATCACAATACAGTGCAGTAACCCATATTATTATTTCTTAATGAGTATCACAAAAGGCATTGGCATTTTACTGGTTCAAATCTGCTGTAACAAGCAGGAAAGGAATTCTACACATCGTGCGTTCAATCCTACAACCTAAACAGTGGGATGCCGACCCCTAAAACTTACCGATCAGTGAAAATAAGCAAATATCAAATAATATTTTTCTTTGGAATTAATTTGTTGATCATTTCGGAGATCCCTGGTATATTAAGTACACAAATCATAGTGCGGAGAATTCATGTGTCCTACCTACCAATTTGCACCGGATGAAAAACCCAGAATAACCCACAGGATAAATCATACTCACTCTGCCTGATATCGGGTTACTTACAGCCCCGACTGAAGAGGTCTTTTAAGAATTCTTCCAGTCCCCGATGGGATTCGACCTACTGTATTTATCCTTTTGTTCCCTTGGCCTTGTGGCCGTATTGCAACATTTTCAAAGTGATTGTTGTTATTGCAATAAAGATTCCTTTATTTTCTTTCATATTTCAAAAATAAAATATATATATATATATATATATATATATATATACAGAGAAACGAAAACCTTAATAATACTGTATATGTTCATGCGGTCATTACAATTCGATACCTACAAATCCATTGTTATTTTTAGAGCATAGGAAATATGAATAGTCTAAATACAGTTGATATCAATAAAAATTTAAAGCAATAAATCTTATTTCAGCAATATTAATCTGCACCGTAGTTAAACAACATCATCTTGCATCTTTAATGGTTTTGAGAACGTATAAAAGGTTATTAGTTTAATCCAAATGACAGATTCACAGAAGAAATGGCTTGATTAATGAGACTAAATGTAGCATAAATTTCCCAAATTTCGTAAATTTGAATAATGAAGTCGAGCGTAAATGGTGAAGCAATAAAAATTTACTTTTAATAAAGGGGAAACACTAATCACCTTAATTGGTTAAAGACAAAAGATTTAACGAGGTAACATCAGCAAATAGTTACCAACCTATAAACAGATAGAATGAAATTAACAAAATATCCATTATTGTTGGACAACCTGAGCATTCTGGAAAAGATTTTAAACGTGTGCTGCTTTGCGTTTCAGAAGACAGAAACTTCCTCCTTCCGCCATTGCTATAAATTTGGTAAACTGGAACTACTTATAAAGCTGAATTCATAAAATGTTGGCGAACATCTCCAGTTTTCTCAGTCTTAAGGGACTCTTCAGTTAAGTTATGAATCACTGATGGGGAGAAGAAACCTATGTGAGTCATGGATATGCATTTTGTTCAAGACATCCGCTTTCTAAAAATAATTTATAGTCTATTTTTTTCCACGAGTTTCATTTTTAGGACCTGTATGCGACCCCTGAATTCGAATGGGCAAATGTATTCCGCTTTAGTTGTTTAACTGTCTGCATTAGAAAAAACATTAATGACAGCAGGTTTAAGACACTTTTCCTCCTGAAGTATTTTAATTAATTCACTGGCATGAAAAGGACAATTGATACAATTATACCCCACGAACAGTTCCAATAACTAAAAACTGCATACTTTAAGAATTTCATTGTCGAAGTCCGCGGTTGAGCCTGGATTTTTTGGTTGAGGAGTTTCTAACCTGACCATAGAGACCAAACTGCATCACACTAAGGATCTGTACCTTAGAAACTGCACATACTATATGATGTATTCAAATAGTAGCAGCTGTATCAATTCTTTTCATACCAATAAACTGATCAAAATATTTCAAGTGGAAAGTTGTCCTCATGTGAGCCACATTCGTCCATTTTGAACAATGGAAAAATTATCCCTTTCTCTTGTATTTACTTGTTTTGACTCTGGGGGAAAAAAGAGCAAGAGAGCCATTTAAAAAAATCAATTTTTCTGCTAGTACAAATCTATTAATAAATTGAAAATCACATCCTTCACAATCATGAAGAGGCCAGCAATTTCTATCCCCAAGAGGAGTTATAATATGAAATACTAAATAACTAATATAAAATAATACAAATAAATTAATGAAAGTAAAAGATAAAAGTAAAAAGAAATAAGAGAAAAAATAATAGCTATATATCCTACCTCTTCGCACCAGTGAGGGGCCAAAAAAAATCCTGTGCCCTGAAACACAGCAAACAAAATAAAGAGAGGAATAGAAAGAGGAGTAGTAAGAGTCACAATGTCACCACCAAACACGTCCCAATCAGCCAGCTTTCATTGATAAAGTATTTGCCTACAGACATGGTCTGTAGGCAAGTACTTTATCTGTGAAATATGAGATAAACAAATTCAGGAAGTCTCGTCAGGTACAGTTACATCTGGAGCTATCTGGATTAATTTACATGAAAATCATTCCTCATTGCTGAGTGATTAGTAGAAGACTTCTATTGAGAAGATATGCTTCTTTAGTTAGTAGCAGTTGTTACCACTACATTATCTATGATACTGCACCATCTGTGGTACTGCAATCTGGCACCAGCGGACTTGTTCCTCTTTCCAAACGGCCCTCAAAGGAAAGATTTCAGGATGTTGAGGGCGAAGAAAAACTTAACCGCAAAACTGAATATCTTCTCTTTGGACGCTTTCGCCGACTCTTCAGAAACTTTTAGAACAGTGTAATATGTGTATTCAATCGGATGGTGATTACTTTGAATAAAAATATATCCTTCAACTTTGTACTTTTTTTAATTGCACCAGTCCGGGACTTTATTGCCACACCTCGTATATATAAAAACTTGTTCATGCCAGAATTGATTCCAGTTTATTATTATCTCAGAATCTCTTTTCCCATAACCAGAAGTATACTTCGTACATTATATTTATATATTTTTATAATTCACCTGGAGCATACTCCGTACATTAGATCTAATATATTATTTTATTGCCTCTAATCATTTGAAAATAAAAGAAGCCCCAAAATTGTTAATATTTTATTTTGATTTGGCTTTTGTACTTTTCATCCATCTGCTTATCTATTCGAACGTTGCCATTATTGTGCCTGAAATTGTAAAATGTGTTGTTATTTCTCCTTTGTGTTGCGCACAATATTAAGTAAAGAATTAACGCTGTAAGTTCAATTCAGAAGAAAAGAATGATGAAAATGATTTCTGCCAATCTTTCATCGTATGGATTAGGTGCTTAGAATGCAATTTGTTCGAACCAACTGACAAAAATGATCACTCAGAAGATGGATTGTTTTGTACGTATGTTCGCTTCCTTTTCGATTGTCAACGTTCACTCTTTCATTGTATCTGATAGGCAAGAGGGTGTACGTATATTACACTCGAAGTGTATTATGGCTTTCTTCATGACGTCATAACATAATTTAGGTTGGAGACACGAAAAGAGTTAACGTAGTTTCTGGAGCGAAGTACTTCAAGAAGCCATATTCTTATTGACTGTTCTATTGAATCGGGCGATGTTATTGAATTCACTTGTTTGTTATCCTGCGGAGAAAAGGAAGCAGTTAATATCCTGCTGCTTGACAAATAGCCCTCGACAAACAGAAATTCTCTAAAAATAACAGCGATAAAAAAAAAGTCGAAAAAAATAATTTTAATAAACAAGTCGGGTTTTAAAAAAAGAAGAATGGCGAAAAGAATATTGCTTTCTCCACAACTAAGGCGTCTCAACAGAGTGCTTCAAGGTTTAAACCATTAATTCGCAGAAGACTTTCTTGGAAGGTGAGAATACTAAATTCTGTGGCATGGCACAACTCAGCAAGTGATGTAGTTCCTCTATAACTCAGCTTCGTATTAATAACAATTTTAAGCATTAATTTTTAAAAATATTTTCACCCGCACAATACACTTGTACAGAAGCAACACCTGAATTAAAAATTTACACCCAGTACCATGCGAATGCACACTTTTAGAGTAGTTGAAACTCGAAGGGAACCCTAACGAACCGACTGACCAACGATTTCCTGTCTGAACAAAAAATAACGCCTTTCTAAAAAGTAAAAATTCTCTCTAAAATTCTCTAAAAATGAGTTAATTTGAGTCAACCTAATAACAAAATATAATTTAAACCCCACGCATATAAATACATTATTCAAGAAAACAAGAGAATTTTCGCAGTCATCGTTAATTACTCCAAATTTCAATTGAATTTTGTGGAGTTAGTTTCCTAACAAAATACAGAGATAAACAACATATTAAATAACCGAATCTCACAAAAGAAACTGTTTCTGTAGGTTATAGGTTTACTTTTAAATCATAAATAAAAGTTTCAGAAGTGTGGTCATGGTGAAATTGCTTTCAACATTGAAAAGCCAAACTGTTTCTCCAAGAACGTTAGAGGACTTTTCCACTTCATAAAGCTAGAACAAAGGGACAGAAAAAGTTATTTAAAGATCGAATCCGGAATGCTAACGATTTTGTTTCGGCGGCGTTGTCTCCTAAGTACAGAATACCAAACAAAAGTTAAGCCATCGGGTCAAGAGTCTAAAATAAATCAATGTTACCCTGTTTTACGTTTCCAATTCCGTGCCTACTACCCATGCTTTCGCTTTCTCTTTCAACTTTTTGTTATATCACTGATTCGTCTAACAAAACGACATTATTTCATTGGGCGAAACGAAAAACAGGTACAATACCTGCGCTACCGTGTTGACTTCCTAGATTCGGTTTACATGAGAATGTCCCAGGAGAAGTACATTATCAAACGAACTGGTGCTTACAAAACCAATATTCTCTTTGTCCAAGTCTCCTCCCCAATGAGGCAAGGAAATAGATTTCAATTCAAAGTTACTTTGCGTCTGTGTGTGTACGTTAGTGAGTGTTCTTCATGAATATTTCATGTTCAATTACTCTGGTCAGCAACAAAAATAAAATACGCATCTCGCATGGAAACATCATTAACAACCTTTTTGTTCTGCTCGCCGAAACAGTCATAAAGGAATCTTTTGACGACGGAGATTGCAAAACGAAACTACGCTTTCTTCATTTTTATCTCCTTCAAATAATTATTTTGGTGTTGTATAATTATATCTTAATTAGTTACGAATAATGCGAATGCAAAATAATGCGATTTTATCACGCAAATCCGAGATTTTATTAATCGACTCTAAATTAATAAATACAATATAACCTTCTTAATTCTCCGATTTCCATCCTATTAATTATTATTCAAGAATCTATTTGCAGTTCTTTACTTTCCTATTCTCATAAATTAACCGTATTTTCACTTCATTTTTTTTAATGAACATGTGCAGCACAGGCATGGTTTTGAAATACGCATTCATCGATCAAAATAATACGAAGAGAACTTTCCACGAGGTAAAATATCACTATAATGATGCACGTTGTGATATCCAGTACTGGAAAAAGAAGAAAAAACAATGTCTGCTGCCCATTAATCGTGATTCTGCTAATTGACCCATTAGCTGTTTATTAATTTATAAATCCTGATAAAAATAAAGGAAAAATGTATAATCTTATCAAAATATGCTGATATTCACAGCGTAAAATTTAGAAAGTCTCATATAGCCTTAGAAATTGCCTCAAAATTAACTAGTATTTATATTTATTGGTTCAGAAAATCACTAAACTCTCGTACGATTGATTTTCAGTGCAGCAAGTTGATAATCACACGATCTCATAATAATGTTTTCAGTCTGCTTCTGTAAGATGAAAGGTATTCGTATATGTAACAAGTGACAGCGTAGGATAAAATGGTTTTTGATTATAGAATAAAAATGGCTCGTATTCCATTCAACTGAGATGTTCACAAATATACTCTGAGGCAACGAAGACCATGAGGTTTCAACATCATGTAAATTGTGTATTCTATTACAAATTCACGGATTGAAAACTTTTTTTTTTCTTGGATAAAAGCGCATTTAAACTACGCCCAAACCGACTAACTCGGCCACGGTTTATAAACAACCCATAGAAGTATTTCTCAACTCTCCGGCAGAGGGAATCGAACCCAGTTCTTTTCTACGCCATTTGGGAGAGCAGCGATCACTTTACTACCGCAAGGGCTCTCAGCATGAAGTTAATGTTACTCCGAGAGGAAAGATCTGTAACAGTTCTATAAACTTGGATCGTTTATATAGCAAAATACACCAGCCAAATGAAGTAATCTATGAAGATTACACCGTCCTCAAAAGAAGAATTTTTGTTTTGTTTTTTATTTTCTTAAGTGTTCTTTGTAAATTTATTTTTCTTCGGATAACAAAATAATACATCGAAAGGAGGATGCTCCACTATTTTTAAAAAAAATCCCAAGTGACAGGCGTCTTAACACTTTTCACTACGTTATGAAAATGTTGTGATACAAGAGACATTCATTAAGCGGCTAAACAAGATTTTGGCATCATGTAGGCCTACCCGTGTCCTTCGGTTCAAGCATATAGCATAGGCGAAAAACTTTCTTCCACGATTTTTGGCAAGTTTCAATGGCAATATTTTGCCATTCCTCACCCAAGAACTCTTAACGTAGTTCATGGAGTCTTCATGGTCGATTTCACGATTCCAATTCATCCCATAGATGCTCATTTGGATTATGTTCAAACTCAGAACCGACCATCATAGTAGCAGCATGTTTTTCTCTACAAACCGAGTGAAAGCATTGCGCTTTATATCAAGGAGTATTTTTCATTGAAGCGTACATGACCTTTAATTGAAAAATTCCAACACCGCAGAAGTGCTGTGCAATCCACTGATCGTGCAGACTACAAGATCGGCGATACACCACCAACACTCACTATATCGGGCCGCCGTAGTCGAGTAGTCATGCGCGCGGGTGCAAAAGTACATGTGCCTTGAGTGACCGGGGTTCAAGCCCGTGACTGCTGAATACAATTCTGTTTCTTGTATACTTCTCTACCTTGTGAACTCCTCTGACTGTGTAGTCATTCCGGAGTATAAACAGAAATTATTATTATATACTTTAGTTGAGAATATCCAGCGCGTTTGGAAGCGTTCTGGCTATAATCGCGCGCACGGTCTACCATCAGATTGACAACGCATTTGAGTACAGATTTCTGTTATGAGTTTGTTCTCCACAACTCATCCATAAAGACCACTCTAAAGCAATATCATGCTTAAGATGACTCTGACAGCCTTTTGTCAACGATACCGCCCCCAACAAGTGATTTTTCTGAAGTTATTAGCTGCGATTTTTTGTTTAGCTGTTCTGAGGCTCCTTTCTGTAAAAACACGCGCTCAGCCACTTCACTATTTATCTTAGCATCTCCTTTCATCTTCTGCATGATATTCCATACATGATCCATTGGAAATTCAAAAGTCCTGAAAACCGTGTAGCACGAAGTCGTACAATCAGGCACCAACAATCTACAGTGCAGCGAGTTAGAACGTGACATTTCTCTTTAAGCTGAGCAAAAATCATCTGTAATTCATTTTACAAATATTTGCCAATGTGATGACCTCTATATTATTAGTAGTCAGCATTTACATATCATGTGATTATTGTATAGTATCTAAGTAGTTTTGATAATATAGCGGATAAAGTCACACTCAACAGAAGCATCATCTGGTGTTCAATTTCCATAAATGTAAGCCAGTATTCTCGAATTTAAATGCTGAAGAATATTCTAACTTTGTTTGCATCACCTAACTCCATCTCTTTCGCATTTTGGATTGAGTTACAATAATTGCTGCATTAATGGTAATCACAGAAACAAGGTCATGCCAAACACCAACAGCGCATCCAGATTCCACAGCCTCGTTTCTTTCTCCAAATGCGAATACGCTGCCGGCATGGTAGAGTTGTAAACAGGATCCATCAGACCAGGCGACAGATTTCCACATACTGGTGGTCCAGTGTGTGTTGATGAGCCCACGGAAGGGACGCAGTTCCTTTCGTCTCGCAGTGAGCATGGATACCCGTGTCCGGCTCATTGTCCATTAGATATTGGTCTTACTATTCCTAAATTGTACTGGATGGTTAGCTACGCCATCGTACTGTTTCGCTGCTGTGTTACGAGACACACGACACGGGCGTCGACCACACGTGGCTGTCACAAAGTGTGACCTTGGAGGATGGTTATTCGGCAGCTGTCGAGCCAGTCAGGGTGACACTACAGAACGGGAGCACTTAACCATGTTTGCTGTTGTCTGTTCGTTTACTTTATTTGGGGATTTTTTAGGCGCATTGGCATCTATGGCCATAGTGCACCGATGTTTTATTGTCAGGTTCTTGACACGTCTTGCCCCACAACCATTCCACGTTCGAAGTCGGAAAGATCTCGACGCCCCCATTCTTGCTCGCAGACGCCCAAAAAGTTTTATATCAGCCGTTCCCGACTTTGAGCTTTCACTAGCGTCACACATCAGTCCATTCGTACACAAGGGAGTTTTACTAACACATTAGCGTGTAATGTACACTGAAACCAACTCAATGTACTTAATAACAATGACATACAATTTTGATACTATTAGTGAAACATGATGCATATATCCGACATATATAGTGTTTCTTCTTAAGTGCGTCTAACAGATTTCCCTTCTACCCTTGCACGGTTGACTACCGAAGATGATTTTTTTTTTTTTTTTTTTTTTTTAGTTAGTTGTTGGCGCATCGGCTCCTGTGGCCATAATGCACCTCCCAAGGTTTTTGCAGTACTTTGATCCAAGCCCGAGGTGGGATTCGAACCTGCGACCTTTGGGTTGCCAAGCAGGCACTTTACCCACCCGGCTAGCCCGGTCCGGCTACAGAAGATATATTCACAAAGTACCCGATGTGTAAACTCTGTCGTAAATTAGTATTCCCACTTGGAAAGCGGTGAAGTTCAACATAACTACATTATAAATGAAATTAACCAAAGACTATACTCACACCATTTCTGATGAATAAATATAAAATTATATCTATTGCGAATATTTAAAGCCGATAATTTCTCTCTATCGCTTAAAGATTACATCCATAAAAGTTCCTCGCGTCACTGCCAGGATTCGAACTTGGGTCTTTCAATTCGGTGTGGGGAGATCGATGATTATACCAATTATACTACGAGTGTGTGAATTCGAACTGTTAACGGATCTAGTGAGGTGAAACTGGGCTTCATCTGTTAGGAAAATGTTTTATCTAAAAGTATCCTAGAAACCAGCTGCAGTACATCAAACCGATTTCTTTGTCCGTTTCTGTTATCTCCTGTACAATGTTCATTCTGTAAAAGTAAAACTTCAATCATCTAACAGTTTATTGACATGCTCCTCTCTTTTTTTAAAAAGAAAGACCACCTTGAACTGACAGTTTTCTAATCGATTTGCGAGGAATTCGTTCCAGACGAATTTTAATGTTTTTAGTGACCTCGCTGGATTTCTTTCTATAAAGAAATTTGAAGCTAGTTTTTGTATAGAATCCCTGCTCACTGCAGGAGTTAATGGACAACGTCACCGAAGCATTTCGGAGGACAAGCTGCATCGTGTTGTTAAATGAATGTGTGCGCATGTGCACCAAGAATGAACAGCACTTCTAACATTTATTGTGAATTATTCTGTAGGCAACTTTCTCCTTGTGAGTGCAATTTTTCCTCATTACAATAGTAAAAACCTTCACTGGGACTAGCTGCACAGGTGTATGAACAGAAAAATATAACTATTGTTTTAATTCCTTGAATTAAATTACTGGAACTCAGAGATCTTGATAAAGCTTCTGAACTTCTTTCTGTCCAATCGGAACAAGATACTTAATAAAGGCTTAATCAGATTTGAACCATTGCGTCTAGGACAACAGAATGGCTAAACGGCTGCTACCACAAATTGAAAGCTCTGATAACGAAAATGCGAATCAACGACCTCCTGAACACACACCTTGTATCTTAAGCTGGGTCATGGCAAATCAGTCACAGAGCGCTGTATAATATTGCCCCAAGACTTGGTTTTCTTATGAAAAATAGCGAGCGTGACTCGGAACAAATGAATCCACCCCCGTTTCATATCGCTGTATTCGTTATGCCGTAAAAATTCGGTTTCTTTAAGTGAAACAGTTCCCGGCCTTAATGAGAAATAATCTTCAAATTTTAACACTCCATCCTTGAGACCACTACTATTCATTGCTGGTTCTGGCCAAAGAAGACCAACCCAAGTAAGTATAAGCGATCAGATGACAAACGGGTATTCATCTATCTAACATGCATAATTTAATAGATGTTCCACTTTACATTTCATGAACCGGTGATGTATAGAACCTATTCTCCACTTGCTGGTACTTAGCCAAAATATCGTTTACCATCAAACTCCGTTTCGATTTCCAGACAGCAGGCGTTCATCTTACGTGACAAGAAACAAGGCGACTACTAAACTATCCTGTCGACAAGTGCCCGCGTCCCTCTCCAAACTGCCAGCCGAGTAACGAGAAAATTGTTCCATTTGTTGTCCCCTGGGTAATGTCACTTTGCTACTCAGACAATAGAAGAAACCTTTCCGTGAATTGTGCGCCGTTTCGTAAATGGGAAAGAGAAGACACTAAATCCTTATTTTGGCTGCCAGGATAATGAACGTTTAGTCCCCGTGACACTTGTTCGGCCGTGTGGCCATAACACTGTGTTCTAATAGTTCGAAGATGTTTTGCCCTTCCACCCAAACCTTCGATAGGTAACGTATCGAACCATTTATGTGGTATTATGTTGACATAATTCAACTGCCAACTTTACCGATAAGAAGATCAATAAAGTTTGAATCCTGCTGGTTAAAGTGAAGTTTGATTAGCAGTGCACTGTGCCCCTGCGTATTGCTTCTGTTTCATGGGGCCACTATATGCGTTAAAAATATTCTTCTTTTGCAATTAAGCACGCTGCTTGTTGGAGTATAATAGATCATCCTCCTACCTTCCTCTTGGCTTCTTCTACTTCGTTTTCCGATGGGTCCCAGTTCTTTTCTATTTTTACCCACCCCGGCCTTATCCATCCTATTTATGTTTTCCCCATAATATATATTCATTCATTAATAGAAAGTACTTTACATTGCTTTCTGATTTTCCTCACCTTTATCTTTTAGCGTTTTATTGTTATTTAACTCCGTGTTTTCGTTTCTATGGTTTCATTTATGTTTTTATTTTGCTGTTGTACCTCTTTTCTCAGATGCATTTGTGATTATAGATTTTACTATTGTTTTATACATTTTAACTTTAGCATCCCGATTGATGTTTGCATTGTTCGAAATTATATTATTTTTAACTCCCCTGCTATTCTACTCGCTCTCAATGCTTGTTCTTCTACTTCTTCATGAATTATTCCTGAAATATTTCTGTATTTCTAAGTAGTTAAATTTCATTTTTTGTTCTATGATTTTCCCTTCTAATTCTAATTTAGATCTCAGTGGTTCTTTTGCTATTGTTAGGCTCTTTGTTTTCCCTATGGAAATTTCCATATTATATTTTCTGTTGTCTGTATTAGAAAAATATAAACTCATCACATGAACATTATTTCCATCTATTATCATTGAGCTTCCCCAATAGAGAAGGCTATTGTTACTTATCCTCAGTGGATACCACTACCCAGACGGCAGTTTCAGGGCTATTTGGCCCTTCATCATAAATAAAACGATGCCATGTATTCGACTTCGGTTGACTTATTATGTACAGACTTTGATGCAATTCAAAGTGTGTGTCTAGTAAGATTCCGTAGTGAGAGGCTTTCAGCCCTAAATTTTTATTGAGCTTTAAACTACTGTACGCCATTCGGCATCTCACATACTGTGGAGTTAACTTCACAACTGGGTTGTTAGTCGTTATACCACCGGGTACCTACCCACCGATGAAGGCCAAATAGCCTTGAAACGGCTGACTGGGTATCCACTGAGTATAAGTAACAAGTCTTCTCTATTGAAGAAGAGTTATTTATTCGAAGTATAACGAACAGACAACAGCAAGACTGCTCACTCTGTTAGTCGTTTATTTAACTATTAAGTTGTGTTATAAAATAAAATTACGTATTTTATAACAACACGAAAAGAGCATTCAATATAACGTGTGACTGATGTTTAAAATACAACACTCATATTAAGAGAACATATAGAAATGTAATCGAATCCCATCAAAGACGGAAGATACCCCAAGTACGAAGTCTCCTTAGAACGTCTTTTCTAACACAAATATGAAAATAAAAACACGTTAAAACTATTATAAGACTCGAATATTTTTCATTCATTATCGTTGCCAAAAGTAAATGAGTTTAAAAGTATTTTTTGAATGCACAGATTTAAATATTTTAGAGTAATAAATAATCACCTTATTTTTCACTATTTACAATAATCAACTACAAGGGACATGCATTACAGGAAGAAATTTATTAAATTCTTCACATGAAACTTAATGTAGGCTATATTGGAGAACATCATCATATGAAACATGCTATTTATGTTTTCTTTTTCAAGACAATACTCTGTAGAAGCCCCCACGCACAGGGGTTATAATTACCATTCTCCAACGCCTGTTGAAAAAGGATTGAGTTTGAATCCCATCAATGACGCCAGAAATTTATATGGATTTTTTCGCAACATGGCTGAGTTAGTCCGTCTCATGGAGGGTTGCATGGTTTCCCCCCTCCCGGAAACTCGGGATCTTCGTACATAGCAAACAATTACAGACACAATATACTAAAACCTCAGCCTTTATTGCTTTGCCACTTTAACACATACACACACCCACCCAACTTTGTAGAAACAGATGTGTTAGTTAACATAATAATAATAAATTATGTCTTTATGTCATGGAAAACAAATTATGTTGTAAACACCGATGGCATTTAGAGATGTTCTTCTGGCGTTATGACCCAGGGTGGGTCTTAACCTTCTCAACGATATTCCACCAGTAAGCCCTTCCAGAAGTCAAACTTCTCCAACTTCTTATTCTCATGATCTTTAAGTCTTGTCCTCCTAACGGTAGGTTTCCATTTCATGGTCAAGTTCATGGTTCATTCTGATCCTCCAGGATCCATCAATGTCTTGTAGGCCCAAAGACTTTTCGCAAAATACTACGCTCAAACACTCTCAACAACTGCTTATCTTTACTGGTTAATATCCAAGCTTCACAACCGTGCGTTACAACTGGTCTAATGAGACTTTTGTATATTCTTAATTTTAAAAGTCTATTCAACACTCTGGACTTCATTAGTTTTTCATTTGCACAGAAGCATCTGTTTCCACTCAGGATACGGGACTTACTTTCATTAGTAATAGAGTTGGACTTGTTTATCTGCGAACCTAGATAGACGAAATTTTAAACATGCTCAAACGATAAGCTGCTGGTTCTTAAATTTTCCGCGTTATCTGCCGTTCTCCGGACTTCCATATATTTTGTCTTCACTTCATTTATCCTAAGTCCTCTTCTTTGTGCTTCACTATCCAGCCTGGCCACGGTTTCCTCCAGTAGTCCTTTAGTCCTACTGATAATAGCGACATCATCAGCGTATGCACAGACCTGCACTGTCTTTGTGCCTATGTGTCCAGTCACTTCTAATTTTCTGACAGCCGCCTCTAAAACCAAGATAAATAACACAGTAGAGAGTGCATCGCCCTGTCTAACACCATCATTAACATCAAAGGGAATCGTCAACTCATTGTCAATTCTCACAACTGCTTTCGAGCCAGCCAGGGTTGCTTTTATGAGACTAACAATCTTTGCGGGTATGCCCAGGAGAAGGAGATCACTTACCATTTCCTCTCTGTTGAATGAATCAAAAGCTTGTTTGAAATCTACATATAGGTTAAATAAGTGTATATTATACTCGAATGCTTTTTCCTATATCTGCCTCAAGATGAAAATCTAGTCAGTTGTTGAGCGATTGGGTCTGAAACCACACTGATATTCTCCAAATATGCTGCCAGTCTGTTATAAATAACTCCCGACAAAACCTTGTAAGTAATGCTCAGCAATGTAATACATCTATAGTTAGAGCAACTCACTTTATTACCCTTCTTGTGAATCGGCTGTATGATTCCAAGTGCCCCTTCATCCAGGGTGATTTTTTCCTTGGACCATATTAATAGTATCAGATTATGTATTCTTCTCCATAGTGTCACTCCACCGTTCTTGAGCAACTCTGCAGTTATTCCATCAGCCCCTGGTACTTTAAAGTTCTTTAAGTGCTTAACTTTTCGAATTTCTTCGAAGCTAGGGTGTTCAATGCATGGTTCTACTGTATAGTACAATAGCTGTTTTGTTTCTGTCTTGCCTCCTGTCAAAATACTCTTTCCACCGTTTCAGAATCTCCTTTGTCTCAGTCAGCAAGTTCTCTTCACTGTCCCTACATGCAAGAACTTTTGATGGGAATTCCTGTGTATCTTCTTATGAAACTTTCTACTTTCCTCCTTGTTGTAATGTTCCACCACAATCGACCTTCCTTCTTAAAGATTCTCTCTTTTTCTTTCTACATATCCTAGCTCCGGCAATCCGTTTTTCCTTTGTAGTGTTCACTATTCGCTCTTCTATAAGAATTTCACCCCGGCTTGTCCCTTTAATTTTACTGCTAGTCGACATCATACCATTCCTCATTTCTTGGCCTTGAGGTCTCACCCAAGGTTACGTGTGCTGCACCCAGAATTGCAGCCTTTATGCAAGTCCATTCATCTTCAATCTTGTCACTGTTTTCCTGTTCCTGCAGTCTTTGGGCCAACTCTGCCTGGTACTTCGTTTCAGAAAGTCTATCTTTCAATTTCTCTACATTCTACCACTTTGTTTTCTCAGCCTTTCCTCTTGCTGCTAGAGCTATTTTATACTTCAGTCTGGCTCCCACTAGAAAATGATCAGAATCTGAGCTGGCGCCCAGAAAAAAAAAAAAAAAAAAAAAATGGACATTTTCAATTGCAATAGCCCACCTCTTAGAGACCAGAAAACATGATCAATCTGATTAGCCTAATTTGTACCAGGAATTTTCCATGTACCTTTATGAATACTCCTTAGAAATCAGGTAATCATGACCTTAAAGTTGTTGGCAGCAGCAAATTGTGCTACTCTAAGACCATTATTGTTTGTTTCTTCATGAAGGCTGCTCCCCCAAATAGACCCATGAAAACTTCTTCCCTGCCTAGTTTAGTATTGAAGTCGCCAAGACTTATAACAGCATCATGTCTTTGAATTCTTTCACAAACAGTCTGGAGTCCATCGTAAAATCCATCTGCAACACCAACCGTACCTTCAGTTGAAGCTTACACATTAATGAAGATCACATTATGAAATTTTCCTTTAATTCTAAGGCTGCAAATTCTCCCAGACACTGGTGTGAAGGCAAATACTGATCTGCGCATTCTCTTACAAATCAGAAATCCTACACCCTGTTCTCCCTGTCTGTCATCAATTCCAGAGTAATACATCGTAAATTTCGACTTATTAATCACACCTTTACCTTTCCATCTATCTTCTTGGAGAGCAACAATGTCCATCTTAAACTTTTCAACTACTTCTTCTATGCTGTTCATAGCTCCAGCCTGCAACAGGGTACGCACATTTCAAGTTCCAAATCTCAATACCAAACTCGTGTCTTTATTTCGGGACCTGGTCTGTTTCCGTAAGGGTTGTCCGGCTTCATTTGTCAAGTTATAGGTAATGGTTAGATTTAGAGATGTTATAATGCTAATATTCCGAGGTAAGCCCAAAGTACATTTGTAGTTTAAAACTTTCGTACTAAAAAGCAATTGAGAAATATTAGTGTTTTAATATCTCCAAAATTTAGAAATACTATGGCATTCACGACCGACTGATTGACTTGTTTCTAGAGATTCAATAAACACAATTACTGAAAATATGAGTTACACTCCATTAGTCATTTTTTTCCCTAACGGTGTTGAAACATTTCATGGGCACAATTTTAAGTCGCTCTGGCTCAGAATAAGAACACACGATGCAGGCACTTATCTGTGTGGTAGTTAGAGCAAACAAGGCTTTTTTGAACTGCCTTAAAGGAATTCTTTCGAAACTAAAGCATGGACGAATTCATGTGGGAAATCAGCCAGAAGATTGACTTTCTGATCGGTACGATCTAAACAAGTTTCACTTAGGATTTTAAATTTTAACGCGAATATGAAGTGTCATGTTTTTTCCAGCCGAAAGCTTTCCAGCGTTTTTGCAGGCTTAAGTGGACATTTTAAAGCAACAATATTTGCATATAAAATTTTTAACATCCCTAACACTTATTCATTTGCAAAAGCTTCAATTCAAATTCTTTGTATTTCTCTAGAGCCTTTCTTTTACAAGCGTGGTAATGAAATTAAGCAATTTAAGTTCAAAAAATTCACAAAGCGCTTAAAATACTTATTTTCAGACAGTATGTACAGATCGTCGATGTATAAAGTGTAACGACTGTTGCACATACACTGGTATTCAAAGAAAATGCATCACCCCTTAAAATTGTAATTGTCGTCCGAATAACGAAGTTATGGCAATATTTCTTACAGATTGCATCAGATAAGATTGACACGCATAGGTGATGACGTAATATTGCATCAGTTGTTACTTTCAGCTATATAAGCACGCCATGCAAGAGTTGCAGTCATTCCTTGCTTGTGTCAGGATGGCGAGTTATGTGCAGTTAACGCCACGACGAAAGAGTGCTATTGTTGCTAACGATGTTCTTCCCGTCATATTGCTTATAGAGTGTCTTGTAATCAGTCGACGTGAGTAGATTTCTTTCCAAACTCAAGAATATTGGTTCTGCTGATAGGAAAAAAAGGAAACCTAAATGAGCCTCTACGACAAAACAGGACCGCGTTTTGAAGCGTTTATGCCTTAAAAACCGTAAAGTTTCTTCGTCTGAGCTGAAAAGAGAATGGAAAGAACAAACAGGAGTGGTAGCAAGTGCAGTAACAGTCAGAAGAAGCCTCTTCAAAAATGGACTTGTAGCCCCTCGTCCTAAGTAGAAGCCCCTCCTCACACAAAAAATGAAAAAGGCCCGATTAATTTGGTGTAAGGAACATGTCAAGTGGACCACCGAGCAGTGAAAGTCGGTTATTTTCTCGGATGAGAAGAAATTCAACCTGCATGGCTCTGATGGCAGACAAACGATTCGCCGTAGACCTGGTGAAGAATATCATCCAGACTGTATGGTGTCTACAGTGAAATTCCCTAACAGCCAAATGATATGGGGGTGCATTTCGTATCGCGGAGCAGGTCACTTGCAGTTTATAAAATGTTCCCTAAATGCCAATGGATACCTGGCTATATTGGAACGCAAATTGCTGCCAACCATTAGAGACCATTTCAACCAACCAAGTAACTGCATTTTTCAGGATGATCCTGCACCTTGTCATCTGGCGAAAAGTGAAAGTAGGCACTTTTGTAGTTGCTTTAGCTTCATTTCTGCATTAGAGATTCGACAGTAATGTGTTTACATTTGTTACAGGTGAAAACATGGTTGGAAGAATGGTCCATTACAACTCTTAGCTGCCAAGGAAACAGCCCGGTTGAATCCTACAGAGAACTGTTGGCATCGTGTGGAATCTGCAGTTGCCAGAAAGAAACCAAAGACCCTTCCGTGAACTTCATAATTCCTGTTTGGAACCACGAACTAACAGTTGATTATCTTCAGAAATTGATCTTGCCAATGCCTCGACGGTGTGCTGCTGTCATCAAGGCCAGAGGCGGTTCAACTAAATATTAGTTTGCACCTGGTGAACTTTTCATTTTGTTTTCCGTTTAAAATAAATAAACTGAAGCAAACTGAGGGCTTCTGATAACATTTCAGCCATAATTGTCGTGTTTACCAAAACTGTTGTATAAAGGTTGCAAATGCTCATTTTGGAATATTTTGAGAGCACCTGTCGAATATTACTTAGCTTTGCCTTAACTATTAATAAATACCTTTTGTTTATATTTCTATTTGTGATGATAGTCATTAATGTAACGTACCATCGCGAAAAAGGGTTAGAAATGTGAAATTCCTAGGTGATGCACTTTCTTTGAACACCAGTGTATTTGTATGCTGTCATGAGCATATTCTTATCGGGAAATTACCAGACATTATATAAACAAGAATTAATGACCAGTGCGAAGAAGCGCTCCTTCAGGATGACTTCATGCATCAGGAAAGTGGCAGCTATGTTTTAATTCAGCAAAATGCAGGGTCTTAACACTTTGAGAATAGAAACCACCAAATAAACTATACAGTAGGTGGGGTTGAATTAAAAACAATAAAGAAAGGGAACTGGAAGTTGTAATATGGGTACATTGAAGTTTTTGAGTAGTATAAACAAGCGGTTTCGATTTCGAATCTTGTCTAGACAGGAGAAACTTTTATGGGCTTTATTCACACTGTGGCCGAGTTAGTCGGTCACGAGTGATTGTTGCTTAGTTTCTTTCCCAGAAATTCTGGCTTTTCATCCAGGCAAAAGATAATCCAACGATAGGATACACGCAATTTAAAAGCACGATATATTTACGCCTGCAACACTTCGTTTCTTCAGAAAAATCAAAACAATAAACCTCTTTACATCATAATGATGAATATAATGCCAGTTTCTTTTTATGCCATGACAGTTGTTTTTTTAATTCAATAATGCGACTGTTATGATTCCTTAATGTTTGCTTTCGTGGATTACCATAGTTGTCATTGATAAACTTCACATACGGCACAGCAATATTCTATTTCCAAAATATTTCATACTGCAACATGACACCTTTAGTTCCACGCTGTTGGGAGAACAAATGGCTCGTTTTCTTTTTGGCTTTCCTAATCGTTCAGGAACCAATCTGGATATGTAAATATCTTGCCCTTTCTATGCAAGTTCATTTTGGATACACCGGAAAATGCCACTAAAGAAATAAGAATCATCGCAGTAACAAATGGACTTGAAGAAGAAGAATGATCGTGCACAGAACACATTTGTCAATTGTTGCATTAGGAAAATGTAATCATTACTGTAGCAAAACAATCCGTATACCCCTTGCTTACGTACTCCTTATAATGCAATTTTATTCCATTTTACTTGACAGAGTAAAATCTAATGGATCGATGGTTGTAAAAACTACGTTATTCTGCAATGAAGGGTCACATGTTATAAAAGAAAAAAAAATTAACCTTTCTTGAATGATGGCAAAAATTTAAACACCAAATCTTCGTTCCAAAATTAATTTAATACTCTTAAAATTTAAGAATTTAATTCTGGAGTAAATGAAACTTCAATTTATCTGCTACTGAAATATTTGTGAAGTCTGAAAGTTTCTTTCGGACTTCCTAAATATTCTCTTCAAACTTTAAAAACCAACTGACGCATTTAAATCAGTTTTTATTTCTAAACTTGGAAGTTAGTAAGAAACTCTGTAGTTTTAACGACCCATATCAATAGGTATATCAAAAATAAACTGCGTACTATACTATAAATTATTTACATATATACTTGAAAACGATCTTTCGTGGGAATAATAATATTAGGAGTTCCTTCACTGTTCGTATTGAAACGTACTGGCTACAAATCAAAAATATAAATGTTTAAAACATTTATTCTGAACTTCCAAAGATCCAAATAGTAAAAAAAATTGTACATTGGATCCGAGGGAAGAAACAACGTCTCAGAACTAATGGTAAAACGTCGGGATATGTAAATA
Organism: Mastigoproctus giganteus; assembly: GCF_048544385.1. Lineage (NCBI taxonomy): Eukaryota > Metazoa > Arthropoda > Arachnida > Uropygi > Thelyphonidae > Mastigoproctus > Mastigoproctus giganteus. Next base: position 74,169,382 of record NC_143577.1, read on the forward strand.
GCCTAAGATAAGAGTAAAATGATAAAACTTTGCTATAGTAACAGATGGGAGGAGGCTACAGAGAGAGAGAGTGATTGTTAACAGCGCATGCATTTGTCATATCCTATTTTCTAGGAGCTCGAAGCAAAGTGCTGAACATCACATGGCAGTATTTGAATACACCTCTTGAAGACACTACGGCAAGTCTCCAACGGCCTTACTGTCAATGCTAAAAGGCTTTTCGGATAGTTTATGTCTGGAAGAGAAGAGAGATGGGATGTAAAACGCAGCCAGGTGAGGGAACATGCGGGGAAATGCGTACAAAGACGTCAGAAACTGCGGTCACTTGCTTAGGTGCACTTCTTTGTTTGAGGTAACCGTCAGCACACCGCTGTGTTTTTTTTTATTTGACCGTTAGCATCTGCTATTCCTTAGAGTTCTGAAAAATGACATCGGTTATACATTCAGGAGCTTTCTGCATAGTATTTCACATTGATGTCAAATGGAAACTTGCAAAAACCGTCAAGTGAAGGAATGGAGAAAGTAAAAATGTGCAAAGAATTCTTCCGACAAAAAAAATAAAAAACATTATTCGGAACAAATAATGTTCTTTTTTGTAACAGATTAACATACTCTTCCATTATTCTTCATTAAACATCGAATTAAAGAAAAGAAGAGAAGATGAAAACTACGCAGCGAAGAATGGAACGAATTATATTATGGACTAGACTGCTGGATAAGAAGAGAAACACGTGGATTAGGCAGCAAACTCAAGTAAAGAACATTCTTATCAAAACTAAAGAACTGAAATGGACTTTGGCAGGACAACTCGAAGACATGACAGATGGACTAAGAAAATAACAGAATGGTACTCAAGAGGAGCTAAAAGAAAACCTGGAAGACAAGGTGATGGACAGATGAAATGAAATTCACGTGTTCGTGGATAGTAAACGGATGGCCATTGCACAAAACAGAAGGAACTGGAAAGTTGCTGGAGAGGCCTTCATCCTCCAATGGATTGAAAACGGATGATGATGATAATAATGAACGCATTATAGTAGCGGGGTATTATTTTGCGAGGTACTTAATTACATTATAAACTATCTTGCAAAAATATTAGAAACCCTAATTCAATACGGGTCGGAGCACCACGTACCTTGAAACAACCTGAATTCTTCGAAGATATCTTTAAACCAAATGTCTTAAAGATGTCTTAGGTGATACTGTTACAGCAAAATGATGGATCAATAATGGTGGTAGTAAATTGCTAATGTTATTTTGTGTTCAACAAAATATCCCATTTTGGTTTCAGAACTGAAAACAATGGTAGATACATTAAATGGACACAAATTTCGAGATGGATGGCGTTATAATTTCGCAAGTAATATCGGCCAGCATAAAACAGATCAAGGTCCTGTGAAATAACTTAAGTATAAAGATATAAATTCCTCTACTTTGTGATTGTAACGATATATAAAAAAGAATTTCATTTTATTGACTTAGTCACGTAGTTTATCCCTTATTAGTCTCGGGATATGCTAAATGTTATCAATAAATCTTTCGTCAAATATTAAGTAAACTGTTAGTTTGGAACAGCTAATTAAAAAGAACTACTATAGAACATTCATGCCGTGACCGAGTTAGGTTTCAGGAGAAGGGTTGTATACCACACTCCAGAAATTCGCGCGTTTTCGTCAGAAGCAGGCAAACCGACCAAAGAAACAAAGTACAGATTGAAATTAAAATTTCAATCTTACTTTTTAATCACACGTAAAATTTGCACATGGGTTTCTCACTTTCTCTCTACGGTACCAGACGTGTGCTCGATTATAGGCGTTCATCAAGCAGGTCATGATAATTATTCAACGTTGCGCAAATTTAACAGCGTTAAACTTTTCTTTGATTAACAATATCTTCTATTAAGTATTTCTATCAAAATTACCTCTTTTCCATTAGTGTACAGCACGAAAAATTTGCTCTACTTACGATTAATAACCATAACGACTTAGAACGATAAGTGCTAGGAAATTATTGGAAATAAATAAAAGTACACGCAATATTACGGTACTAAAAACTGGACTCCAGATCAATGCAACGTCACCAAACTATTCTCAAGAACAAACTTCCAATTCTAAAGTGCTTATTGAAGCAATAAATGTTGGAAAAAGAGACTGATAAGCTGCCCCCTTATTGTTTAAATTTCTCTGCGTTTATTTCGTGTTGCCGTATATTATCCTTCTGTTTTCGCCACTGTGATCCGGTGCTGCCCGCTGTACATCAAAATATTACAACCTGACCTTAATGGAAGTCGATGTGCAAGCATTTCGCTAAAGAGAGAAAACGGTTTTTCTTCTCAAAGTTTGGCGATCGTTTTTATCTGTTCGAGTTTATCTCCCTCTCCAACTCAAGATGGTTAATCAAAGTTACTTCTTTTTAGCCATCCCTTTTATCGGTCTACTGGTTCGTCTACTTGTCCCGGGAAGCCATTACCTGTAAAAGACAAATGGTATGTTTACTCCATTACTGCAGTTGGGAACACAAGAAGGAAAAAAAAGTATCTTACGTAGAGCAACATTCCACGTAAGAAACATGGCCAATCAAGTAATGCTCCGAGGTCCACAGTTTTATAGATTATTCTGGAACTTGAATATTCTCTCCCTTTCTATAATAGAAAACAATGCACTCAGCTCTTTACTATTTCCTAGGATCTTAGTGCTTTTATTATTTGCTAAACTTTGTTTTTTTGGGAGAGATTATTTCATTGGTTATGCATGATTTATTGAACGAAAGTGAAGTGGTGATTTCAGAAACATTCCACAGGTATGTTCCCCTCATCTCATATATACCAGTATTTTACAGGCAGATACTGCTATTCGACTATGAACATAAGGAATATGATCAAAAGTATTATTTTAAATCTTTATAATAGAAATTCGATCTGGTAGAACACGAGACCTGAAACTGAATCGTCTAATAGAAACTATTTAGAAATAAGACCATCTAGAATTAGGCTACACAAATAGAATTTTCCCAAATAACAATAAATAGGAATCTTCTTACAGTTTTAAAACTTATTATTTGGTATAAATCACAATCTAACGAATACAAATGATCACTGCTATTTTGTCAAGTGACCATCGAAATAAACTTCTTATTCACTTGACGCGTATTTGTAGCGAGGCTTTTAAAAGATAACAGGCACAAGGCACGAGTTCGAGGTGTTTTATAACGTAGCTGTTGTTTTATGGTAACAGTATTGCGCGTGACAACACCATTAATTTCAGTTCGTCCAGACAGACTAAAGAAATTGAAATTCCTTTCTATTGATTTTGTCATTAGTCTTAACTCGTTCCTATCCAAAATTTGCTCGTTTTGCAGCTGGCTCTCCCTATACGCATACAGCACTTTAATCCCCCTCCTCCACCCGACCACCACCGTCCCTGTTATTTATAACACCAACTTGTTTTTCAGTCCGGTGCCGAGGATAAATAAAATTTCCTGCGGTGAGAAATAAGTAATGACGCAGCAAAAACAGATACAGCATACAAGACAAATAAGATGTCTTCTGGTGCCTTAACTCGACTAGAATTATAAATGGTGATTCCAACTTAATTGGTTTTTCTTGTAATACGACTCGTGTAAACCTAATACAACACAATATAAAAGTTCGCGCTGAATTTCCGCTTTAAATGGATTTTGTTTACTTAGGATACTGTTAAGGACTTCTTTAAGGGAGGTTTGCAGTGGAATCTGTCATTTTTCCCTTAAAGAAAATAGCTTCTTAACATGACAGACTGTCTAAGTTACACAGTTAGCAGAGGCGCCTCTTTGTAAGTCAATGATTCGCTGAAGTTACATCGAGTTTCATTGTAAAACTGCTTCGCTTCCTCTTTTGCGATGGCGTATTTCTTATTTGCACTTTGGACGTTTTATAGAACTGGTTAATGCGATGTTTTGGTCGTAAACTTTGGAGTGTGGTGTTTTCATTACTGGAAATTTGTTTTTCGGATCTTGACCGTGTTTAAAATTTGCAAGCAAGGGTCGATTAGATGAGCAAACTGACTGTCATTATTCGATGGAATGATATATGTGAAATGCAATTTCACAGAATAACAGAATACGCAGGATAGAAAGTTCCTATCCAGGAGAAAATTTAGTGTATCTATAACAGATATAGCAATTAAAAAAAGTGCAAAGTTAGAGAACAACTTTCTAGGTTTGGTAGAAATCAGCAATCGCTATGATCATTTATGGCATAAGCTGATGGGCATTCACCTGTGACCCGGGTTCATAAATTACTTGACAGATCTGGGACTTCGTAAAAACCAGATTATCCTTGGACACCCCAAGCTTCAAGGAAAGGGTGCATATTACATGTAGCGTCGTTTGATGCTTCCTTAAGCCTTTATACTAGACCAATCTTTATTATATATAGCAAACATTCGTCATTTTTAATTTGTCATAAAAATATACAAGGCATCTGTAAATTATTCACCTGATTTATAGCTGGATTAATTTTATTGTAATAGGGATCTTAAAATGTTTTTTTTTTCTGCAGTTATCAAAGCAATTCGATGAGTTTGTTCTCGTGAGATTGGCAACCTTGATTTCAACAAGCATTGCAACAAAAGGACAACATTAAAATGGCGAGAGTGCAGAAGAAAGTAATCTGCGTGTTCTGGCTGTGGAATATCAAATCTCCAGTAACTAAAAAACAGGTAAAGTTTAAGAAATTCCGGCCTTGTTCACCCGAAGTCCTACAAAATCTGTATGATGGGAAAGCCTGCAGCTGCAAATACCGCGAGCAACATTGCACATGGTGGTTCGCAACAGACTGAAACTTTATGCTTACAAAGTACAAAAAGGCCAGGAAATTAAGCCTCACAAAAAATCACAACGAGAGGAATTCGCTGTTCACATTCTCAACTGTATACACGAAGTTGTGCCCTTTCTGGAAAATGTCATTTTCAGTGATGAAGCGACAGCCACCTGTCTGATAAAGTTAGCATGTAGACATGTATAGTATCTTATGTAAGGTGGCCCTCAAACGTTAGTTCAACTCCGCCGTGGTACACTGTGATGTCACAAAAACTCTGCAGAAAGGCCAGAAATGTGTGCAATGCTATGTTTGTGCCGTGTATGTTACGTTGTTTAGTTGTTTCTGGCCGCTTTGCTATCGGGAAGCAACAAGCACTAGAGTGGTGCGTCCTGATACCAGTCTACGCTGCGAGGAGGCGGGCCACAACTGAGCACGAACCGCAGCAAACCTCGAGTGTCACGTACTGAATGTCCAAACCATTCAAAATATGAGGTTAGCAGGAAATAGAAATCAAGAAGACACCAGTAATGTCACTCGGCGTCATACACGTTTGTTAACCAACTGTACAAGTTGAAGATGGTGGTGAAGATGGTACTTGAGCTAAAAAAAAATATGGTGGTAGTGACGATGGCATCACGAGTTGGCGATGATAGAGATGCTGGTCTGGACTGGAGGTAGAGCTGGAATAGGAGTAGTTCCTGAAATTGGGGCAAACGTCTAGCCTCAGCAGAGGCCTGGCGGCTAAATGGCCAGAAGAACAACGGTACACAATACTACTCATGTACAATATCCATACACTTTTAAATCTCTGGCCTTTACAGCGTACTGTATCACACGACAATGTAAACTACGCGGAGATGGGGGAAACCCCTGGTGCCGTTTGACCCCAAACACACTTTACTACTGATGATTTGTCCACGTCTGGCAAAGGCTTTATGTGCAAAATCTTGCAGAAGATGAAATTTTTTCTTTGGAGTCAAAGAGAGAAGACTCATTGCCTGGGGAGAATGGTTGAGACAGAGGCTGATGAAGATCCAAGTAATATGGACGGGTGAAAAGACCATGCTGCCAGTCTTCTGGGCTGCCACAGTTACAGAGGGGCGAATCAGACAGGTTAACGCAGCAAGTTTAGCACGAAGGGAACCATGACCAGTTAGAAAAAAAAGGAGTGCAGAGACTTGGACTGAACCATTTTAGAATAGACTTTTGTAAGGCAAAGGACACAGATGGAATAAATTTCTTGTGACCATACCGTTTGAAGAAGACCACCGATCTTGCCAGAGTTGAACTAGGTGGTTCCAGCAACGAGCTTTTTTGGTTTTAGGATCGCAGTGGATATTAGCAGTGAAGTCTAAAATGTAAACTGGAATGGCATATCTAAGGTAATAGCAAAAACCTCGATAAGCGATTTGGAGATCCAGAGGTAGGCAACCGTTTAAAACCTGGAGCGCAGCTGTCGAGACAGTGCGAAATGTACGACTCATCATTAAGAGCATACGCTTTGGATAGAGGAGAGTTTCGTTTGGATGGCAATCTTCTTAGTATACCAAAACCAGGCGCCAGCGGTGCAAATCGGAACAAACACCACTTTGTACGAAAGACGAAGGCTATGATGGTTAATACCCCAGGATTGACGCGAAAGACGGACAAGCATAGACGTATACTCGGCTATTTTATCATGAAGGTGCAAGATATGTTTCTGAAAGTTTAACTTACGATCTAGAATAATACCCAAAAATTTATGCGAGTCAACCATGGAGAGAGAGAACGGCCAAAAAGCTTAACAATCGGAGGTCTGAAAATGTTAAGGTTGCCCTTAAGATAAAGAAGCTTAGTCTTGTTAGGAAAAGTGGTAAGTTTATTAATAGCGGACCAAGAGCACAGATCATTCATAATGCTACTGGCAGAACTTTCCAAAGAAGCACGAGAATTACCAAGGACAGATGGTTAGATCATCGGCATATGCTATTTTAGAAGAATTGGGAGTTGAACGCAGAAGCCACTCATCTAGAACCAAATCCCAGACGAGTGGACCAAGCACCAAACCTTGTGGGCATCCTCGAGAGACAGAACGACTAAGTTGCTAAGTTCCAGAAATGACTTGTACAGAACGGTGGAGAAAGTAGTTGCAGGTTAAGTTGTAGAGTTGTGAGGAGCATCGAGCAGCCCTGAGGCGAGCAAAGAAGCTGTCCCACCAAAGGGAGTCAAAGGCTCCTGAGGAGCATCGAGCAGCCCTGAGGCGAGCAAAGAAGCTGTCCCACCAAAGGGAGTCAAAGGCTCCAGAGAAATCTACGAAAATAGCCACAGCATATTTAAAAGTGCAGTTGTTTACTCTGGAGAGAAGTTCAACCAAGGCCTCCTCAGTTCCACAGCCTGTAGGAAAGCCAAATGGTCGGAGGACGTTAATGAGCGTTCAGTAAATAGACAATCTAGACGGGCAGCAATAAGTCGCTCAAGAGTTTTACCCACGTTGGACAATAACGCAGTAGGACGATAGGCCATAGCAGAGAGAGGAGTACCAGGTTTGGGATTTAATTTTAACGATGCCATCTTCCACAGGACAGGAAAATTTGCCTCGTTCAAGCATTTATTATACATTGTGACAAAGACAGATGGATAGAGGTTGTGTAGTCGCTTAATAAAAATACCCTCGAGGTTATCAATTCCAGGACAGCTATTATTGTTGATTTTGGAGATTGCCAAATAAACCTCTGCCTGGCTGAAGCAGGGAGTGGATTCAGAAGTAAGATAGGCACTGTTGAGATATCTAATTTGTTGGTGAATAGGAGGATCACAGCAGGGGTCATCTGAGGGAAGAAGTGCATCAAGTATGGCATTGATAGTGCTTGTCCAAGTCAGAGTTTCATCATTGTGATAATCAACAGACTAGTAAATTTCTGGAGGGTGAATCTTGTTTCTAGAGAGACGATGAACCAGACCCCAAGGGTCAGAGTTACCCGAGGTTAAAACAAAAAAAAAAAAAAAAAAAAGTTAGCAGACAATTTCGCATATAGCTCTCTGAAAATCCCCACTCATTTCTCCAACGCGAGCGTGATAATCCCAAATTAAATTGCGGAACGCACTGTCCTTCATCTAGGTGATTAGAGAATTTTGCTTCCACCAAAGCACTGTAAACTCCTCAAATTACCTATATATGTTCGACTTGAATGCTGAACCTCACCTGGAAGACATGCAGCCGCATGTGTTCTATCAGCAAGATGGGACACCACCACACTGGGGCTTGCATGTGTGCGATTTCCTCAATAAAAAAAAAATAATAACAAAAATTCCTAACCGTTGGATCAGCTGGGATGGTTCCATTTCATGGCCTCCTCGTTTCCCAGATATCATATCTATGGATTTCTTTGTATCGGGCTATGTAAAGGGCACGGTGAATGCAAAGAAATTAAGTGTCACAGAATTAAAAGACTGGATTGAAGGCAGGATTTCCATTTCTCAACAGATTCTTCAAAACACTTATAATGAAATCGGCTACTGTCTTGACATTCTACGTATTACCAAAAGTGCCCATGTGGAAGTTTATTGAAGTGCCGATGTGTGATAAGAAATTCTTTGAGTTCCTTTAAGTGCGGCACACCGTGACATATACGACTCATGACAAAATTTTAATCAACCTTCATAATCTCTCAGCCAAATTTTCTGCTTGCACCTTCACGATGGTGGGATTGCTAATAACCTTGGGTATAACTTCCAAGTGCAAGTCCTGAAATACAGCATCTAGTATACTAGAGATGGCAACCCAGGTGGAAACCAACGTAAGCGGGGGGGACAATGTGTGGCACTCATACCACAAGGAGGAGGAATGCCACCCCTCTGTGTTACCAGGCATCAACCGGAGTAGACGATTCTCAATCAGAACTTTGCTTATTGGAGGCTTGAAGTGATGGAACCCATGTTTAGTCTCTAGAGCAGAGCTCCGACAACCTCCCCCCCCCGCATTTCTTCAAATAATGCAGTATGATTGACGTCTTTTAACATTTTGATGGACATCATGGTGAGATACAATCTTCCTTACATTTCGATTTCGAGGGTACAGCTCTACAACACTGTTCACAAGCCGGCCGCTAGATATTACACCGGACCAAACCTATTGGTAACTCTCTGGGAGGCTACCGGATCAGCTAGTATATAATCTCGATGATATTTCTCCGCTTGTTCTCAAAAATTGTGCCCCTGCTCTTCGTTGCCTTTTCTTATCCATTTTCTTATTCCACAAGTGTTTTCTCTTCTGCTTGTAAATTTGCTTATATCCAACGAGTTCCTGAAAACTGTGACAAATCCCTCCCATTATCGTCCCATTGAAATTACTTCTACGCTTTCTAAAGTAATGGAGAAATCTACTAACTGCCAACTCAAAACTATCTAGAAACTTTCCATCTGATCAATGATCGCCAGTATGGATTCCGTCAGTGTCGATCCACTGGCTTATGTTATTAATCTGTGGACAAATTCAATGGAAAAGTTTGGTGAAACTCGAGCAGTTGCTCTTGACATTTTAAAGACTCAATAGTGGTTTGGATATAGGTGTTCTAAATAAGCTTCCATTTTATAGTTTTCCAACTGTTTTTTTTTTTTTTTTTTTTGTAACTGGGTATCCAGTTTTCTCTCTGGCCACTCACTGAGAGTGATGGTAGATTGCTCTCTGTCTTCTAACATCTTCACTAATGCAGGTGTTCCTAAGGTTTAGTTCTTTCTCCCACTCTTTTCCTCTTGTATATTAATGACCTTCTTCCATTGACCAGAAATCCTATCCATAATTTACTGATGATAGCACATTGCATTCCACCTTCCAGTTTGAAAAAACTTGCCCTGCACAAACAGCTTCAACTTCTTGAATATCCACTACCAGTTCCTTAAATGCTGATCGCCAGGTAATTCTCCACTGGGGCAAAGATAATTTAGTTGACTTTAATCGTTCTAAAATTTCCTGCCTTATATCTCACAAAAAAATAATATATTCTGTTCCTATGCTCATCTTCGATGACACTCAGATTTCTAGCGAAGATTGAATAACTTTATTAGTGGTCACCCTGACTTCTAATCTTTGCTGGCATAAGCACATCTCAAATATTGATTCCTCTGCATCTAAAGGGGTTACCCCCCCCCCCCCAAAACCTCAGACTTCTACATTCCATTCAAAAGAGGGTAGTTAGGTTAATTAATGGCCCATCTATAACAAAGTACAGTCTCTCTCTCTCTCTCTCTCTCATAAAAATAAATAAATAATCAGGTGGTGAATAATTTATGGACACCTTGTATTCTTATTGTTACAGTACGTGAATTGTTCATCTGCTATGTGAACACTAACAACTTGCGCATTTAGACACGCTACCTGAGGCCCGAACTTCATGAAAGATCTTTAAGAGTTTCTCCATCGAGACAGGATTCGAAACCTTGCCTTTTTACGTGGTGTGAAAGGCCAGAGGGTTGTATGTTTTCCATCCAAATACTCGGTTTTCACACAAAAAAAAAAAAGAAATTGAACTACCATAAAATAGTATTTTCATACACGATATACTGACATATCACATCTTTAATAGCAGGTCAAATTCCAAACACACCCTCCTTCAATACTTTGTATATGGCTGCGAACGGCTCCATTGCTGGAGAACAAATCTGAAATCGTGGCTTAGACGAAAGTATGTTCACAACGTTCATGCTAAATGTTAAGTCATGGGTCGAGAGTGCTGACTACGTTTTTCAATTTTTATATATTCAGAGAAGAGAACATTTGCTGTACTGCAGGTCACCAAATCTTTTCTTAAATCCCGATCCGATCCGATCGAGTATAAACATACGTGCGTATAACAGACATCGAACGCAAGATGACCATATGAAGTGGCACTCTACTCAGTCCTAGCGATTGTGGATTTCTGCTAAATCATTAATGTTTTCCAACACTGCAGTTAACTTTTCTTAGTTACGGATTCTATGGATAAATTTTCAAGATTCGCCACCAGGAGGTGTTGCAATATAGCTTTTTGAATAGCTTGCAGTCCTTTTCTTAGACAGCTGAACAAGTGACATCGTCACTTGTACAGCTGCATCACAATTCTGGGTTGTTATTGGGAACAGCAACAACTTACATACACATAATGGCCATACTGCGCCATTGTGTATTGTCTATACAAGTTCACTGGCTGATTTGCATGTTTTACGGGTTGAAAAATGGAGAATAACTCCTCCTTTCTCCGCCGGAGATTGACTAACTGCAGTTCCTATCGGACAGGTCATTAAAAATTCTTCCAGTTTATGACAGAGCCCTGTGGATAACACAGTTGCTATAATCACAGTCCTCCCCCACACCGGGTGTAAAAGTGTCGAGTTCGAATTCCGTCAGTGATGCGAGGAATATGTGGGCCTTTTTCGCAACGTGGCTAAATTAGTTGGTCTCAGGCGTGCGCAGCATCGTTTCTTTTTTTTACCTCCTAGAAACTCGGGTTTTTCTTCCTGCAAACAACAAATCGACTACGGAACACACGCAATTGACAGACATTATATACGGAGTAATATTTCCCAGGTTGCTGATGCGTCTAAAAGCCTATACCAACCCACCAACCAACCTAAGACAGGGCTTGAACTGAGACAAGTGACGAAACCACTATACTATCATGGAAGGCAGTTCAAAAGATTTCCTCCGTATAGGAAATCTTTTGAACTGCCTTCAGACTTTTATCACTGTATAAGATTCGTTGTAATTCACCGAGTTGGTCAGTCAGATTTATTTCAGCTTTTCAAATGTTGTAATTCGACTCTGGAAATGTTTTAGAGGGTGGGGCTCTAAGGAATTTGTTAAAATACATGAAAGTGCTGAATTTCGAAATAAAATAAAATTGATAGTTCTTTTCATTGCTGAAATCAGGCTGGACTAATATAGCAGGTTCGGCAACTTAGAGGAAATGTTCAGCACAGGAGAATCACCTTACAATAAGAAGAGTTACGTTGGCAAATCATAAGCACAAATTATATTGGGGTCCCCTGTAAATGATTACATCTACTCATCTATTTATTTTGTCTGTAAATTGCGTGTGTTCTCTGGTCGATTTGCCCGTTTGCTACGCCTGAGACCGACTAACTCAGCCACGGAGTGATAAAGCCCACTAAAGTTCCTCACGTCATAGACGGGATTCGAACCTGGGCCTTTTCCAGCCGGTGTGGGGAGGACGGTGATGATACCACTGTGCGCGCAGACTAAGCACACTATCTTATGAAACAAGATTGCTCAAATACGACGAGGCAATCAGAAAGATGCTTGGAAAAGGTTACGCACGCCACAGTTGGTATGAGGTTGCCAACTTCAAGAGATACATATTTAATGAAGTGCAATTCAGGTTATAAAATGAATCGACCCTGCAATCTGTTTTCAGAGTTACAGCAAAAGAAAATAGAAGCCAACTTCTGTGTAGAGTTTATATTAATAATTACTGAAAAGTTTAAAGAATGAACCCTAGCCTATTTTTTACTTCTTTCTCTCTTTATTCCGAAAGCCGCTCAGCAGAATCGACGATTGACATGGTACCGCCTTTAAAGAGCGGAAGGTAGGGGTTAGAAAACATCTTCAGAATGTGAGGTTGCACCACTAATCTATAACAACACTCAAAAATCAGAAATCTTGTATAAATTTCGATTACAAAATTGACACAGAAGACTTTGGAATTTACTTACAACTACCGCATTTATCAGTTACATCTAAATTAAAACTGATCTGCAAAAAGTGCATTGTACAAAAATGATGTATAATAAACAGCAGAAAGCACTTCCAAATAATCAGCAGTCCATTTCAACGGTGTAGTCAATAAAACGAAGACTAGCTAGATGCTAAAATAAGCAATAACTTTAAGAGAGCTTGTTCCTCATAGGTGGAAAGACTTTCCTTTTCCACCGAAGGAGAAAAAAAACAAGCTGACACAGCACGAAAAGACCAAGCAGTCCTCTAATAGACACCACCAAAACACTTTTCTAAAAATGGCGTTAATAAGAATTACTCCCAAGCGACCAACAGCCAGTTAAAATTAACTCCAAAAAATATATAAAAACCTCTCTTCGAAAACAATTATCTGCTTATTACACGACCATTCCTGTTCATGAAATGCAGTCACCAAACAAGTGGCAATTCTCAACGTAAACAAGTAGAAGAGTCACTGTTTTATATAAAAATTCCATCGTTTTTGAAAATAGAGGTGTACTGGCTCAGTTTACTCAATGGGAAATTCTCTGACTGTTTAGTAATTGCTGAGAAATGTTTCTACCAACCTTAGAAATTAAAGTGAAGAACTGCACTGTCATCTAAGCGGAAGCTGATCTAGAAGGGAAAGTAGAATTAAACAAATGAACCCCTGAAGAACGCGTTATCTTCAGATGTTAAAAACTTCTATACAGTACTCAAGAACTATTTATCAAAACGTATCCACAATTATATGGTTTGTTCAAGCACTGGAAAGAGGAATTTATAAAATAGAATAAGTCTTTCCAAAGTTATCTCCAAATTTCGACATCACAGTAGAACTATTTTCATGCAGACTTCCATTCGCTGTATTTATGTGATTGATTGTTAAAAATACAACTACTGAGTAATATATTTAAAGTTTACGATATTTATCCCTTAACACGCTGTCAGTGGCCTCTTGAATAGTCACTTAACTCATGTGGTAACGTACCTAGAAGACGGCCTTAAATCACGAGTGTAATATTTACCTCAAAATATGCCATTGTAGAGCAGTTAAACTTTGTGTAATCAACAACATCAGGAAGATTTAGGATTAGTGCATCTGCTTCCAACAAATAAGAACTTCAAACGATAGTCCAACATTTTAATCAAAATTTGAAATAAGATTGTTACATGGACCGAGACGATATGCTTTTATCATACTTTGTCAAAACCACAACCCAAAAGAGATTAACTACAGAACAATCAACAAATTTATTGGATGACTAAATGGGAAATCTTGCAGATTATATCCGGATACTCCTCATTCTCTTAGAACTAGATAAATCCCTTGTAAGTTTAACCTTAGAACAACAACCAAAAGTTATTCTGGCATTTATTTCTGGTTGAAAGGAATTAAAATAAGAACATTCAAAGAGAATCTTCAGAAATTTAAAGATCAGGGTTGAATAAAACAAAAAAAAAAAAAAAAACAGGAAGTATACAGTTCAGTTATAACCTAAGCACGTCATCTAAATTTTGAAAGTATCCTGTTTGGTCATGATAGATAATTTGCTGTGATAATCTGAAAAGTAGGAAAACCAATTCAACTATCTCATCGAAAAACAGACCATCATCCAAAATCAAATCCGTTGTTAGTATACTGGTTATACCATAAGATTCCACAATCACCGCATTCAGTTAAGAAACTTGGACGCATTATTTGGCAAGGCAGGTACATGCTACTTGAAAGCAAATAATAGAGTCAACCTTCATTAATTTCTTCGTTTGTTTTAATGCGCTTTTTAACAACAGCATCACTCACTTATCAGGGAACATCGTCCTCATTCCCTTCGCCTTTGAATTAATCTAGAATAAAAAAAAAAATGATGAGATTTAAGTAGCTAACGACCCAAAACTGACTCCCAAACACTAATTCACTACAAGTTTAATTACGATACTTGCCATGCACGCGCATGTTAACAATACTGTTCACATCTTGCCACAGTCTTTCCGTGTATTTTTGCCGCACTTCATCAAACTGTCTGCAATCTGGCTGGTTTTGGCCACCAGTTTGCCATTAGGCAGGGCAGCCAACCATGAAATTTTTCTTTAGCCAGAATGAAAGTTTTTTTGCTCTACAACATTAAACACGATTAGTGATTCTGACAGGAAGAAATTAGCTCCTGCTTGCACGTTGGAAGGCCAATACTTACATCCTTTTTTTAGGCTAAAGAGTGCCATTCTTTGCGGCGTATGTAAAACAATGGACGAAAACTTATTATAAAGTAAGAGCCTCCCATGATCGTAAATTAGCGTTTCCATCAAGTGTGAAAATTATAATAGGCAACATTCCAAAACAAAAGCGTGCACCTGGATGTAAATTTTTAGCGCTACTTTGGAAAAACTGACAGGAAGAGACCTTACTATCTCGAAGTGACCGTGCAACTGGGTTCTATGGTCGTTATCTCAAAACCCGGCCGGTACAAAAGCAGAATACTCGAACAAAAACCTCCTACTTGGGTCAGGTCAAATGAATATTAAGCGAAAATACCAGTAAACGTTTTCTGTTATTTGGCCAGAAACGAAATTAAGTTCGCCTAATCCATAATGAACAAGTTCCATCCTTGTTCGGCAAGGCTCTGTAGCATCTGAAGTAGGATTAACTTTCTAACCTTTTATTGTAAAGGTATTAGGACCAGGTATTGCTTATAGTTCATCTAACAGACATGAGGACCAGGTACGATTCTGCCATTAAATTCCAAGAACCTCACCAATGATCTGAGCAGAATACTTTGACTTTCTTCCTTTCCACAACTAAATTACCTCAAATCGGACCATGCTCTGGTTGAAATGTCTGCATATCAATGACTTTCCAATCGCTCTTTCGAGTCATGAGAATAAAACCAAAAATTCTTGGAGAAATATTTAAATGAACTTGCTGGCATAGGCAAAATCAGTGTTTTGTATTTAAAAACAAAAAAACTGTTGAATGGACACCGCTATATAGGGTGGTGCAACAAGTGTTTTCCTGATCTTCACAACTCAGGACTGACAAGAGAACATGGACAGGTGACGGTTCTATAGGAACTGCAATTAGCAGTTTGTACAAATCGCTTATGAACGTTGAAGAGGACTGTCCCACTGAAATGCGCAGAGTATAACGATAAAGATGCATCACCATGAGATTATAAGATTGAGAATTAATAAGATACACGAGAAATGAATTCGACGAAATGGATAAGAAATGTAGCGATATACGGTAGGATGAAGTGACCAAGGAAGATATGAAAAAGAGATAGATAGTTGGCAAAAAATTAAAATAAGATATGAAAAAGCGACCAAAATAAGACTACATTGCAGTGTTTTTCACAATTTCTATGTCTTCGTCAGAGGTCATCCACCGAAATTATGAGAAAGACGGCGATGTTCTTGCTTCTGTTTCCGACATGCTGTATGCTATAGTGCACGTGTGCTGTAGACACGTGTTAAGCACGAAATTTGAAATTTTGCGGCTAGAATAAGGTCTAACAAAGTTGTGCCAATAAATATGATTATTATTAGTAGGGCATACAGATCATGGATGACTATACAGAAGCAAGCAAAAGAACTGAAAGACTGAAGTAATGATATTGAAATGTAGAAATAGGCAAGAAGAAAGGAACTTACCGTTACCTTGTAAGACTGAAAATGACTAAGATGACGGCGTGCCATTATATTTATTTATTTATAGGTTCACTAGCGGTTCCTAGCTTTAGAAAACGGCGAGGAAAAAAAGATGGTATAGTGTCTGTAAGCTAGCTGAATGTATAAATTGAAACGATATATCTGATGATGAACACTGTTAAATACATCGTGCACAAACTGCCCAGGATAGTTGAGAGATATAATAGGTTACAAAGTAACGGTGAAAAGCAGCTAAATTTTGTTAAGGCGAAAAATAGATTGGATAAAGGAAGATGGTAGTATCCTACATATTGCATTTGTAAAACTAATGGCTCACAGGACATAAAAAGTAGGGGCAAGTAAAGCAGAAAGATGAATGAAGTAGAAGTAAGTAGATGGGCTCGGTAGTTCGGGGTTGCAAATCCCGTTCCTATAGTCAGGACCTGAACGAATGTCTGGGAGTATGTACATGTATTTAAGATCAGTTGTGTGAGTAAGGATAATAACATGATAGTTAGATAATTAAGATAAGTATAAATATATACATTGTTAATACACTGTGATTAGCCAATTGGTGGTACTGGTTTTATAAGTTGTAAGACACTACAGAGGCCAAGTTCATTATTTATACACTATCTACAAACTTGGTGGATATGGGCTTTTGTCATCAGTTATTGCTGATTATGTTGTCTATATTGATCGCACAGTTTTGTGTTTGACGATGTTAAGGGCTTTACAGAAGTGGTAGCGGAGATAAGCTGTAAGAAAAAGATTGTTTATCAGTTTGTTTTTTAAATAGCATCCTGATGTTGTTGATGGTTATTTCCTTATTGCTGCAGTTGGTTGCTATCCTAATGCTTTGCGCTAGTATAACATTGGCATGCATTCCTTTAGTATATTAGAATGCCACTGTGTGAGGTTGACTATTTTAAAATTAAATGCACCACGTTTGTTGTACCAGTTGATGGTAGCTTTGCTGTTTATTAGAGTAATTTCAAGATCCAGGAATTTGGCGTGGCATCATTGTTGTTTATTTTTTCCAGTTTGAGCTCATCATATTACATGAAGTTTGGGCAGTTATTACTATGAGGTCGTCTATATATCTATAGATGTTAAGTTCCTGTGGAAATGAGGTTTCAGACCGATATAGGTTTCTTATTATGCATGAAACAGGACTTCCCATAGATGTTCCATTAATTTGTTGATATACAGTCTTGCCATCACATACAAAGTAACTGGAGATACATAGGTTCACTAAGTTGGTCCAGTAGGTGGTATCGCAGGTTATATTCTGTCTATATATCTTTAAGCACTGTTTTTAGCTTGGTTTTGGTAAACAAACTATAGAAGTCAAAAGTTTGTATACTGGAAACGTTATTCTGTAAGGATTTTCATACTGGTAGGTTGTCGTCTATAATTCTGCTATTTGGTATGATGTTCAACAAGGGTTGTAGTAGACGTTCAAGGATTTTGCCCAGTTTGTGTGCATAACTATTCTTGATTGAGGTTATAAATCCGAATCCTATAGGTTTTTTTATGGAATTTAGCAATGAAATATATATATATACGGCAGACTGTAATTACTAATGTTCAGTTTTAATTTTTTTAAAGGCTATAAGTTTCTTTGTAATAATGTTACAGGAACTGGATATAGGTTTGCATCTGATATTTTATCTCCTGGTGTAATGAAGTTTTTATGTACCTCTAGCAGTTTTTGTTTTAGTGTAGGTAGGCTATAGTAGCTGACCTTGTACTGGTTATATCTATTTGAACTTCGTGATGTAAATGTGTGTGTGTGTATATATATATATATATATATATATATATATATATATATATATATATATATATATATATATATATATATTAATAAAGTGAATGTATTGCAAATCTACATATGATATGCCTCTATTGGTGTGTTATGTTTATGTGCCAGGAGAAAGTAGTAGTTTAATAAATCCTAATATAGCTGTTTCTTGAAGGTAGTTAAATTTATTTTGTTGCATGGCCTGAATTTGAATCCTTGAGACAGTATATATCTGAGTATTGGATCTGCAACGATACTTAAATCTCCTGTGATAATGTGTCCGTGGTCAGGATCAATATATTGCGACATATTGCATTGTTTGCAGATGCAATCATTAATGTCTAGGTTATTGGATATTAAGTTGGCTACTATGGATTTGTAGTTGCAGATTAGGATCCCAAATGTTTTTAGTTGCAGGCTAGTATCCCAAATGTTTTCTTATATTTGTATCTGACTTATGCCGATGTTTTGGCAATTGCTAGGAAGCAAATCATTATGATGATTGATATATTTATTAATATTATCCATGATTTCACTTTAGAAATTTAAGATTATGATAGATTCTTCTGTGCCCATTTTATGTGGGTGTCTAAGATTACGTGCACTATAGCATACAGAGCATGTCGGAAACAGAAGCAAGACCATTGCCTTATTTCTCATAATTTAGGTGGACGACCTCTGACGAAGACACAAATTGTGGAAAACACTGCAATGTAGTCTTATTTGGTCGCTTTTTCATATCCTATTTTAATTTTTTTGCCAACTATCTGTCTCTTTTTCATATCTTTCTTGGTCACTTCATCCTAAAATAAATCGCTACATTTCTTATCCATTTCGTCGAATTCACTTCTCATGTATACTGTAGATTCAATAGGATTAAACAAAAAATCTTCTTCACACCACAAAATATATATACATTATGGCTGTAGGGTATGTCTGTTTATGCAGTGTCCCTGATCCATAATTAATATTATCTTCCTTTTCCCTCTACTCTTACTTATTTTCTTAATACTATTTTATATATATATATATATATATATATATATATAAACTGAATAATCCAGCTTAGGGAAGAGCTGATAGTAGGTTAAGTAGGCCTAAAAAAAATAAATAAATCTTGATGCCCTTGGCGTGGGACAAAGCGAATAACTTGGATGCATTTTACATCCTATAAACGGAGGATGCCTTCTTCAAGAGATTCTAATATTCAATACATATTTACTAACCTACAAATATTACTTTCATTCAAAAAATACACCTCTCACGATATCCAGAAGAGGGAAACTAGCCAAACCATAATTGATCCCCCCCCTCCCCCAGATTCCTCTATACGCTGTTTAGAGAGAGATATGAAAATTAAAAGAGGGAATACAAATAACGTCAGAACATAAAGAATTAATTGTAAACAAGAATGAAGAAAACGGATCGTAGGAAGTTTACTAACAAGTAAATCGAAATAAGGTAGAAGTGACAAGCACTGGGACGAAACTGTTAGGAGGTTGATATCCCCAGTGGCATCTGAACGTTTAAATTTAATTCTTTGAAGATACCATTTGAGAATTCATCACTCTCCTGAGGATCAATCCCTAACCGATTTGAAAAGCAAAGCCACTTTCGTCTCTCTCTCTTTCATCCTGCTGTTCACTGTGTCCCAGTACCGTTCAACATGTTGGTCATGCCCGTACACCATATGCCTTAATTAGTCGTTGCCGTTCGTCATGGAATTCTCCGTCTAACTGGTCCCATTATCTTCGGACAGTCCCCAAGTAATGCACTATGTAATTTACGAACCACTTTAATTGCTGTCCTTACCTCCTCCTTCGGGTTGATACCGCGCGCGCACACACAAACTTAGTCTAATCTTCCAAGTTAATGTAGATTTAAATGAGGCGTACCAAATGCACGCGGAAGTAAGCAAGATCATTAAATTAAACTCGTCCTGATATAAATCGGCAGACTAAGACTTCATGATATGTGAGCTAATGGAATGAAATCACGGAATGAAACAAATAGAAACTTTCAGATAAATTATCTAGTTTCGAATATTTGTGGGTGTTCCCGTGCGAGTTGCAGCGAATTAGGTGTCTAAAGGGTTGTTGGGATTAGAAGGAAGAATAGAGTGCAGAGGCTTTATGGAAATGTTATAGGATTTAATTATTCTAAAATAGTGCTGGATAATGTCCTCTCTCTCTTAATACAGAAAAGGTCTCGCATG
This sequence comes from Mastigoproctus giganteus, assembly GCF_048544385.1. NCBI lineage: Eukaryota > Metazoa > Arthropoda > Arachnida > Uropygi > Thelyphonidae > Mastigoproctus > Mastigoproctus giganteus. The sequence goes on from NC_143577.1 coordinate 74,189,534, forward strand.
CGAGCAATAAAACGCTAGTCTTATTAGACAGGTGGAAACTAACTGAAGCCTTCAGAGGGAATTTTCTTCCCTCTTATAGAGTCTATTATTGATTTGAAGTCAAGAGGGTGAAGTGGGGCGTCGAGTCCCTTATTCTTCTTTCTATAACTGGGCATACTTTAAATGGCAATTAAAAACTACTTATCCTTAAATATTTTATACATTCTCAAAACTGTTTTTGAATATATGTTTCTTCACCATATTAATCCCGAGTCTTGCATCTAAAAAGATAAACAATCTCATTCGAAAAGTCTCAATCAGGGATCCAATTATGATATTAACCAGAATTATAGTTAATGTTTAAAGTATTATATTAAGTACAGTAACTGATGCATTTATACAAATGGCTAACTAACGTTGTACTCGTAGATAAGGATATTATAAGCACAACGATATCAGTTGAACAAGTAGTGTAATGGATGAAAAGGTTGTGTTTTTGTAGCTTCGGGCATACATGATGAAATCGAAAGCGTGCTCTCTCCATCCCCACGATTGCGTGAATTCTTTTGGTAGAAAACAGAGAAATATAAACAAAAAACCATAATGTCACTAAAGAACGAAACTTACTAATTAAATAAACTAATCACTGCATGTTAAACTGCAACCTTATTTTTTACCTTTATATTACTCACATCTTTAATTTGGCAATTTATTTTTTGTTAAAAAAGGCCTTGTTTCGAATAGAATCCGTTAGCAATAATATTGTTTTTTATTTATATCAAATACATATAATACCCTAATGTACTTTTTTCCTAAAGGCGTGTGACATTTTTATTTATTATTATCCTAGAAAGAGGCAAGGGCAGAAGAATTTCTGAACTAAGCTGCTGATGATATACACTCGCTTCCTACGTTTATGATGATGTGCTATACGCGCATATACTTCTCATTTAAATGCTCAATTAATAATGAGTTGCAATCTACCTTTTCACACAACGCAGATTTAGTAAGTAATCGTACACTTGGGTAATTCGTACATTCAACAAACATCTCGCTAAAGAGTAAAGATTAATATACTGCTTTATCCTCCTCCGTTGACCTTGCAACCTCCCCTCCAGCCTGACTAGAATAATGAGCGTTTATCAGTATGCAGTAGCGTCAGTTATGTTAACCATGACAGCTGACCCCATTGCAAAGGGGAAACACGCATGCTTGGATTCCAGACCTGTGAATAGCAATTTCTCTCAGGAACTCGGGAACTTCGTACTTCACGAACACTTTGCATAAACTCCTATACAATCTTGTAAAATAGAAGATTAATAGCCCTAATAGAAAATAACTTCCGTATTGCCAGAGTTTAAAGATTAAAATAATACCTCCAGAAGCAGAAAGCGCTCGAGATTTCTTTAATACGATTACGGTGTGGTAAGCGGATAATGCTCAAGCTTCAAATGTGACATTCGAAGTTTAGTTCGGAACTGTACCTTTAATAATTTATTACTTTATTGACGGTCCTATCTGAGTGTAGGCAGGTGGTTAGGAGATCCTGATTTATCACTGAGCTAAGTTCGATCACTTATTGATCAGCTCCTTGAGCACCTATCGGTGGATTGCCCTACTGTCGTGAAAAAAGATACCAATTTAGGGTATGAAGCCTGTTACTTTTCCTTACTGCTTATAAAGTAAGGTTTTGCATTTCCTAAATTAGTGCAATTCTCTGCTTGTTATGGGTATAATGAATACATTTTAACGTATCGTCATCGATTCATACATTTCAAATACTCAAGGAATACTTTACACTCCAAAAACTAACACTATGCATATTTAACATTTCGAATATTTAAGAAAAACCACTCAGATTACAAAGCACCCTAGGTCACATACTACGAAATGTCTGGTTGAAAGCATTGTTCAAGCTTCTAAATTAACAGTTTGCAGGCAACTTGTAAAATTTAAAGTTCTTGCTCTTATTTGGAAGTTTATGAATATATTTCAGCCGTGCCTCTTAATAAATAAAAAAATATTTATACCTTGATTACCTGACGTTAAAGAGGCAATCTTCCAAAGTAGTCCATTATGGTTCGGGCTTGGGATGAAATTCCTCTTTTATTGCTTATGTTTATTTCCTGTCTTAATCGACTCGTTTGGAAAGCCATCCAAGGATCATAATTGGATATCTCCTTATATTCCTTTGATACCTCCGTAGATTGTGTTGCTGGCTGCCGGGTTCCCTCCTCCAGCATGCAGAACCTTTAAAAATGGAAAACAGCGGAGAATGGCAACCCATACCCATGTATTGGAAACAACTCTCTTCTGGCCCACAAGAGGCTCCTTACCAAGTTTCCTACTCGTATTTATTAATAAATTATTGAAGTTTCCGAAAAACTCACCAGTCAGTGTCATATTTTCCTCGCGGTTCCTGATATAGGAGGTTTCAATGGGCAGCAAATGGTTACTAAGATAAATTCGATAAAATGTCTCCAATAAGTTTCAGAGCTCAAAAATAAATGAATTCAGTACCATGGCCATTTTAGATAAACACAACAATACTATCTTTATTTAATTTTAGAGTTCTTTTAGTACAATTTATAGTACTATCAACCATTTTGAACTAGATCTTAACAAATAAGTTAAGATCTAGTTAGGCGTAATTCGGTCACAGATATAGAGCACCCCTTCTTGAGTCTTCAGTGACCACACTGATCACAAAATCTATAGGGCCTCTGGTACCTCACATACTATCCAACCCAAACGGTTTGAAAGAAATGCTAAGAAGAAACAGGTTTGGTTACACAAGCAATGGCAACGATTTCAAGCAAAATCAGTTGACACTTTGTGTCTTGCTACGAATCATTCCACTTTCAAAGAGGAATAATTTAGTCAATGCACATCATCAATTCGACACTGCATGCGATAGCAACAATAGCTACAGACCGTGGGAATCTGGAGAGACAGATGCCCATGGTCTGTAGGAAGCTGCACGCCATGGTTTTTTTTTTTTTTTTTTTTTGTTCTTTTAATGGCAGAGCCGCTGCTCAAAGCCTCATCAACGAATGCTAGATATCGTTTGCAGTGGCGTCTAGCCCATAGCTTTTAGACTATGAATAGTTTAAAGAGGTCCTATGGAGAGAAGAATTGTTAGTCTTCAAGATCACACGGTTGAATGCGAGTATAGAGAATTCCAGAGAGTCTATCCTCTACCTCAGCTCACAGCGCCCACAACGAAGTTTGGAGGAAGCAGGGTTACGGTGTGGGATTGATTCTTGCCGTTCGTATTCGGACAGTTGCTTATAATGCCAAAAATCATCAATGCCAAGTCGTACACTGACATCTTGGACAATTTAGTGGTGTCCACAGTCTGAGAGTCTTCACGATCCACCATGATAATGTTCCATCCTATACAACTGTACATTTTTAAACTGGTTTGGATTTTACACAAATACCTGAAAAATTTGCCTAGCTAACCCAGGCGAACTTTGAATTCAGACTTGAATCTGATCGAACCCTTTAAGATGAACTGGAATGCTGAATCAAGACGTGGCCAATAACGCCCACGTTCAGTTGTAAAAGACGATTCGTTCTTTCTTCAGTTGTCAACTTCTTTTTATCGACTATAAAGTGCCCCAGGAAAATATGTGCATTCATTGGAGACAATGGCGGACCTACACTTTATTAATTTGTTCATTAAAATTGTTTTTCCAAACATGAGATGTCTAAATATTTTTGATAATGTAACGTAGCCTGTTAAAGGATACTCAAAAGCTTTAAAAGTGGCAAAGTGCTTATTAAACTATATAATATGCTCGTTCTAAGATATGAAGATTAATAACTGACTCGGTCATAAGCTCATTTCATTCGAAACACTGATCATTACCTTGATTATCAAGGTAATAGAAAAACGTTTCCTTAAGATCTTTCACGTTAAATCAAATAATGCAAGTTTGATTACTTATCATTTTTCGTGAAATTTAACGTTTTGTTTTTGATTGATGGCATTGCACTTTCAGATCTCACTTTAGAAGCGTGGCACATTTAATATCATTAACCATGACCTCTCCTAGACCAGCTACGCAGCACTGTAAAACTAGTGTCTTAAATTTTACTTGTAGCACCATGCAACGGTGGGAAAAGGTCCTCCACCTACTTTTAGTTAACTCTGACATAGTTTGGTTATTTGATTAATCACATCTTTCCTTTTTGTGATTTCCAATTTAGTAATTTGTTCATTATTCTCCTTGAATTCCTTTATATTTTAATATAGATTTCATTTTGCAAAATATAGCCCTCTGTGTCTGTTAAAACAAACGTTTTAATATTTTTAAAATATTATTACTTAAAAACAAGCTGGAGATGTTCCTTTTAACAATAATCTACTCAACAGATAATAATAATGCTTAGCCTATTTTTAGTCTTTTAATATGCAAAAACATCGTATTTTTGTAAACATTCTGTTATTTATATTCACCTCTAACTATACAAATAAGAAAATCACGCCTTCCTGTACAATTTAGTTGAAGTAGAGATCGAAAATTCACCTGAAAATTAATTCAGGCCGCGCATCTTACATAGTACCAGATATGCAATAGAGACCAGTCGATTTTGCACTTTTAGTTCGACAGCGTGATTTTTCTTTGAGCCGCCGTAGCCTAGTGGTCAAGCGCGCGGGTACACGTGCTACACTTGTAAACTCCTCTAACCGTTTGGTCGTCCCGGAGTATAAACAGAAAATTTATTTATTTATATTCACTGTTCATGCCGTTCAAACGAAAACGCTGATGTACAGGAACTTAACTTACAGGGATAAGGAAGTGATTAACCCATTGTGTAAGGCAATGATCAGACAACATCTTGGGTACTGCGTACAGGTCTGGAGGATTCATTTTAGGAAGGTTGTAGATCTACTGGAACGGGTACGGAGAAGGGCAACGAGATTGGCAGAGGGAATAAAAGGATGATCTTTATCAAGAAAAACTTCAGTACTTCAAATTGTAGCGTATGGAGACTAGGCACGTGACGGGAGATCTGATTGAGGTGCTAAGGCCTTGAATGGATTGAATCAGCTCAATGTTGATGACACTCTTCCTCTTGCTGAGGCTACACACATGAGAGGATATTCAAGTTGAGGAAGGATGGCTGAAGAATAGATGTGCGGAAGTTTGCCTTCAGCCAGCAGGTAGTTGAGTGTTGGAACAAACTTCAAATCTCTTGTTGTGGAAGTGGGTAGTTCATTGAATTAATAAATTCAATGAAGAAATATAAAAATTCTTGGAGAAGATGACCGGGTGAGGTGGGTAGGGTTTTATTTTATTGTATTTATTATTTTTTTTTTTTTTGCTCGTGCTCTATAAGCTTGCTTTCTTGCATCATTTGTCACTATTAATACTAATAACTAAAAGCAAGTTTTTTTCCATCCTGGAAAATGCCAAAGTATTTAACTATATAGAGATGAGATATACATTGAAACCTCACAACAACCTTGCTGCCTCAGCTTCTGAACAATCGATTTTCCTGATTTTGAACAACCATGTGAAATAATCATTGCTCAATTTATGTAAATGAATTTAAAGTAAGGAAAAATTACCGTTTTTAAGATGTTATTTAATCACCGAATGCTTTCAGTGCTTAACATCGTTGACTCTCTGCTACGTGTACCAATAAATTCCTTACCCGGTAAAACCCTAGGATATTTTACGGCAATTCCAATTAACACTCACTTCCGCTTTAACTGTTTGGTTACTCCCGAGACTTTTCTCTGTGTGTGATGGCCACGAACACTTTAACAACCACTTTGTAGCAACAGCTTCCTGTCTTTTGTTTTGTCGGCTAGAAATTAAAGTGTCTTTGTATGCCTACTAAATCCTTACTACCACACAAAGGAAATAAGTTGAATCGGTGGCAAGTAGATCAAGAACAAAGTAAGAATCAAGGGTTTGAGGAGAGGGAAACTCTTTCAGCCATATTTTTAACATGTGCAATGTTGCTGTAGATCTGGGAATTGATAATTCCATTTCAAACTAATGAATTACGAGAGTAGGAAGAGTTTCATAAAAGGAATCGATAAGAATTCCATCAGTTCTCTCCCACCACACCTCTCTCTCTCTCTTATATTGATAACCTGAAGGTAAGTTATTTTTAACAACTTCTATGGCTTCAGCAAATATTTCGTATTCCAACAACTAATCTTAACAAGCTATTCTTGTTTTAAAACAAACGCAAATACTACTAAGATGTTCATTAAACAAATTCTAAATCCCAATTGCCATATTTCTTTAACTGCTTTACAAAAAGGACAGCATGATAACAAAATGCTGAAAGTAGGAGTATATACAGCAACACATTTTCCTTGATTACCTGCAGTTGTAAACAGAGTTAGTTATCAACGAAACTACTAAATGTTGAATTTCTTAGTTGTAAATGTTTCAGAAAAGGATAAAAAAAATTCTCTTAGCGCATCGTTGTTTATTCTGTCTTGCTGGACATCAAATGTTAAGTAGAGTACGACGTATTCTGTGAAAATATGCTGAGGAAGAATACAACTAAACTGTTTTCACAGAATGTACCGTATGAATAATGTGCTTAGAATAAGACAGCCCAGAATAAGAAACTTAGGCGTCTTATTCAGGGTTGTTTATCCCTCTTGCTATATCGATATCATAGTATCTCAGAGTGCTTGGTTTAATTAAGCATCTTTCTCGAATGGATGGTTGATCTGTACAATGCCATGTTTCGTCAGAAATGTCTTCGCAACAAGTTCGGAATGGACGTGAGCATTGTCCTGCAACAAGAATCACCTGTCTTTTTCTTGAAATTGCAACCTCACTCGGGAAATGAGTTTTAAGCATCTGTACATAGAACGAAGCATTTACTCAATCCCCCTTCAGGTACAAATTCATTGTGAATCACACCCTGTTTCTCGAAAAACATAAGCATCGCCTTGATCGTGGGCTTTCTGTTAAACGAAACGTTTTGGCCATTGGTGATGATTTTGACGTCCACTGCATTTCCTGACGCTTCATCTCTGGGTCATAATAAAATACCCATCTCCTGTGATATACAGTTCAGCAAATTAGGATTGTCTTGACAAGTCTGGATGAAGCCCCTCACATGATGACACTCTTCATTGCTTCTGCTGGTCCGTGCGGTACAAATTTTGCAGAGACCTTCCTTTTTCTTAAATATTCGTACAGAATTTGACAAATCATCTCCTTAATCGTATCTAACTCATCAGCCATCCTTCTGAAGATTAATTGTCAAAAGACGATCTCTTGCCAAAATGTCCTGACTATCTTCACCTCCGTCTTTCAATTGCTTATACCATTGAAACACATTGGCATGACTAAATGTTTCATCACCATAAACAGTTTTTAACATTTCATTCGTTTCGGTTATATTTTTCCCAGTTTAACGCAAAATTTCGTTGCTTCATTGCAAACTCGTGACACGAAGAGTTAATGCTACTGAAACATGTTGTTACTTGAAACTTGTCAGCCTACTCGACAATCTCTGTACCACTATGTGTTGGAGGAAGTTTAAACCACAGCATAACATTTCCGTTTATTTTCGATCTCGTCGAACATGACAGCAACAATAAGCTAAAATTTCAGTAGTTATTCACGGATGTTGAGCTAGCAAAAATACAAATGCCTACATAAAATCTACTCAGCAATTTGCTAAAACTTCCATTCAAATCGATGAAAGTTATTTTCAGGTGTACGTTTAACGCCAGTAAACGATAAAAAAAAAAAAAAGTTCTACTTTTGACATTTTTAAAATTGTGGCTTATTAAGTAGTAAACAGAGCTCTCCTTATTTTAAAGAGTAACGTATCAATCATGGTTGATCAATGTCCTTCAACTGATGCGAAATTGAGGTTCAAAGCTTATTGGCTTAGACCCTTGTGTTAAAAATTCGCTCATCATTTTAAGCAGGAAAAAAAGTGAAGAAGACTTTAGATGGCATCCAATAATCCTTTATCGCATATTAAGATAAAATATGTGAAAAAACAAGCAATATTTAAAGATAAAAAAAAGGTAGGATCATCAGCATAAGAGGAACGAGTAATGATCGATCTATTAATCGGATGAAGCAATCATAAATTCTTCTCACAGCACCCACAAACATAAAACAATGTGCCGAAGTAAAAATGGGAAAATTAAACAGGAAATGACGTAATATTCAAACTCGTAGGATTAATTTTACGCTCTTACAATAATTTCTGCCATCAGATTTTAACTTAAAAACGAATTCCTTATTGTAATGAATCAGTTTTCAAAATTTTAAAATTCTACCTAGAGAAACGGTGATAGCCCAATTAGTCCGTGTAATCCACACAATATATTGAAAGAAAAATAAAGAGCTCATTAGAATGAGAGTTCTTTCTGTACACGCAGCATTCTTACAGCTCACAGCACTTGATGGATGCTGTTGATTCCAGTTTAGAAGTTTAATTAAGGAAGTGGCTTAGCGTTGTTATTACCCATGAAATTAGATTTATTTTATCCCGAGTAAATATTTAAGTCTTTTACCGGAGAGTGAAATATTAAATTATAAATTCGTGTACTAATAAATGTGTGCAGTATTTTGATAATATCGTCACTTAAATTTGTTTAGAGATATTTCCTAGCCTGAGCATGAGTTCCTCGTTTTGTTAAAATAGTAAAAATGCAAATGTGCACCCGCTCTCCCACACACCTCTCTCAGAAGGCAAGGTATTTGTATGATAAGCACTCTGTTATTGCAGAGCTTGTAATTTCTATTTAAATAAATATCTGTAAAAACTGATTTGGAACTGAAACTGAAATCATCTAAAATTGTTTATCCGTCTCCTAAAGCAATAAACACTAAAGTTTATCCTCTTGAACGAAGGGAAATTGAAGAAGTTAATTAAAAAGGTACATGTTTGATTTTAAGAACGAAGTATAAAATTTTAATGCGGGCGTTATATTCGATATTTCGTAATAATATCTTTACCGGCTCGGTGGAAAATTTTTCATTAAATAAACGTACAGCGTTAGTCTAATTTAATTCCTAAACAGGATTTCCATTTGTCGTGATTAAAACAAAAGTCCTCTCACAAAGATTTAAAACCGAATGATACGATAACAATTTGCTGAAAATGAGCTCTCAACGATCTAATATACGATACAAATTTTTAAAACTAAATGCTATTTTAAATAAATATGAATGGCTCATTTTTCTGAAACGGTTTAAAAGTGAAAGTTGGAGAACTTCTTTACTATTAGCGGAGTTTCCTTTTCATTCGATATTGGCTTTAGTCATTCCCAGAGAGAAAGAAACCGTATGTATACGAGTACAGATTGTATCGAAATCGAAAAGTGTGTACAAAAAAAATTCGAGGACGCATTTTAGAGTGCAAAATGGAAATAAAAATTCGCATAAGTCTGTGTCCGATTCTGTATGGTTACGAAATTATAACTGTTTGAATTTAAAAAAAAAAATGGCTATATGACTTTGAATGGCATAAAAATTGATAATAAAAAAATAACTTAATACTTACAAGAGGTGGACAAAATAATGGAAAAACCTGATATGAAGGTAGTAAAGTAATTTTTTGTAATGATGTATTTATGAACATGCAGTGAATAATTTGTTTTTCAGTGGCATCGGTGTCTAAAACTGCTGATTTATTTAATGTATCCAGAGCAACTGCATCGAAAGTGATGTCTGCATTCACCAAGTATATGGTAAAAAAAATGATAGAACGATTGTGGCAGAAAATCAAAGTTGACTGAAAGAGACACCGGATACTGAAATGGATTGGAGCCCTAAAACATAAAACTACTGCATCAAAAATAATTGTAGAACTTAATGTGGGTCTCAGCAATTCAATTCCAAGAAAAACAGTTCGGCGAGAACTTCGTAAAGCTAAAATTTATGGCTGAGCCGCTACTGCCAAGTCACTCGTTACTGATGGAATGCTAGAAAGAAGATGTGATGATGATATAAGCAGCACAAAAACTGGACACTTGATTGGAAACGTCATATTTTCAGACGAATCATCATTCACACTTTTCCAACATCAGAGATAGATTACGTTTGGCGAATACCAAAGGAAACACAAGATCCTGACTGTCTTGTGAAACCCGTCAAAACATAGAGGAGAATCAACATTGGTTTGGGAAGCAGTATCTTGGTATTCTTTAGGTCCTGTCATCACCTGAAGGAGAATTACTATCACTGATTATCTTGATATTCTGAGTGACCGAGTTCGTCCCATGGTGCAAACACTGTTTCCCACAAACGATTTCAAGTTTCAAGATGATAATGCTCCAATATACACAGACATGCGTGTCCAATCTTGGTTTGAGAAGCGTGAAACTGAGACTAAGCATCTCCCATGGCCTGCACAATCACCAGACAAACGTTGTTGAGCCACTATGGGCATATTTGGAGCCACCTTCGTCACTCAGAGCTTGAAACATTCCCCCATGAATATCGGACTATTCCACCAGGATAGTCCGATATTCCTCTTAAGACAGTTCAAGATTTATTTGAATCTACTCCACCAAAAAAAACAAGCTACGTTAAAAGCAAAGAGATGCTGAAACAGAATGGATTCGTAACCGTACGTTTCACATGGCTTTTTATTATTATTATTATTTTTTACCCTAGAATATGCCCCCATTTTTTTTTTTTTTTTTTTTGCACACATTTCAAATGCTGTATAACGTCATTATGTGCTATTCTATATATATAATATTCTTGTAGTCAATCTATTACAAAATGTGTGTGTGTGTAAAAAACCATTCTTAAATACGTTAGTATACGTTTCTTCACGATATTGGTCTCGAGTTTGTATCAAAAAGAGACAAAACATATTTCAAATATGTTTTGCTTGATTCAAATTACACAGTTCAAAAAAAAACTATTTTTTATAAAATTTTTGAGCTATTAATTTGAAAACTCTTGTAACTTAACCCCAGGAAGAAAACACTTCTCATATCTATAACATCTGGTTTTTATAAGTAAAATGTATCATATGGATAAAACTTCAGGTAAAAATAATTTAAAGAAAACAATCATAATAAAACAATATTTAATGATTTGCCATCTGATCCCAACAGAGAAGTTTGGGACACACACAACAACCTAACTCAAGGCGTGGCATCATCCGACGTATTTTTAAAATAACTTGGGTATCTCATGTATTTGCAATTGGTCTACGCGCTACTCAGTCTGTGTGCGCGAACCCGTTTATTATATTTTAAATTCTGGTCACACTGACCTGCAGTATACCTTTAGATAAACAATAAGAGATTTTAAGGGAATTAAGCTCCTTTGATTAAAAATATAAAGCTGTAAAGTAACGACTGGCAACTGCTTTATCGTAGTATCTTTTGTGTACACTTTGCTTCTAAATCTACGTTCACAATTAATTCTAAATGAATCTTAAACACTGTTTGACAAAACCAGAAATAAAATTATCGAATATCTATTAATAGAAAACTTCGGCGGCTTGATGCGAATGTTGTGTTACTCCTTTACTCAAAGTTAACTTTCCCGTACATCATCGCGAAAGTTTGCTCTAATAACTTTTCCAGCATGTTGATGAGACTTGCAAGAGCAAGTTCAGTATTATGGCCTTCATTATGGTTCCTGATGAAAAAAAAAAACAGCACGATGTCATCAAAGAATGACATTAGAAGATAGGAAACACCACTGCTTCGTGACCTAACAAGGCGTGCAACATGTGAGGTTATGTTATCCAGGACGTAGGTAATTACCAGTGTCGAAATAGCCAACGCCAAAGAAGTGTCGGAGGACAAAGAAGCGAAAATATGTGCAAATTTTATGTTAACGCATCCACATTAAGTGAGGGTGCGTAAATAAAAAGGCTAATGGTCGGTTATTTCATTAGTGTCACTTACACAACCCACGCCTCAAATCGCATTTCTTTAACAAGACTCCTTGGCCTTCCTAGCGAGCGATAACTGCGAACCTTTTTCAGAAGCCCGCTTCTTATTCTTTTCGCATCAAATGAACTCGTTAATTAGTCCATTGTGACAGACATCGCGTTTCCTTTCAGAAGAACAGAACCAAACTTTAGGGACCCAAGAAGAAAAACAAACAAAAAAAAATCAACTTTTGTATTGCAAAAAAAAAAAAACCCCTTGGAAGAGCCTACCATTGCTTAAATTAAGCGCCTATACATAAAGCTCCTCCACTGCATAAATTAAGTATACTACTGCACAAAAGGTGTGATGTTTCATGCCTCAAAAACAGTCCCCAATGGGGAACGACCCAATATTCCAAACAACGATTTAATAACACCCAAATCGAGTAGGCTTTCAAACAATCTAAAATCGGTCCAGCTCCCTTCATGCATTGCGAGAGAGGTTTTTAGTTACAATAACAAGGGAAAGAATGGAAACAAGTTCTCCCACTCTATAAAACACTCAGAAATTCCCTGTTATATTCAATGGTTCAGTTCCATCAGCCAGTTCCATCTCTCACTGTATTAGTGTTATAATAATCCCCCAGAAGATCCTGTATTCTGCCACCCCCCACTACTTTGAAAGTTACTGTTCTTTTCAAAAGGACCCTTCAAAACTTTTTTATGGGTGTGCACATATTAGATACACTTCACCGACTATAGATACCTCAAGACAATTTTCTTCTGAAAGTGGCATTCCTTCTTTCGTTTTTATTTCCAAACCAGTCCAAAGACGTGCCACAACCAGCTAACATCCATTCACTGTCCCAGGCCATCAATAGTATCCCACCAACGTCATGTGCTGGATTTAATTGGATCCCACAATTTATCCTTAAGAGCACAAGCGTTTTCATCATAGATGCGTTTCTAGGAATCTTAATGGAGTTCTCACAACTCAAAGTTTCCCAACAGCCTGGAACCAATATATATTTCGGGCAATTCCAAAAGCACATGGGGCTACTTCAGTATCACAGTTCAGGCCAATTATGAAAGAATCATGCATATTGAAAGTTATAGAGAAGTGCCTTCTTCCCATCTTAACCAACCATGTTCCCATGTAATTCACAATTTATCCATTATGCACTGAAACGTAGGTCCACCATCACCAAGTATCTAGATATCCAGTCTGCCTTTGACTGCATTGAAGTCCAGTCACTCCTTCAGCTATGTGAGGAGGGATAGCAGATTAAAGGAAATATCCTTGAATTCTTAGTCTCTTCTTACAACCATGGTTCTTTACCTGACAGTGAATAAAAAAATCCTTCACTAGGAAAGTTACTGTAGGTGTTCCCCAGGGCGGAGTTCTTTGTGGGCTCCTCTTTACTGCTGTCATTCACCCATTCCTGTGCCAGTAAATGGATTTTCTCAGCTACGCAGAAGGCTCCACTATTGGATACATGGGACGGACCAACCTAAGACTGCTTCAGACACCATCTTCAACAGCCTAAAAACTCTTGTTACGTACTTAACACAGTTCTCTCTTCAGATTAAGCCAAATAAATCTGCACAAGTGGTGTTCTGACTGAAATCACACCCAACTCAAGTAAACCTGAAAATCCATGCATCCTCCGTTCCTGCAGTAACCAAGCACAGAGATCTCGGGGTCATCTTTGACCCTAAGCTCTGCCTTAAACACCATGTCGCAGATATTCGCAACAATGTCTGCCGATCCAGATGGCTTGCCAAACAACACCTCCTTCATGTCGCAGAGTCTCAGTACAACCTTCAATATATTTACCGGTTTCTTCAGCCAGTCATTACCTACGGATCTGAAATTTGGGAGTCGGCAGCAAAAACCACGCTAAAAACCATCTCATCTGATGAGTACTGGCCTCTTCGGTGGGTGCTCTTCAAGCAGAAGCTTCCACCCCTCACACATACTTCACAAATGACCAAACTTCTAAACTACAGAAAAGTCTCAGAACTTATCTTCACCCTCTGCTTACTCGTCACCATTAAAATGATAGCGGGTGAAATCAATACGCCAAGTTTTTGGCATATTTGTAATTGTAGAATCCTCCGAAAACCTTAAGGGCCCTCCCTTCTTTACAGTCCGTAGCGTGGAGGCTCAGGAAGGGTAACTGACTCCTGCCAATGGAGACTCCTGCTCCAAAGACATGGATGCTGACAACAAGAAATTCATTGAGGATAAAGCCTACAGCAGACGTATCATCAGGAAGCAGCTCTCGTCTTCGACGGAGTGACTGTCACTGTTTTTCCTTAATCGGTTTGTTGATATTGTGAAAAAAAAAAATCTGTTTTCATGTGTTTACAACTTATTTGTTTAGAGTTTTAGTTCCTTTATATTAAACCACTAGCATTTTTTGCTGTTATGGGTATTGCATCAGTCATCCAGGTAAAATTAACTTATTTTCGCTGATTGCAATATTAGAACTTGCAAGTACTGCAAGTTCTAATACCTTTTGTGTTTGGGGCTTTCGTGAATAAAAGTTAATTTATTAAATGTTATTTATTGGGTAAAAATTACCGGTAGGCCTTTTGTGATTTACTTGTACAGATATCTGATTTCCGCTGTAGAAGCTTATCAAAGTCATAGTTTAAAACAGTGGTATGCGATATTCAGTTCTGTAAGTTCTAAAAATAAACGTAATAACAATATCACATTACCTCAAAATGGAATAACAAGTTTACTTCTTCTCTACAATTCTAACACCAGAGAAATAACAAAACGCGAAATCCCAAGAAGGCATCAAAATGGCATGCGAATCCGAATCCAACTGTAGAAAGCGAAGAACTATCAAGTAAATTGTTTTCTTTTGCACTCAATCTATTGGATGAAAAGCATACAACCGACAGTAGTAACACCAAACTCAGAAACATCGAATACAGATGTATTAAAGAAAATGGTAGGGTTACCTTCATCTCTTCAACCAAAATTTCAGTTCCCTTGCTCCACAAAGCAATCGATACAATATTCTAAATAGAACTCTGACAAGTAGCGTAACGTCTGAAATTTTATAGCCGTACCATACCCAGAGGATTGCTGCGAAGAATGACATCCAGTGCCCCCCAGTATTGCTGCCAGAAGCACAGTGAGTGACAGAGTCACATGAAGGCCAACGTAAAAAAAAAAAAAACACCATCTAAAGAGTACTCAGTTTACTGAGAGAGGATTTTAGAAAGTTGTTTATTTCTGCACAAAGCACTAAAATATTGCTTTTTGCCTCATCGCACTTCAATATTTCAAGACTGTAGTAGCATCAGGTAACAAATGCAAGTTATAACAATTCTGTGTACAAATGTGTGTCCACGTTTTGCTAAAAAAAAAAAAAAAAAAAAAAAAAATGCAGCTTTCTGAGAATCTAAAGACATCTTTTTTTGAAGCCATGGTGCGTGCTAGAACGCTTTTTATTCCTTGAACTTATATTTAAAATTAGTTATGTTTCTAGTTTAGATGCCCACGCCAGTCACGCAGTGAATTAGCATCGCAGCTCTCAACACAAGTACTATCGGGGTAGCACAGTGATTAAATTCACCGTCCTCCCACATCAAACGGAAAAAGTCCGAGTTTGAATTCCCGTCAATGACACGAGGAATTTGTGGATTTTTTTTTTTCGCAACGTGGCTGAGTTAGTCAATCTCACGAGAGGCTCGGATCGTTTTCATCCTGAAACCAAACGAAGGCTGCACGCAAGACAATATATTGATGCCTTAGCGATCCTTAGCTGCTATTCTTATTCTTCAATTCAGTGATCACTCAGTTTAATTCTTACACTCAGTGATCACTAAATTTTAACCACCTACCTAATTACCGTGTTGATCCACCGTTCGCATGAATAACAGTCGCTATTCGCCTAGGATTGACGTAGGTATCTGCAGCCATGCGGCCTGCAACGCTTTCCACAGTGTTGGAATAGATGACGATTGCATGTCCATACCCTTCACTTCCCATGCCGAAACATCCCACAGGTGTTCAGTCCAATCAAGGTGGGTGGTATCTTCACTGTGTTCCTCGAACCACTGGTGCACAGTGCGGGGCCCGATGACATGGCGCATTATCGTCTTGGAAGATCTCGTTTCTGTCCGGAAAAAACATGCAACATGCACATGGTCTCCTAAGACCACCAGTACACCTCACCACTGATTGGCGGAGTTTAACTAAAGTTTAGGTGCCGCAGTACATAAGACAACACACACACACCTCACCACTGAAACTTGGTCTTTACGCAAATCTCTGGCCTTTACAGCGAACTGTATGAATCGCAATGAAAACTACGCGGAGATTGGGGTAACTCCTGTGCCCTTAGACACGAACACACTTTACACCAGGTGTTCCAGTTCTTGCCAGCAAAACATGCCCCATATTAAGAACCACTGCCTGTCTGGATAGTGGGTACCATGCACAATGGATCACCACACACGAAGGCGTCCATCGGGGTGTTGCACCAGGTATTTGGACTTATCCGACAAGCACACTCGTTTCCAGTCCTCCTGTGTCCAACCAGTATGTTGTTGACGCCACATTATTGGCCCTAGACGATGATCAGCAGTGAGAAGGTATCTCTTGGGTCGTCTGCTGTGGAACCCCATTCATCTGAGTGTGCTGTGCACTGCCAATTGGGATATTGTTCTTGCATTCCCCATATCTACTGCGATGTCAACTTTCGCAGTGACCTGCCATTGAGCCCGTACAACGCGCTTCACCCTTTGCTCACCGCGAATATCTACCACCGACAGAACTGTGATCCTCTACAGTTTTGTCGGTGTGAGGTAGTTTGAGCCGTTCGACACTATTCTTAGTATACCTTAACCAAGTGGTCCATGAACCACCGACAAGCCTTTCCGTTTCCCATATGGAGGCACCTGACGCACGAGTTCCCATAATCATACCCTTCTGAAACTCCGTGATATCTTTGCTACATTCCATCACTGCTAATTTATCACTTTTGAAGTGCACGACCAGATGCAAATTACCATTACTCTAGCGTACAAAGTTGTTCGGCTTCTTATTACTGAGAGCTGTGTGGCATAGTCTATTATGAATGGGGTGGTCACAGTTCAGTGATCACTGAGTATAAACTCTGATATTTTTCTGAAACAGGTGTACTCAACCATAACACTTCTCGCTTAGATTACACACTACCCTATAAAAAGTATTCGGATAGCGATGCTATCAAGAACGGCTTAAAAAAGTACGCATGCAATAGTCGAAATATCACAAGGAAGAAGAAATCACTGAAAAACGCTTACGAAATTTGAAATGGGCTCTCTCATCGGATGCCATATCAACAAATTGTCAATACGTCCAACAGCCACACGTTTCAGTTTTGTAAACTCCACCAGAGCCAATGTAGTAAAAAGATGGAGAAATATGATGTAAGTGTGAGGGCAGTCAGATAGGTAAAAAAAACTGACTACAAGAATTGCCAATTCCGGAAGAAGGAGATGAAAGTGAACTAACCGACATGTTGTTAAACGGTACAGTGGAACCACAGGAGTGTTCGTTGATACATCCATCTTCTGCAGCGAGCTACACGACACGGGTTTTCATGACAAAATTACTGCTCCAATGTCATTGGAAGCAGCGGCTAGCCCATCCTCGACCATAAAACAGTGGAAATAGGTCCTATCGAGCGATAAGTCGCTTTACATCGTCTTCAGATCAGATCTGCGTGTGAAGAATACTTCGGTAAGTTGAGGTACTGCAGTGTATATGCCACAATGAAGTTCGAAGGAGGAGAGATCATAGCGTGGGACTACTTGTGCTTTGGATTTTAACAGGTGATTGTAGTGCCAAAAACCCAATGCCGAATCTTCCACTTTCATCTTTGGCGATTCAGTAGTGTCCACACACTGGCAGTTCCATGAAAGTGGGTTCTCTATGTCCCATCACGATAGAGCTCCAACTCACGGTTAGAGGAAAACGAAATTCAGAACTCCGAATCCTGTCGAACAATTTTGAGATGAACTGGAATGCCAAATCAGGACATGACCAATATTTCCCTCTTTTACAAGTGAATAGATAAATTCTTGCTGCCAACTAAAAGGAGACAGTCCAAAGAGTTCCAATGGATTGATGTTGTCACTGGGACCAAAGGTGGACCTTCATCTTATTAATCTCTTCCTTAAAACTCGTGGTTTTCTGAAAGATGGTGTCCGAATAATTTTGTTACGATAGCGTACATTAAAACATTTAAATACTCCAATCAATAAACAATTTTAAAATAACAAAATTTGGCACAAATAATTATGTTTACAATGACAAGTTCATTCAGTTGTCACAAAAGAAGTTTAGTTTAAGAGAAATAAGCTTCACATATTCTTTAAAGCAGAATGGAATTAAATGTAATTTTCTCCATTCTGGTTAAACAGAAATTTATTCATTTAGAATTTTAAGAAAAATGCAGTGTGGCACTGAAATCTAGTAGTTTTTATTTTGCAATATCGATTGAACAAATGGAATAAATTTGAGAAAGAAATTATTGAACAGTACAAATAATCATTTTTAGTTGTTAAATACTAAGTCGGGCGCTCCTTAATTATTCATGCAGCTTTCTAATCTATACCGAAAATTTCCATTATATGGCATAACAAGTTTTCATTGATTACTCTGATTTCTTGTCGAATCTTCTCAATTAATTCAGGGATTCCGAAGGGCAATGACGTGAATCTTTTTCTTTAGATACCCGCCATCATTCCAATTAGTTTTAACAAAATCCTAGAGAAAAAACCATTCACAGTCCGAAGGTTGTAGCATTGCGAAGTTGTAAAGTTCTGAATACTTTTATGATTAAACAGTGAATGTTTAGGATGTTGCATTCGTTATTGAAGATGTTTTACATAATGAAGTTCAAAGACTAGGAACAGACCAGAGCAGTGTTTATTTTGACACGTCCACGTTGCCTACACTACGATGCAAAACTTGCGTTACTATTTGCCCAATCATGTCTCTGCAATACTTGGTGACATTACATGGCCTCAAAGTCCCCGACCTCAGTGCAGTTGACTTTTCCTGGGTGAGGGATATTTGAAAGAAAGACTTTCGTGATTGCCTCCTCCGAATATCACTGAATTAAAACAAGAAATCGAAGTGATTGATAAAAACTTATTACGCTGTCTCATGTGAGATTTTAAACATAGATTAGAACGCCATGACTAACCAGGGACCATATTTACGCTACTTAATTTACAAGAATTAAAACTGAATTATTTATACTATTATATAAACTATTTTTCAATATTATGTCAATTTGTTCCATTGCTATTGCAGTGAAACAGGAGATCTCCAACTTTCGTAATCCGCACCTCATCAACTATATTCCTCGTTGAATAATCCCGATTCCTCAACTATATGGTCTTCTGCATCCCCCATCTTACCAAGCCAGGTTCTTATCCCTGAAATACTGGATTTTAAAATGGATGAATAAGTTCGTCAGTCTAATACCTACCAACTCAAAATCTGTCCTGCTCTCCAATCTAAATATGCTTCCTTGGAGATATCACATCATCTCTAGGAACCTTGTTATCTTCGTTCAGCTTCTACCCGGAAAACTGAACTCAACTGATATCTAGAATATCATCGCCAGACCGTACTGTGTGTTGATTGAAATAGATGCCAGACCAACGCACCCCATACAGATCTAAGCTGTGTAGCATGTCCTCCCAACAATATGTTTACACTTAACTCAGCGAAATATTTAATAGGTTATCCATAGACTTTGAAACTGTAAGGACAAAACCTACAGATCTTCCAAATATGCTGTATGCCCTCGTCAAGCTCTAGGTGGGTTTCTTGGTGATACTGCTCTATCGCATTGTTGTACTTATGTATCTTTATCAGAGGCTGTTTAAGGCCGTGTATTTATTTTTATTATTAATCATATGGTGCTAGGAAGCCTGAGGCTTATGCTGCACCAGCCAAAAAAAAATTTCTGAATTACCCTGAGGGAGAGAGAAAACAAGTGAGAAGTAGAAAGGAATCACCAAGAAAGAGAAGAATAATGATATCCAGCTCAGGACCCTGGGTGTGCCAAGCCCATACTCACCAGATGTGAGCCCCTGGGGTTATCTGGACTATGTACATAAACTGCATTTGTTTGTCATTCATTATTTATTTTTCATGTAACTCGTGTTCTCTAGCTAGACAGCTGTCTGTAAAGGGACATTTCTTTGGATATAAACTGATAATAATAATAATAATAATAATAATAAATAAAACCGATAAATTCGCAGTGCCGTACCCTGTATTATAACATCCAAATGTCGGATGTTATTTCATTTCCTTCTTCAGATAAGGAATTAAACTGCAGGCTACATTAGAGGCCGAAATATAAATTACCTACAAAAAGTAATATGGAATACACAACTGAGGACCAAAATATGAATACAAAGAGGTACTTACTATCTGCCTGGGCAGGAGATAAATATGTGCTATTGTTTGCAGACTTAGAAAAGATTCCTTCTGAGTCCATATTTTTTGAACTTAAGAAAAGAAACGATTTTTAAGTTAGCAGTGAGAGCAATAGATATTTTTCATCTCCATCTCTCGGAGATGACCATATGTTTTGGATACTGTTTTTCTTTTAGACAGCAATGTTTAAAAGTTTTAAAGTTAATATAATTCTACCTCCGAAGAACGAATTGAAGCTGCTTCATTTCGTTCATTGGGTTATGTACAGAAAAATCCCTATTGGAGATGATGAATAGCCTTAATAGTTCTACTCTTGCAATACAATAGTAACGTCACACTTCCACTTCAAGCAGGGGATGATTACTACTGAAGTTATCACAGTCTTTAATATCTTGCCCTTGCATATGCTGCTATAAGTGGTGTGTGTAAAGCGAAATTCTCTGACAGTGAAATATCAGAGAATTCTTTAGCTATCTAAAATATAATAAATATAGGCATCTGTTGTACACCTTTCGAACTTGTGAGTCCACCGGTATCGATATATTTTGCACTTAAACAAATATTGTAATCTTTTTAAATGTATTTTTTAATTAAAGTTTTGAAAATAAAAGAAAAATATGTTCTTACACTTGTTTTCAATGAACCAAAACGCTTATTAATTCTCTTTAAAAAAAAACATATATATATATATATATAAACTTAAAAATATAAACTTTAAAGTATTAATCCTTCCAATTTTCAGGTTTACAAAAAGCCCTTAAGCGCGCGAAATTAATTATACTCAGAGTTGTGCATTCTATAACATCGAAACAGAAATAAAGGTTTTCTTACTTGATATCTTCTGGGTGTATACTACGCCATTTTTCTTGCATGTATGACTGACAAAATATCCTCACTTTTACTTATCAAATAACGCCATTATAAAAAAAAGCAGTTTTTAAACTACAGTTGACTATTTCCTAAAGATCACATAACTACCATTATCCTTCCAGCAGCACTCTCCTTTTTCGACTGATTTGCTCCACCCAAATTTTTACACATGCCCAGAAATCAAAGCGCAAGTATGAGCACATTATTAGTTTCATGCGATCCAAATACATACAGTACTGCTTTTTGCTGTCAACTACCTTCTCCCCTGTTTCTATACAAAAATTTCACGTACTCTTGTGTTCCATCAACTGAAATAGTTATACAATAATTTCTGGACTGAAAGTTTATGATTAGTGATGTAAAATGAAACAATTATTTTCAAAGGAAACGATTTCACAATTATCGAAATTGTGTAATTTATTTTATTTTATTTTTTCTTTTTACTTACTTTCGAGATATCCTTATTTTTAAATAAAATCATTTTCATTTTGGAAAAAAGTAATTAGATATTTACAGAGTTCCTTGTTTTAAGGGATCATTAGGTAAAACATTCATAAATTATTTCTGCACTCAGTATTTGAAGTGTGCTTTTGGAAATAATTTATCTGAACCATGTACGGAAGCTGGCTTGGTACATCACTGCTCAATTTCCATATGAAATGCAAGTCAACACCTACATGAGATGGATCTTTATATAATTACAAGCAATCCGCACTTATACCTAGAACGTGTGGGTTTAGAATAAATAAAAAATTAAATATGTACCCCTTAATACACTGGTGTGAAAAACTTAAGAACCAAAACTATTTCTAAAGGTTACAACCACGAAATCAAACGAAACAACCTGTGGCGATTTGCATAACTTGGCCGTTCAGTAGAAAGCTGGTGCACGTGCATAAATTTGAATCGTGATGAGAGGGCTCACATAAACGGATAAATGCAGCAGTTCAGCAGTTAAGTGCAAATTACTGAATGGTGAGCACGATTATTACAGACGTTCAATTGGTTTCATACAGTGCTACAGACAACGAAATGGCCAGTAGACAACATCTGGATGACTTTGCCTAGGGTCGAATAATTGGGAAGCTCGAGGAAGGTCGAAGTGCAAGGAGTGTGGCTGCAGAGTTCGGTATCACCCATAGCATCGTCTCACGTGCGTGTTCGGCCTTCAGATCGAAAGGTACAGCTGTTTAAAGGACCAGTGGTGGTCGTCCACGAAAAACTACGCCCAGCCATGACCGCTATATACTCCTACAGGCCGAGAGGGACAGACACCATACAGCGGGATCCATTGCAAACCAGCTGCACAGGACGCAGGATATCACGGTTTAGTATGGCCAGACGACTCCACACAGGTGAACTGTTTGTCCGACGGTCAGTACGCTGTGTCTCCTTAACACTTGCCCATCGGAGACACCGTTTACAGTGGTGCATCGAACACAAGGATTGAACAGCAGCACAATGGGGAAAGGTACTCTTTACTGAAGAGAGTAGATTCCGTCTCAGCAGCGATTCTGGAAGTCAGTTAATCTAGCGAGAGGTAGGCAAACATCACTGAAAGGGATCGATATGGCGGTCGAGGTGTTCTCGTCTCGGGAGACGTTATCTTGGCTGGACGTACACACTCCAGACACTGGAAGGCGGTACTGTAACCGGTGCACACTACTGTACTGAAGTAATCCTTCCCCATGTGTGTCTGTTCCGAGGTGCCATTGGCCCCAGAGTTCGTGTTTATGGATGATAACGCCACACGCTATCGCACTGCAGCTGTTGATATGCTTTTGGAAAGTGAAGACATTGTTCGTATGGATTGGCCTGCCCGTTCCGCGCCGATCTAAATCCCATCGAACACATATGGGACGCTCTGAGGAGACGCCTAGCGGCATGTCCACCCCCACCAGAAAATTTTCACCAGCTGAAGACGGCGCTGACAGAGGAATGGACAATGTTACCACAAGAACTTATCAACAACATTGTTCTAAGTATGGACAGGCGGTACAAAGCCTGCATCGACATTAGGGGTGGCCATATCTCCTACTGAGGACGACCTCTTCCCTTTGTTCCATCTTTGGCAGTGATACATCTGTATCATGGCAGCCAGCGCTATGTTGCTATTTTTGAATAAAGTCCCTCTGTACCGTTTTGTTTCCGTTGTTGTGTCGGTGTTGTTTCCTTCATCATTTCTGTACCTCACGAGGTTCTTTTGTTATGCCTTTCCTATATCCAGGCCACTCCTATGAGGAGCTGCAGGTGAAAACCTGACTGGTCCTTAAGTTTTACACACCAGTGTAGCAATTGAAAAGAAAATAAGACTAGTTGCAATCATAAAAATTAGTTTTACTCTTTTTTTTTTAAAGATGAAATTTCTGTATTTGTAAATGATAATATTTCAGATGGATAAATTTTTCGGAGTCAGGATGGAGGGTGAGCACTGACCTGTTTGACTCAATGGCGGCCATGCCAATCGTTTTAGAGAAACTAAATTAACATAAGCATAGGGCGATCCTTGATTGGCATGTTGAATAGCTTTGTGATGGGCAAAATTCATGATTCTCTTTGGGAGTTGAATGGCTTTGTGATGGCAAAGATTCATGAATCTCTTTGGGAGCTGGCGATGGGAGAATTCAGGTCTTGAGATGTGGAAGAAAGGAAGAAATATTTTCATGTTAGTTCCCCCGAGCTGATGCTCATACATCAGCAGTATATGATGTATGTAAATTGCACGGGTTCTTTGGTCGGTTTGCCTGTTATCTGGATGGCAATTCACATCGTGGATTTTTTTGAACTCTTTCACATTGTAACCGAGTTAGTCGGCCAGAGACCAACTAACCTGGCCCCATTGTGAAAAAGTCCATAAAAATTCCTCGCTTCATTGAAGGGATTCGAATCCAGGTCTTTATCACCAGGTATGGGGAGGACAATGATTATATCCACTGTGCTACCTGGCATCAGGGCCAGGAGCTACTTTGAATGTTCGGAAAATATTAAAAGGAGGTCCGGCTACGTTACACAGATAAGAATGACTGCAATATAGATAAATTCTTATAACGAAAATAAAGCTCCTAAATTATGATCTGTAATCAATATATGACAAATTGTTGTTGTTGGGTTGGTTTTTAGGAGCATTAGCAACTAAGGCCATATTGCTCCGGGATATGCGGTGGTCATTCCTTAACCTTTCCGCATCCTCCGTATTTGGTGGTGAGGGGCTCGAACCCCGGTCTAATCAAGAAGCGTGTGCTACGCACTGCTGCTCCTTCCCACCTGGCTACGGAGACGCCTATATGACAAATTAATAATTAGTCAAACTGTACGCTATAGCGACTAAGTGCTGTTATCTGTTGTTATTACAGTTTTCCTCTAAACGAAAAAATATGGGAGCAAAGGATTCGTCGAAAGAATTGTTAAAATTGAATGCATTCTAAAGTTTCTTCATATTAAATCAACATTCGTGTCCCCTGGCTCAATGGATTCTCCCTCAGTGGTGGACCTGGCAGTATGATAGTTTTACCACTACCCTTTTTTGAAGAAAACAGCCAAAATATTAGTTTAATATTTTGTACTTTGTCTATGCTTTATGCTGTATTTAATTAAAATTCTGCTTGCATTGAGAAAATCAGTTCTGCTGACATCAGCATAGCTATTGGTGGTGCGTATTTAGGAGCCAAAGCAACTAAGGCTATGAGACGTCAGTCAAGTATATTACTTCTGTAACTGCGTGTGTTCTTCGTCGATTTGCTGTTCATTGGACGAAAAGCCTGAGTTTCTGGGAGGAAAACCATGCAACCCTCGCCTGAGACCGACTAAATCAGCCACGTTGTAGAAACACGACCATAAAAATTCCCTCGTCGCTGATCGGATTTCCGCATAGTAAAAATGTCATTGTAAAAGACTTTATACGAGTACTACTTACACTTTTCGAATGCAATAAAGATTATTTATTTGTTTTCACTCGTCTGATTTTAGCCTTTATTATTTTATATTTTTGTAAAATAATAAAGTGTAATTTATTTTGTTTGTGATTTATTGACCCAAATATCGTACTTCGATATTTGGGTCAATTCGTGCTATTTTAGCTGTTCATACTATTTTATTACTTTGCACTCTATTATAGAGAAATACTTTAAACTTATTTTGAAAGATCTAAGTGATTTGAAGAGTGGATGTTGTAGAGGTTGCTATGAGTGGCAGAGTTTACCGATGCCTCACGTTCCTGTAATTTCCAGGTCATACATCAATGCTATGCTTTGGCTTTATCAAACACAAGTCAGTGTAGTAGACAATTATACACACAAAGGTGATTTACTAAAGGATATCGTTCCCCTTTAGTTTCCGTCAATCACATTGCTCGTGACAACAGTACAGGTGGCACGAACAGCAAATCGGAAATCCATAGAAGCAGATTCTACTGCAGGTTGAAAAAGAAAGAAGAGTTGGGGATGTTTCGATCTATAATATTCTTGACATTATATTACTTTCAAAATTTTAGTTTAAGTGTTTCCTTTCCAAAATTACATGAAATAAATAAATTAGATTCATTAATTTCACTTAATTCAAGGCTTTAAATTGCAAGTCTTTAGAAGTTGACAGGTTAGGTTTATCTCCATAGCCTTAATCACCAAATCAATCAAGGCTAAGAACATTGTATTTGTAATTAATGTGTATTCTTCGGTCGGTTCACTGTTTGCAGGATGAAAAACTATGCCCTTCTCACCTGAGTCGAACTAATCCAACTACTTTGCGAAAAAAAAAAAAAAAAAAAAAACACAAAAAATTCCTCGAGTTATTTGACGTTTTCCGAACTCGGGCCTTCACCAACTGGTATGGGAGAACAATGATTGTAACCACTGTTCTATCCACAAAGGCCTTAGGAAAAAATTCCTGATTAATTAATTTTTTTCCCCTCTTAGAGTCATAATATGTATAACTGTTATCGCAGAGGCATACAACGCTTGGGGATAGATAGTGGGGTAACTTGGGTTGTGGCGCCCAGGGAAATAAAAATAAAAAAAATGGCGCCCCTTGAAAACTGTTCCTTTGGAATTTTGCATTTTTTAACCATTAAAAGGCGTTCTCCAAATTTGGCGACTAGGAATAGAATGATTTAGTCTATCTGAGTCTCTTTCCTAATATCTTTTCAGTATAAATAATACGAGCCCAGTTTTTCTCTCATAATAATATTCTCAACAGGAATTTCTGTTTGTGATTTATGTTTATCTGAACGCATTTTACATGCCATTCGATTTTCTCGGAACTCAATCTGTTTAAACATCGGTTTTCTCTCCTGGTACAACTCGACTAAATTTCAAAGAGCATTGATACTTCGTTGTGAGAATAGGGAATACATTATTTGTGCGAAATGCAAACATCTTTAGTTTAATGCAAGACGCTAGTACTGGAACCATGTAAAGGTAAATACATCGTGTCTATTTAGTTTTTATACGGTACTGACAGATGGCCCACTTGGGAAATCGACCTGACGATTTTCGCTTTACTACGGCTTGTTGCGCGCTATAAAGTAATGAATCTGTTGATGAAATTTAGGGTAAACACCTACCAAATAAGATAAACAAGGTACAAAAAAATAGCGTAATAATAATAACGATTCCTGGATCTAAATTTAGGCATGCAACCCAATTTGTGTAGCAGAACCCATTAATAACAAAGTAATGTTTCGAAGAGAGCGTCGTTCAGCGAAAACTAATCAAGTGAACTGATTCACTGATTACACATCAGAAATAATGTTATAAGAGGAGATGTGTTCTCAACATTTTAGTTTTACTCAATTTCAGTACTATTGGTGTTGTTATTGTGGTGGTGGTGGTGGTGTTTTAGGCGTATCAGCAACTTAAGTCATATTGCGCCGTATAAAATATGTTTGTAAACTGCGTGTGGTTTGTCGTCGATTTGCTGTTTGTCGGACGAAGCACGAGTTTCCGGGAGTAAAAGCCATGCCGTCCCCACCTGAGACCGACTACCTCAGCCACCTTGGAAAAATGCCTATAAAAGTCCCTGGGGTCACTGACAGGGTTCGAACTCAGATCTTTTCCACCCAGTGTGGGGAGGATGATGATTATACCTATTATGCTATCCACGAGGAAACGAGTGTGTGAATTCCAACTGTTAACGTATCTAGTGAGGTGAAACTGGGCTTCATCTGTTAGAAAACTGTTACAGTGGTTACACTTAGGGTGGAGGCGGTGTTCTCCTACGGGGAGGAATAATGATCAGCGGCTGCATCCCTCTTCATGTTTTTGATAAGGGTACCATAACTGCACAGAGGTACCAAGAACAGATCCTCAAATTCTGTGTGCGACTTTTTAGGGGTGCGGTTGGCTTCTTTTCGTGCACGACAAAGCCACTGCACTTAGAGCTCAAGTGGTGGAGGAATATCTTGAAGCTGAAGATATCCAACAACTACCTTGGCCAGCACGATCATCACACTTAAATCAGATCGAACATAATATGTGGGACTCCCTTGGTCGTCGCATTGCACGCCGACAGCCAACTCCACGTTCACTTGGTGAAGAATAGGATTGGATTAATAGCTGGTGGAAGAATAGGATTTGTTGCCATAGAATCTTATAGACACCCTTATATCGAGCATAGTTCACCGCTGCCAGGCCCGTTTAGCTGTTGGAAGAGATCATACATCGTGATCTATTCCAATTTTTGTCCACGAGCAAAAATGCCAACTTTGCTGAATTCTGACCCTGAAACTTGTGCATTGTGATGAAAACTAAAACACTGTATTTTCTTCAAAGTAAACGGCAAGTTAGTTTCACTAGGAACTAAATTAATTCTCCGGATCTGAAAATCGGTCGGAATTTTTTTTCTCTCTCAATTTTACTGCTAAATAAAACCCAGTGCAAAAGGAATCAGTTCAAAAACTTTTTAGTCTTTGAACTCTTCAAGTCCAAAGACCATTCCGGCAGAGGGACAAGGAAATTATTACATAAATAAGAAAACGCCAGTAAGATATACAATAAGAAATGACTGGCCAAATGTTGATTGAAAATTACACAGTTATGCAAAGGAGTTGTCAAAAATATATTTACATGGCTAATGACGCGTTCATTAACCATGTAAATATATTAATATAAGCTAATAAGGCATGTGATTCCATGTGTAGTGAACCAGGCATAACATCGACTCCACATGCTGAGAACTAGAATGTTCATTAGTACTTCAAGTATCAGTTCCCAATCTTCCATAGGGACTAAAGCAATCTCAGTGAAGTTCTCGTAGGAAAAGATCTGTGACTGAAAGGTTTTCTTCCAAGAATGTCCCAAGCATGCTCTAGTTGGTTTGGCATCGGAATCTGGCATCTGGAATAAGAATATAACCATATTCCATACGAATTAAACTCGCCCTCTGAAAGCGCGCCCAGAATTTGAATGAAGACTGTGTCTCAACTTACCAGTGACTAGCACAATGTCCCTTTGTTCCTAGGTCCAGTCGACATGTTGTCAGCATCAAATCAAATGGCTTCTTTTGTGTATGGGAACACATAAAGTTGGTTGTTGGGCATAAATAACCATCTTCAAGTATAACTACTTACCTTACTGTGATTCTAGCAAAAACCCAATTACCGTGTTGTATAGTCTTCATTACGCTTCACAGTTAAAACCAGATAATAATCATTTCAGATGGAGGTGACATGAGGACGGTCTATGGCAGATATTCGCGATACAGTTCGCGTTGTTCGGAACTGGTTCCTTAATCTACCCACAACGCTCCGTGGGATACAGGACAGAGGACAGTCGACTTGACTTTGTCCTTCCTTTCTCTCTTGCTCTGAAAGAACCACGCAAACCTTGTGACATTTTCGAATGATAACTATTTATAAGTTCGCATAGTTACATACTGTTTTTGTCTGGCAGCCCCAGGGGTTTCCCTCAACTCTGCTTTTATAAGTTGGCAGTGTGATCAATAAATGCCAAATACAGTTCCGAAGACGGCTGTTTTTATTTGGTTACATGATTCGCTTCTATGCGCATATTGTTTACGGGGCCCAGGTAAAGATTTTTTTTGTTTTTTTTTTTATATATAAATTGCAAATATTTGGTTCTATTTTTATATATATTAAAAAAGCGGTTTTTTTTTTTTTTTTTTTGTATTTGTTCCTTAACTTTTGAGAACTAATGTAGTTATTTAAGAGGATTGGTAATCACACAATAAGCAACATTAACTTGCAAATTTAAAATTGTTTGCTTAAGTCGTAATAAAAATGAATAAATAAAAATAAACTACTTCTTGATTTTCTCTTAATTAGCTCTTAATATTAAAACAATCATGAGTCCAGAAAATTTAAAGTTCTAAATAAAATTTATAATTTAGTTATTTATCTTCTTTTTTTTTTATGGTAATCCATACAGGAAGGGTTAGTATGAAGCTTATAGTACTCTGTATAGGTGGCGTCATCAGTCTTGGCACGATAAAAGTAAATTTAAAGTGACCGTCCAATTAT
Source organism: Mastigoproctus giganteus (assembly GCF_048544385.1). Taxonomy (NCBI): domain Eukaryota; kingdom Metazoa; phylum Arthropoda; class Arachnida; order Uropygi; family Thelyphonidae; genus Mastigoproctus; species Mastigoproctus giganteus. Next base: position 74,219,176 of record NC_143577.1, read on the forward strand.
AATGAGTTTTTTCTAATAGTCTATTCCCTCAAAAAGGATTACGTAAATATGTCAATTTTAAAATTTTTTTTTTTCTTTTTTAACCAAAGAAATTAGGGCCGTGAGGTGTTAAGGTATTTTTTCTGTGAACTGTGTTTTCTTATGGCTGGTTTTCCCGTATTTGCTATACGAGCAGACACAAGCAAGAAGCAGAGTAAATATGGAAATTTTACGAAACGTAACGCTCCTTAATAAAGTGTCATCTTTTTAATAAATTATGTAAATGACATTACTGATACGTGTGACGAACCGGAACGGTACTCCCTGATCAATTACGAGCCCTGGCAAGAGGCATCAACAAGACGTAGTTGATGTGCATGGAAACTATATACCGCAGATAATTTTCAAGAGTTTAGCAAACGTACTGTGTATTTATTTCTTGTTTCAAATTCTAGATTGTATTTCAAAAATCCCTTCAGGATAGGCTAATCGCGAAGCTAGGTAAACAAAATCAGCTACCGACGGAAGCTTTTCCTTTAATGTAAGGGCTTAACAGTCCAAGGATCGTTTCAAATCTGAACTTCGCAAAGTAAAATGTTAAAGTCTCGTTAAGCTTTCAAATGTTACATGAGGAGAATTCTGCATTTGCACACTTATGTGAAAGAAATTCGAAACTTACCATACATTATTAAACTGTAACTAGCTATGCAAATATTATGCTTATATGTATTGGAAATGTTTTATTTTTTGATATAGTGCCAAACTTTTTAAAATTTTACCTTTTATTTTTTATTTTTTTGCTCTAACGTTAGTAGCTTTCAACAACGTTATATCTTTCACGTTGTTCAAACAACTTGAATTTGTCTCTGTGCTGCCATCTATTGACATATTTCTCTACTATAACTTATTATATACGTATAAATAATTTATTTAAATTCACAAAGTGCCAACCAATCAATCAGTCAGCCTTATAAACAGATGATTATGCAGAAATTTTCCACAATCTACTTTATATCTCATCTCAACACTATTGTGATTATACACGCACGTTTCTCCCACAAATATCACCTTTCTTGCGAATACAATGTCAGCATTTCCAGCAAAATTCTAACAATCTTTGGTTGCAATCATGAGCATAAACTATTGCTTCCATAAACCCTGAGTTCAAAAGCTCCATTCAGCATCGCCAACCATTCGAAAGGACTTTTAATATTTAGCAGTGGCAAATAGTGCATACAAACAAGTTTATAAAGCATGAGCCAAAAAAAAAAAAAAAAAAAAACTACTCACTTCCTTCATCTGTCCGTCACTCTAATTATTTGTCTAATCCTTCCTTAAACTTGTTCAAACTACACACTTCCACAAAACCAGATGAAAGTTTGTTCCAGTAATTAATTACTCTGTGGCTGAAAGTATACTTTCACTCATCTATCCTGCAATCATCTTTTTGCAATTTAACTTTATGTTCCCGTGTGTGTGTGTGTGTGTGTCATCCGAGAAGCATTTTCTCAATGTTTACTCATTTACTCAGCGTTTACTCAATCCACTCAAGACCTTAAACATGTCAACAAGGTCTCCTCTCAGGTGTTTAGTTTTCAATCGCTATAATTTGCAAAGCTGAAGTCTTTCATGATAAAAATGCCGTTTGTATCCTTGACTAATTTTATTGCTTTTCTTTGCACCCATTCTAACCGTTCCTCGTCCTTCTTAAAATAAGACTTCCAGACCTGTATGTAGTACTCAAGATGCGACGTAGCTATTGCTTTATACAATGGGATAATCACTTCTTTATTTTGTCCTGGAAAAATTACTCTGTATCATTGACAAAACTCCATGAATAGCAGCCTGTTTGCGCTGCTCAGAAAACTTCATGTCTGACTGAAAAATTATCCCAAGGTCGCTTCCATTCTCCTACACCATGAGTGTGTTACCAACCAGTTGGTATGTTAGTCTGGTAATACTGCTGACCATATATGGTGCTGTGAATTTATCGATTTTAAAATTCAACTTCCATTTCTCACCACATGTGACTAATCATTCTAGTACATGTTGCACTAGTATGTCTTGATTTCTTTCGTTACCACCTTGGCAACTTTTGTATGATCTGTAAATTTATAAATGACATTGCAAGAAGAGCAGTGCCATTTATAACTACCCTCTTCCTTCTGCCACTCAACCATCCCTTTATCCTTAGAAGTAACTTTCCCCTAATGGAATGCTCTTCCAATTAGTACAGCAGTCTTTTATGTGGAAAAGTGGCAAAAGCGCTGCTGAAATCTAAGTACTGTACATGATGTCAAATGTATTTTTTCCAACTTCTTCCTTTGTTCATAGTAGCTAATCGGATTGGTCTGATAAGTTCTACCCTTAAATCCACGCTGTGGTTTCCATATAACTGCATTTCTGTAAAAATGATCCTGAAATACTTCTTTAACCACTGACTCCATTTTTATTATTTTTCCTGAAAGAAAGATCAAGCTTACAGGTCTGTAAGCTTGCCCTTGCCCTTTGATCGCCTTTGTGTGCAGGAGAGACATTTGTCCATCTCCAGTCCATAAGTACTTCCTCTGAATCCCAGAATGCACTCATAATTACGGCCAGGGATTTGTTAACCTCTTATACTATATAAAACTATAGAAATATTTATAAAAACTAAAATATTTACAAAATACTAAACTATTTACGATCATACCTCTACTGTATCAAGACGATGGACTCCTTCATCAGCTGACATTAATATACAAAAAACGTTACAATGGAACATCAAATGATGCTGGGCGTGATCATGTATTTGCCAGTAAAGCACGTGCACGAGGTTGGTGAGCGTTAAATGGAAGGACACAAATGGATTACTGGGCAGAATCAGACACTTGCTGTTGGCAATATAGAGCACGTACGTGGGACGCATGCCAACGTTCGTCGAATTGCAAGACAACTGCTTCCATAACGTTCACCAACCTCGTCCACGTGTCGTATTTCACTGTCTAATACATGACCACGCCTGGCGTCATTTGGTGTTCCATTGTAACGTGTTTTGTATATTAATGTGAGCTGATGAAGGGACCCATCATCCCGATATAGTTTGTATATTTGTAAATAGTTTAGTATTTTGTAAATATTTTAAATATCTGTATAGTTTGTAAATATTTTAATTAAATATTTTAGTCCTGCTCTTTCAGATGCATAATATTCCTCATGCATTATGGAACCCAAAGCAAAAGGCCTTTTCCTAAGTGACCTATGTAAACGCAAGTAAATAATTACATAGTGATATTTATTCGGCCTTGAGAATGCTGCGTGGTGGGGATGTGGAAAGCAATGGGAGAAGAGGGATTCCGGTCACGTGGTACAAGTGGGCCGAGCAGTTAGATCACTACAAATGCACAGGACAGTTACATCACTACAAATGCACAGGTAAATAATTACATAGGCCTGATTAAATATCAATCAGTGCGTTTCGACAGGTGTGTTATATAGAAAAGATTTGATTCACTCCATCATATCTCTACATTTTACGTAGAAAAGCGTGCGCAGGGGTTGGCGGGCAAAGCGAGCAGGAGGCGGAGCTCCCTAGTAATAATTAATAAAGTATCTCAAGGGCGCCAAATACATTTCTGCCTAGGAGCGCCAAAAACCCTAGGGCTGCGCCTTGGTGTTCCAATACCTTAAAACTTTTTCTCGCGTGAATATAGATGCAAAATATTTATTCAGTTTGTCAACGGTCAGAACAGATTGATCGATATTTATGCCATTCTTAATCTACTGGGCCAATGTGGTTAATCGCATAGATTCTCTCGGACTAGGACTAGGGTCAATAGAAATAAATCAGCAGCAATTAAGGCGCAGTCAAAAAAAAAAAAAAAAAAAAAAGGGAAAGCCATTTTAAAAAGCAAAAGCTGATTCTTCCCGGAGCTTCGACCCAGATGAATGCTTCGATTATGTTACCAAATTCTCTAATCATCCTCCAGTTCTAGTTTATGCGAAGTTCATAACCTCTCTTAGTCCACTTATGTTCTCGGCACAATATGAATTTTCAAGCACAAGTGCTAGCCCTCTCAATGCAACCACCAGTTGCATTGACGATAGCAATCCCCAATTCATAATCAAATGTTTAAGTGTCTTCATCATCAATCAACTCCATAGCATAGATAACTTTGAAAATCATTATTTTCCACCACGGTGGAAATGTTCTGTTCAACGTTTTTCTAAAAACCAGTAATCAATTCTTCCAAGAGAACACAGGCCCAACACCTGCGCCTCTGCATTATTAAAAATTCTCGAGTAATCATCCCTACCGTCTATCGCCCACCAAATCCTCTGTTATAGTAATTCAGTGCCCTCGTGGGTAGCACAGTTGGTTGAATCAACGTCCTCCCCACACCGGGTGGAAAAGACCTGAGTTTGAATCCCGTCGATGACGGGAGGAATTTTTAAGAGCCTTTTAGTCGGTCTCAGGCGAGGATTGCATGGTTTTTTCTCCCGGAAACTCAGGTTTTTCGTGCAACAAACAGAAAATCGACCTCAGAACACACGCAATTTACAGACAGTATACACGTAACAGCATGACCTAATTCGTCGATGCTCCTAAATCCCAACAACAACTACAGTACTCAGCAGATACATTATGGAATCTCAGAAAAGTCGACCATAACTAATTTTACGACAAGGACGTGGCACATCTTAGAATTATTAGAACAGAGACAGGAGCTTCCAGGCATATACCTTGACATCCACTTAATGTTTGATGCCATCTCTATACCCTAACAGTTACAGGGTAGTTCAATTTTCACAGTTGTGCATTCTGATGTCTAGAAGCTCTCCTATCCAAGAGGACTTCATCCTAAAGGTCGGAAGAAAAGTCATTTCATGCGATATAGCTGCCGGCATGCCTCAATGTGGAGTGTTATCCGGCGTTCTATTCACGGATCATGGTGCCATTTTTGGCCAACAAACAATTGGATCGCATATGTTTTGTCAGTCTATTTACAAGGATGGCACCACTGTTTGCAGAGCCTGATTTCAAAGTGGCAGGATCACTGGACCACTTGCTCCAAAAGAATATCGACATTTCAGTTCATTCCAATGTTTCTTGCTTTAATAAGACCATTCTAAAACGGCTTACATCTAGTCTCTTTACTTGCTTCCTTTTTTTTTTTTTTTTTTTTTTTTTATGAAAACCCCAAACAGTAAAGGTATCAAAACCTATAGTACTTAGTACCGTGCATGGGTTGAAGTATGGGGGAAGGGGGATGCCGGAAACTTTGCTCTAGAGACTAAACATGGGTTTCACCACTTCAAGCCTCCAATAAGCAAAGTGGTGGTATTTCACCGGTTGATGAAAGTCATCTACCACCTGGTTAACCGGATAAGAATCTATTAATTCAAAGTTATTTTATTTTTATCTTTCCACCTTTAACCTTTGTTTTTGTGGTGCTGGGAAAAACTCTTCTCACATTTTTTTTTTTTTTTCGTTGTCCTGAATATGAGACTCACTGATATCAATTATTTTCTACCACTGGCGTGTAACATCGGCTCAAGAAAAAATTTTCATGACCAACAGAAACAATTTTCAGGATCTACAGGACTTTTCTTCCAGTGGTTTCGGCTTACGTAAGACCTTTAATTACTTGAATGATCAAAGTCTCTGGCAACTATATAAAGACCATTTATGCTGATATTGATGATATCAAGAATTGTAATTAGTTGCTGAACTTGATAAACCTGATATGACTTTTTGCAGTTATACTAATTGTAGTAAAATATCATAATTACATTTGAACACAGGATTTGCTGCCACCCACTGTCACTGTACTCTCTTCAGTGGGTAGTGAGTACTGGATTTTGTCATTCTTTGAACCTTTAGAAGGCAGAAATTGACCCACTTCTACGTGGTTAAGGATGGGAACTGGGAAGCGCCTTTCCAGATGATCGTTGTTTCCTAATGGTAAAGAAGCCAAACAGCACAACAACGGAACAGAACACAATATAGGCAAGCAACACTTGCCCACACATTGCTCTTTTTTACAAAATTCTTGTAGAATCACAGTGATCAAATGGTGGAGTTGAACTGACATTCAAAGCGCCACCTTACATTAGACATACATACATACATGAACATCGCCAATCGACTCGTTAGCAGAAACTACCCAACAAATCAAGAGGTGACTACAGTACCTAGCAGACTAACTCAATACCTTCAACCACCAAATCAATCCCCTAATGCTGGCACAGATCATCTCCGTAGAGCTTGCCAAACAACTTTAGAACCTGTGCCCAATGGCTCCCCAATTCCAAGTGTCCAATCACATCAATAAATCGCAGTCGTGTTCGATTCCGTGCTGTCATTAAACGAGCACATTAACCTGATTCAACTGAAGGTAACTTTTCCTTTAGTTAGTCCCCAAGAAACAACAACTATATTCCAAACGCTGTTGTCATACACAGGGTTTCCAAACAAAGTTTCGAATCACAAGATATGACAACAGTTTTCGTTATTTTTATTATTATTATTTTTTTTTTTTTTTTTTTTGAAATTAGCGTTAAAATGTAAGGTTTAACATAAAAACAACACACTACGAAGTATTTTAAGATTTTTTTATTAAGCATTGAAAAATTAACAGCATTGAATAGCATGAAAAATTAACAGCATTGAATAGCATGAAAAATTAACAGCATTGAATAGCATGAAAAATTAACAGCATTGAATAGCATGAAAAATTAACAGCATTGAAAAATATTGAAATGATTACTACTGTATTAATAAGTATATGGATTTTCCATTAAAATATCATCACCGAGATTTTATCACTGTCTTAGACAGATGTGGCATTCTGGAGATTAATTTTATAATAGCGTCCTGGCCAACGTATATATCTGCAAGGTTTCCCACAAATTTTGTGAAGATTATCATTATTATTAGCTACATGGTGCAAGAAAGACTGAACTTATGCTGCACCAGCCAAAAAAAAAAAAAAAAAAATTCCAGAGTTACCCTGAGAGAGAGAGAGAGAGAGAGAGAGAGAGAGAGAGAGAGAGAGAGAGAGAGAGAGAGAGAGAGAGAGAGAGAGAGAGTCAAAAGTAGAAGGAAATCACCAAGAAATAGAAAAATTATGATATCCAGCTCAGGATCCTGGGTGTGCCAAGCCCATACTCACCAGATGTGAGTCCCTGGGGATGGGCAGACTTCACGGAATTGACGGTCTAGATGATCGCATAAAAGTTCTATTGACTTTAAGTCAAGCGATTGGATTGGCCACACCATAATTTGTAATACCCCTTCCTTTTGTTTTGTTGTTAAAAAGTCCCCGCACAACTTAAAGCTGTGTTTTGGGTCATTGTCTTGTAATATAAAATTTCCTCCACAAAGTCGAAGTCCAGAAGATATTGCATTATATTCAAGAATGTTTTATAGCCTTATTTTCTTAAAATTCCTTCAATTCTGACGATGCCACCTATTCTAGAAAAACAGAAGCAACCCCAGATTCCACTCTTTTTTTCCACTCTTTAGTTTTCCAATGTTGATAGCTCTTAGCCCAAGCCAACCGTTACTTTGATTTTCCGCTTTTAATAAGTGTTTTCGGACAGCTACACAACCATGAAATCCTGCTTGTTTAAGACGAAGTTTTCTGGTGGATGTAGACACGGGAGTTCCTCTATTCCTATTAACCTCATCTCGGATTTCGGGTGCAGTAAGTCGTTGATTGCATTTAGAAATAGTATTATGGTCTTGTGCTTTCGTTGTTATTCGTCGTAGCCCTGATCGTGGAGTTTAAACTGCCATTCTCTTTGAATCGTCAAAGGGTAGTTTCTACTTCTTTAAATTTAAACACCTATTTTTTTTTTATTCTATTTATTTATTTATTATTTATTTATTTTTTTGTTGCCAGTACTTTTCGTGGAATAACTTTCTTTACACAGAATTATAAATAGTACTTCTTGTTTGAACATTCATTCCCTTAAGTCTTGCCATGTTTATCACTAAAGACACAAAACTATAAAGAACGCAAATACTCTTTCTGAATGACGGGTGTTCGATTTTATAAGTTAAAACTCTTACTCCTCAATTATATTAAATTAAAACATTCTAGAATCATGCACAATATATTCTATAATATTGAAACGATACTCCTACTTTCTACAATATTCTAGAAACATCTTAACGTTCTACCACGTTCACAAGTCTTCTACACTTTTCTGTAATATTCTAGAATATTCTAAAAATTCCTTAAATAATTATTTAAGTTTTTTGATTTTTATACATAAAAGAAAATATTTTGACAAAAATTGGTAAACAGGTTGGTTTCATTTTAATAAAAACTTTGAAAATTAAGAAAAATGAGACATGATTCCAAACTTTTAGGCAGGAGTATACATACCAGTGACCTACCCCTAGTAAAAATATATATCAATTATAATAATCTCTATCCTCGTCCTATACCGCTCCGATCTATAAGCCTCGGAATTTTGGCTGTTAATATGGGCCAACATTTAGCTCTACCTTCCTCCAGCCCTCAGAGCAATGCAGTCAGTAAATACTCTTCCCCGGTGGTTGCGGTCGTACTTCAGGAAAGGAGGGTTACTACTGACGATTAAGATTGAAATTGGTAAAATAACAAAAAATAACTGAAATTAATTTCTGGAAACAATTCTCTTGATCAGTTATCAGCATAAAGGTAGTAGTAGTGGCATGTGATACAAGAAAGAAAATGTATGAGCTTATGCAGCATCAGCCAAAAAAAAAAAAAAAAAATCACACCATTCCCTCCAAATGCCTGTCCAGTTCCTCCTTAAATTTATTTAACCTATCAACTTCCACAACGACAGATGGAAGTTTGTTCCAGCAATTAACCACCCGCTGGCTAAAGGCAAATTTCCGCACATCTATTCTACATCTGTCTTTTCTTAATTTGAATTTATGCCCCCTTAGGTTCGTAATCTGAACAAGTGGAAGAATCCCATCAGAATTCAGCGTGCTCAACCCATTCAAGGCCTTATACACCTCAATCAGATCACCGCGCAGGTGACTAGTCTCCAGCCACTGCAATATGCAGAACTTAAGCCTATCTTGGTAAGAGGATCCCTTCATTCCCCTCACCAATCTAGTTGCCCTTCTCTGTACACGCTCAAGCAAATCTACATCCTTCCTAAAATAAGGCCTCCAGACCTGTACGCAGTACTCAAGGCGTGGCCTGACCAAATGCCTTTTACAGAGGGACAATCACCTATTTTTCCCTGCTAGCAAAATTCCTATATATCATTGACAAAACTCCATGACCTGCCCTGGCAGCCTGTCTGCATTTCTCAGAAAACTTCATATCTGACTTCATATATGACTCCATAGATTCATATCTGAATCTATGGGTATCAATGGACCCAACATGTGTCAAGAAAACATTCCCCACACTATAATCCTGCCCCCACCACCTTGCCCAGTAGTCGTCAGACATGACGGGTCCATGGATTCATGTTGTTTACTCACAGGTCTTTTTCATTTTCTACCACCTTAAGTGTAGTACCACACAGTTGGTACGTTTCTTTGGGTTTACTTCTACCCATACGCAGTACTTTGCATTTGTCAAGGTTGCCACTTCTTAGCCCATCTGCCCAAATTTTCTAGATCCTGTTGCAATAGCACACTGCCATTACTGTCATTAACAACACTGCAAATCTTTGTATCATCTGCAAACTTCGACACTAAGCCTGATATACCTTCATTAATATCATTGATGAAGGTATATCATAGGTAAAGGTAAACTGCAGCCATTATCAACCCACTGCAGGATGGAAGCCTCCTCAACAATTCATGTTGAGGGAAATGGACAAAATCTGCAATGCTGGTCCAATGCGGGTTGGCAGATCAACTGTATTTAGCAGACAGGGGCTTGAGCCCCTAACTGCTAAATACGGTTGCCCAGTGCCCAATGTTCCTGACCACTGAGCCCAGTGCTCCTGACCACTGGGCTACGGAGACACCGTAACCGGCTAATATTCGCTGATGCATTGTTGTCTAAGCATATGTTGCTCTCACTACAAGAGATCGACAGCGACCTCCAAGAAGTGTTACAAAACAAGAAATACAAAGATAAAATACACTGTGCTGCCACTTTATTAGCTACACCTACCTAGTAGCGAGTTGAGCATCCTTTAGCCTTCAAAACAGCCAGAATTCGTCCATGCATGGATTGAACAAGATGCTGAAAACGTTGTGCAGGAAAGGAGTAATGTGCAGACATGAGTGTTTCACGCAGTTCCTTGAGATTCGAAGGAGGTGTAAGCCTGCAGGGAACAGCCCTTTCCAATATCCCAAAGATGTTAAATAGGATTGAGATCCCCGGGCTGAGCGGGCAACTGCAGCAAAGAAAATTCATTGTCATGTTCCTGGAACCATTCCATAGTGATTCGGGCTTTGTGCACCGGCGCATTATCCTGCTGGAAGTAACAATCTGACTGATGATGATAAACTGTCAACATGAACGGATGCACTTGGTCAACAATGATGTTTAGGTACGGTGTGGCATTCAGACGTGAATCTATGGATATCAATGGACCCAACATGTGCCAAGAAAACATTCCCCACACTATAACACTGCCCCCACCACCTTGCCCAGTAGTCGTCAGACATGACGGGTCCATGGATTCATGTTGTTTTTCGCCAAATTCTTAGCCTTCCATCAACATGATGCACCAGGAACTTCGAATCGTCAGACCAAGCAGCTGTTTTCCAGTCATTGATAGTCCAGTGCTGGTGTAGCTGTGTCCACAGGAGGCGTGCTCTCTTGTTCTTCATTGATAACAAAGATACGCGATGTGGCCGTCGGCTGTTGTAGCCCCTTCGCGACAAAGTGCGACTAGTTGTCCGTTGCGATATTTTGTTCTGTGCACCAAGGTTCAGAGGCAGATTTAACGGCGGGCGCACCGGCCGCGCGCCCTGGGCCCCGACTTCTGAAGGGCCCACGCAAAACCCCAACAAATTAGTTGAACATATTAGTTCAAAACTTTGTGATTATTATTATGCTATTATTAATTATATTATATTCAAATTTTATTGGAAATAAAACATTAATAGTACATAATATTTTTTATTTATTTAAAAAAATGGTTAACATGTATTTTTATTTTCCCTGTCTCTCTCTTTCTTTTAAGGGGCCCAATATTTTCTTCTGCGCCCAAGGCTTTAACCGACCTTAATCCGCTCCTGCCAAGGTGTATTCTGACGTGATGTGTGACATTGTGGCCTATCTGTTTGCTTGCACAATTCTAGCCATCCACCTCTGACCTTTCTTCAACAAGCGATTTTCTTCGACAGGAGTGCCATTGAGAGGATGTTTTCTGTGCGTTGCACTATTCTCGATACACCCTTGAAACTGTGTTGCATGAAAAGTTTAGGAGAATTGCCGTTTCAGTGATGTTTTGTCTAGCACGTCTTGCACCTACTACCATGCTACGTTCGAAGTCCGTTAGATCACTCCTTTTCCGCATTCTTGCTGCGGTTTGTATGCTTAACTGATACTAGAAAGGTTGTTCTGCTTCATTTATATCCACAACTGTGGTCGTGTGACTTGCAAAATTGTGGGATAAACCATTTGTGTGCACAGCAGGGGTGTACCTAATAAAGTGGCAGCACAGTATATATGGATAGGTGTGACATTTTAAATATTTAAAATGTTATACCCTATCTAACTGTGACCTTCCCTGCTATGATAGCCATGACAACAAGTTTCAGATTCCATCCTCAACTCCATGCAACCAAGTCTATCACAGATGTGCATTCGAGAAGTAAATCGCCGCCAGCACATGTGATCCAAGCTGCTACATTCAAGACACGACCAAGGCCAAGAGCGCTTGTACAGCTGGGGACCTTGACATCAATAAATTGCTATATCACAAAGTTCCAGCTCTGGAGTATTATATTAAGAATGTGTTACACCATCAGAGACATCTGGACATGTGTTTATGTAAGGGGCGGCTCCTAGAACGTCAGTTCAACTCCGCCTCGTATCTCTGTGAAGAACAGTATCACTACAAATGGGCCAGATATGTGTGTGAAGTCGGTTTGTGTGTATTGTGTGTGTGTTCTGTTGTTATGTTCTGGCCACTTGGCTACCCAGAAGCATCAATCACCTGGACAGATGATTCTGGGTACTCGTCCACACCACGGTAAGGTGGGCCAGTTCCAGTAGATGGGACACCTATGGTCTCAGAGTATGAGACAAAAAAAAAAAAAAAAATCCTTTTCTGGAGCCCACTCCAGAGGGAAAAAAAAAAAAAAAAGAAATCCGAAAGGAAGAGAAAGAAAAGAATAAAAACAATTAACTAACATAACCAAAAAATAATTTAAAAAATAATAATAAATAAATAATAATAATAATAATAATATAATATAATAAAATAAATAAAAATATATACTAAGTATATATATATATTGGTTTTTAGCATATATACGCAAACATACATACATATATATACCAAAAAGTGAAAAGGGAAAAACCAAGGGGTGGGGGAAGAGAGAGATAAAGAAAAGAGTAGATCTTTCAGTTGTGCAACCAGTAAGAACGGCAGCATAAAAACACTTCGGTGCCTCCAGCCAGATGGATTTGATCAACCTCGTATCACTGGAATCATACTTTTCCTTAGTTCAAATACTTCTTTAGCAAATACCTGGAGCATCTGTTTGTTTGTTATTTGGTTTTTAGGAGCATTAGCAACTAAGGCCATATTGCTCCGGGAAATGCGGTGGTCGTTCCCTGACCTTTCCACATCCTCCGTATTTGGTGGTGACAGGCTCGAACCCCGGTCTAATCAAGAAGCGTGTGCTACGCACTGCTGCTCCTTCCCACCTGGCTACAGAGGCGCCTGGAGCATCTGAAACTTACTATAGTCTCTTAAAAATATAGCTTCTTCTCCTGGAACTATACTCTCAAGAATTTCACGTATCGGTGTCCTGGCATTGTCATATATTCGACAATCATATAGTATGTGCCGCCAGCCTTCCCTGGCCCCGCAAAAACAAAGGTCCGTGTTACTTAGTCCTAATGCATAAAATTTCTCATTCATTGACCCGTGCCCTGTTAACAAAAATGACGACTGTAAACTAGGTGTAAACCAATTGCGAACCTTTTTATCATTCAGAAAAGTCACGTTCGGGATAAACAAGTTGGTCACTCTTCCAGTAGTTATGGTATCCCATCTTGTCTGCCATAAATTGATTATTTCATTCATACATCTTTTCTTTTCGCCTCTGCAGTCAGAGCGAATATTTATCTCTATACCAAAAAGTTCTGTAGGAATTTCCCTCTTAATACGGTAGCAAAAACCACGATACAACAAATGTAGATCCAAGGGTAGCGCTCCGGCCAACACCTGCAGCGCGGCAGTGGACACCGTTCTGCACACTCTTAGAATACCAAGAAGCATGATGCGCTCTATGGAATTTAGTTTAGCCCGAAACGTAGCTATTTTAACTCTATGGAACCAGGCTCCTGCAGCGTACGTAGTTATAGGAAGGAATACTGCCTTGTAATACAGAAACAGTGTTTTATGTGATAGGCCCCAGTCAGACTTTGAAATTCTAATGATAGCACCAGAAAATTTCCTGATTTTATTGCTTAAATATAATAAGTGCTGGTGAAATGATAACTTACTGTCCACAACAATTCCCAGGTATTTGGTATCAAGGACCATAGGTAACTGTACACCATTCAACTTGATCTGAGAAGGTCGATTTATATCCAAAGCTGTTTTAAATAACATCATTTTAGTTTTGTAAGGACTAATAGCAAGCTTAAAGCTTTGAGCCCAAGAACTTAAGTCTGTCAGCACACTACTAGCTCTCTGTTCTAAGCGTGAGCAAGATCGTCCTGCAATTATAATTGTCAGATCATCTGCAAATGCTAGCACCTTACAATTAGGAAATGTGCGAACCAACCAATTCTGTAAGACTAGGTTCCAAATAAGGGGTCCCAAGACGGAGCCTTGAGGACACCCTCTCACAACCTGTTTTCGTAGCTCAAAGTGCTTGGACTTTACTAGCACATATCTATTTGAAAAGTAACTTTTGAAAAGCATATATAATTCCTTGGAACAATCAGCGTTTCTTAACTGAGCCATCACTGCCTCCCACCAAACAGTATCAAATGCCCCTTCGAAATCCACGTAGATTGCTAATTCATATTTGGATGTAGAATTCTCAATATGCGTTCGAAATGCCACTAGACAATCTTCACAGGATTTCCCAGGAGTGAACCCATATTGCTGAGGCGATATCATATCCTGCTGCACTAGCAGGTCGGTTACCCGTAATGCCATTAACCTTTCAAGGATTTTGCCAAGGTTTGCCAAAAGAGCGATAGGGCGATATGATTTAGGTTCAGTTAGTGGCTTCCCAGGTTTTCTAACTAACTAACTTCAATAATGCAATCTTCCACTGCGTTGGAAACAGCCCTTCTGTTAGACATTTGTTAAACGTTAATAAAAGGATATTAGGTAACGACTTATAGAACCTCTTTATAAATATATTCTCGACTAAATCAATTCCAGGACATTTTGTGAGATTAAGCTTCTTCAAAACCCTTGTAAGTTCTTCCATTGTAAACTCTGCAGTATTTTCTCTAGCTACATAGAGCCGATTATCTCACAGAGGTCTATAATAACATACCGTGTCAGTCAAATTATTATGATCACCTGCCTAATAATGGGTATGTCCTCCTCTTGCGGCCAGTACCGCCGCCAAGCGGCTCGGAATGGATTGTATAAGGCTTCTGAACGCTACAGGAGATATGTTGTATCACGTCTCCAGGATTGCTTTCTGTAGATCTGCGAAAATCCATGGTGAAGGATCCAAACACCAGATCTGTCTATCCACGTAATCTCAGAGATGTTCTATGGAATTCATATCTTGAGATTTTGGCTAACAAGTACCTGGACGTCACTTTCTTTTTTGGTGAATTACTCTCAAACTATACCAGCAACATGGCAGTTGTTGTTATAGGATGTACGCACATCGGTAACTTAGGTCATTTTGCGCCGTATATAATATGTCTGTAAATTTCGTGTATATTCTGTAGTCTATTTGCTGCTTGCTGGATGAAAAATCCAAGTTTTCGAGAGAAAAACCATGCTACCCTCGCCTGAGACCTACTAACCCAGGGACTTTGTAAAAAGATTCCTCGCGTCATTGATGGGATTCGAACTTCAGTCTTTTCCACTTGATGTGAGGAGGACGGTGGTTATACCAACTGTGTTACCCACGAGAACCTCTAGGTCGTATCGAAAAATATTTGATTGCATAGTAATCAGCATGTGCGGAATTCTTTAAACAATTAAAAAATAGTTCGAAATTTAACCACAACGGTCCTAAGCGATTTATTCTCTCCAATATTTAAATTAACTTTTGAATTCGTTATAAAAAGGAATAACTCTGGGATCGAATAATTCATTTTGCATGCTTGTCGTGGTCTTATTCTTTGTAATCAGAAGATAAAAAGTTTAAAGCTGAAGGCTTAAACTTAAGTAATAACCCCAAGGACTTACATCAGGTGAACATGGGCTTGGCACACCCAGGGTTCTGAGCTGGATATCTCTCTCTCTCTCTCTCTCTCTCTCTCTCTCTCTCTCTCTCTCTCAGGGTAACTCAGAATTTTTTTTTATCTGTTGCAGCATAAGCCTCAGGCTTCCTTGCACCATAGGCTTAATAATAGGGTTTGTCAAGTTCGTTGTAATAAAGATATTATTATTATTATTATTATTATTAGCTATATGGCACAAGAAAACCTGGGGCTTATGCTGCACTAGCCAAAAAAAAAAAAAATTCCTGCGTTACCCTGAGAGAGAGAGAGAGAGAGAGAGAGAGAGAGAGAGAGAGAGAGAGAGTCAAAAGTAGAAGGGAATCACCAAGAAAGAGAAGAATGATGATATCCAGCTCAGGACCCTGGGTGTGCCAAGTCCATACTCACTAGATGTGAGCCCCCTGGGGTAAAATATCACAATGGATGAGATAAATCGCCTTTAATTAAATTTTATTACAAGGATGACAATTAAATTATTAGAGCGCATCAAAGATAGAAAAATGTATCAAAGCCTCCTTGTGCGAAAAATCCATATTAACTATTTTCCCGCATTTCGAAGACGGCTACCTAACTGCTAATCTTGGAAGTGGTCGTCCATCAGCATCACACCAAGTGATTCAAATAAATTTTTGGTTATGTGTATATACGAATATAGAGACTTTTGGTTGCGTGAATGTATCGAAACAGTGTTTACAGAGATTTCTCTTCAGCGTTTTCAAAATTGAAGGAAGTCGGGAACTGGTGAAAATTCCACTGGAAATTTTGAAGGCAGCTCTGGATAACTTAATGAAACATCCTGATTGCTTATTAGAAAACAATGATGGACACCTGGAGATTTGATCATTAATAATGATTGGTGAAGAATTTACATTTGTGTTATTTTTCTAAATGGATCGGTTTGCCCACCGTCATTGTCCATTCGAATTAAAGTTTTTATTATTATTTTTTTTAAATTTTAAATCCAGATATACTGATTAAATTTCACAAAACTGCTTTTCAACACGACCTACATTTTATCAAGTTATTTATTTTTAAAAGTAGGAAAGGACTTTGTAACCACCCTGTATGAAATATCTTGGGCACTGTGGTGTGATGCTACTGAAAAAAAAGGCTGCATATTCGAAATGAGCATTAAAAATACATTGAGTCTATCATACAGTACTTCTATTGAGAAAATTTTTCACTGATGTCCATGGTACTCACTTGATCAAAATTTTAATATATATGTTTTTTTAACAGTATAAAGCAGAAAGGCACTGAATACTTCATTTTTTTGAATTCTGTCACTTACATTGGGAAATCCATCCGGGGGAGCTTAATCTATTACGCAATCTATCATCATACCGACATTGATTGCGGACGCAACGACAGAACACGTAAACGGACTGATGCAGATATAAATTACTTAGGTCTTCAACAAATACACACTGGAAACATTGAGTGTCTGATGTGAGACCGTTTTGCTAAATATTCGACCTTATCACCATTCCTAACATAGCATTTAGACTGAACAGTTATATGTGTTCTTCGAAACCAAAAACAAACTATGTTCTTACGGAAAAACACGATAGCCAATTCATTGAAGGCAGATTACAGGTGCGAGGTGAATGGTTAATGCTACCTCGTATGAGATGGTATTAGTCATTGTGGCTGTACAGACTACATCAGGAAAGGGATTGTTACTTCATGAAGGCATAGAGATGAGATCCTGAGATCCACGGCTCATCCCTGTGCTCAATACCTTGATATTATCAATGTATCAAATGCGAAACATGGTTGGCTGTTGCTGAGGTCCGTGCAACAAACTGAGAAAGATAACAAATTACATTAAAATTCGCATATGAAGTTTAAAACTATTTCAAACCTCCTAGTCACCATATTGGAAAATGCCGAAATATTCATTTTTCGGCATTTTCCAATATGCAAAAATTTTCCAATTTTTCCTTAAAGCTTAGCACTTGATGCTCTTATGGTGGATTTCTCTCTTTTATGAAAAATAATCATTTCCTTGGGTAGTTTTTGAAGTTCATGACTATCTAGTCATGCCCTTTGAAAGACGATTTGATCAAATTTCTACTGGATTTGGCCATTTTGATTTGACGCCTGTACTTGACCACATGCTGAACGATATATTGAACCCGACTACTTTATTCTCGATTACCGATTTAGGAAAGTGGACAGGACTTTCAGAATTAGGTCGTACTAGATGCTCTCTTGGATTCTTCAGTTCCACGAAGAATATTAATCTTCTCATTTATTTATTTATTATATATTTTAATTTTTCAACACACACTCAACAGACATAGCAACAAACATTTCTGACCTTTGCGCAGAGTTCTGTATCACTACAATGTACCGTGGCGGTGGAAAAAGCATTCCGGAGCCGTCCTGCATATCACATAGTACATGTCCACCTGACCTTGTGCTCCTCTGGGTAGCACAGTTGGTAGGATCACCGTTCCCCTTACACTGAGTAGATAACACCTCAGTTCGATTCCCGTCGATGATGGGAGGAATTTTTATGAAAATTTTTCACAACGTGGCTGAGTTAGTCGGTCTCGGGCGAGAGTAACATGTTTTTTTCTGCCCGAAACTCTGGTTTTTCGACCAGCAAACAGAAAATCGACCTCAGAACAAACGCCATTTACAGGCAATATACATGGAGCGATATGGCCTTAATTGCTGATGCTACTGAAACCATACCAGAACTTACAACAACAACAATACGTCCTTGTCCAGAGACCAGCCCTTGTGGACAGCACAAGTTGGTAGAATCGCCGTCCTCCCGTACTGAGCGGAAAAGACCTAAGTTTGAGTAACATCGATGAAGTGAGGAAGTTTTATGGGTCTTTTTCACAACGTGGTTACACTCCCCGTGAGAATCCCTCTATTTACAGACTACAAGAGGGCCATTTCGTTGCCATGCATAACCCCAGGGGCTCACATCTGGTGAGTATGGGCTTGACACACTGAGAGTTCTGAGCTGGATATCGCCGTTCTTCTCTTTCTTGGTGATTACCTTCTACTTCTGACTCTCTCTCTCTCTCTCTCTCTCTCTCTCTCTCTCTCTCTCTCTCTCTCTCTCTCTCTCTCTCTCTCTCGGGATACCTTTCTACTTCTCTCTCTCTCTCGGGATACCTTTCTACTCTCTCTCTCTCTCTCTCTCTCTCTCTCTCTCTCTCTCTCTCTCGGGATACCTTTCTACTTCTCTCTCTCTCTCTCTCTCTCGGTGTAATTCAAAATTTTTTTTTTTTTTTTGGCTGGTGCAGCATAAGCCTCAGGCTTTCTTGCACATTATGATTAATAATAATAATAATAATAATAATAATGACTAACGCTCAGTTAGTCGTTCTTTGGGAGAGTGTAACCTGGTCCCTCCCCCCCCACTGGAAACTCGGGTTTTTCGTCCAGCAACATAAACTTGACTACAGAATACATGCAATTTACAGACAGTATATGCCAAGTAATATGGTCTTAGCCGCTGATGCTCCATAAACCCTACTACAACAACTTTCACATGCTCTTGACAATATCATAATACTTCAGAAAAATTTTTTTGGCTGGTGCAGCATAAGCCTCAGGCTTCCTTGCGCCATATAGCTAATAATAATAATAATACAAATAAGCCCCGTCTTGCCCACACTAACTTGGAGCAGGAGAGAGTTTTAATTACATCAATGAAGCAAAAGAATTTTTATGGGCTTTTTTCGCTTGAAGGACTTAGACTCACTCATGCGAGGGTTTCAAGGTTTTTCTCCCGAAACTCGGGTTTTTCATCCAGAAAACAGAAATAATCGCCCACAGAACACACACATTCTAGAAAACATAATATAGGGCACAATATGGTCTAAGTCGCTAAGGAGCCTAAGCCCTACAAAAAAAAAAAAAAAAAAAAAAATTATATCCACTGCATACTAAAGTTGTCTGTACAGGTACTCCTCGGTCTACCCGATAACACAGTGGTTATAATAACCGTTCTACTCACTCTGGGTAAAAATGGCCAGGGTTCAAATACCATGAATGACAGGTGGAACTTTTATTGTTTTCCTTTATTACTATTATCATTAAAAGTCTAGTAAAACAGGCAAACCAAATAGAGAACACAATTACCTTATGGATATATTTCACATAAGCAGATGAGTTTGCTCTCAAGCATCCCAAATATGACAGTTTTTCTTCTTATTCACTTAACGTCACCTTTTTGTAAGGGTGACTACACAGTTCTCAGACAGATTTTAAATTGTATGCAGTGGAACCAACTGATAATGCTACTAACAGCAAATTCTAAAAGGGAAGTATTCAGAGAAGTAATCAAAGAAGTTACTATGGTTTTCATATCAACAAAGAAATACTGTTCAAGGCTTAGAACTAAATGGATGTTAAATGAACTATCGAGACAAGTCGCAGAGAAGAAAAGTGCATGTGATACATATAAATTATCAGCTGATACAGAAGCCTCTGGTATGTATAAATTAGTCTGTAATCAAGTCACAAAAGAGTTTAGGGAAGCAAAGGCAGATTACGAGAAATCTTTGGCAAAGGATCACTGGTTAAAGAAGTAATGCAGTACCATTTGGACAGCATGCATTTATACTACAATCAGAGCATGTTTTTTTCAAGGAACGGTCTTGTCTACCACAACTGATAGGTTACTATGATGCAATGAAGAAAGAACGAAATGCAAAAAATGATTTTGACATCATATACTTAGATTTCAGGAAGGCTTTTGATACTGTTGCACATAAAAGGCTGCTGTACAAATTGGAGCAATGTGGCATTAAGGACAATTTACTGCTATGGATAAAGGGTTGGTTAAGTGAAAAAAGACAGTTATTTTCAATGGACACTGCTCTTTATGGACTAATGTTATTAGTGGAGTTGCCCCGGGTTCAGTAATAGGTCCATTGTTGTTTTCAATATTTATCAATAATATTGATGAAGGTATATCAGGCTTAAAGGCTAAGTTTACAGATGATATAAAGGTCGCTAGAGTGGAACAAGATCTATGATAATTGCGTCGATGGGCTGAGAAATGGCAGTTGAATTTTAACATAGACAAATGCAAGGTACTGCACATGGGTAGCAGTACCCTCAGAGCAACTTATCAACTGTGTTGTACTAACTCAGGGTAGTGCAGAATGAAAAAGTCCTGCAGATAATTGTGCAGTCAGATATGAAATTCTCTGAGCAGTACAGAGAAACTGCCAGGACAGCTGATGGAATCTTGTCAATGATATACAATAACTTTACCAGCAGGGATAAGGAAGTGCTTGACCCATTGTACAAGGCAATGGTTACACTGCATCTTGAACAATGCATACAGGTCTGGAGGCCTCGTTTTAAAAAGAATGTAGATATGCTGGAACAGGTGCAGAGAAGGGCAACGAGTTTGGTGAAGAGAACAAAAGGGTAGTCTTTCCAAGAAAGCTTCACTGCTGCAAATTGCAAGCTCTGGAGACTACGCACCTGATAGGAGATCTGATTAAGCTGTTAAAGGTCTGATAGAATTCCACTGTTTCTGAGACTGCATTATGAGGCGACATAAATTCAAAGTGAGGAAGGATGTTTGAGGGTTAGATGTGCGGAAATTTGCCTTCAGTGAGCGGGTAGTTAATCATTGGAACAAATTTTCTTCTGTTTTTATGAAGTGAATATTTGGGTAAATTCAAGGAGGTACTAGACAAATAAATGGATGTGATGGAGAGATGATGCGGAAACTTTTTTTTTTTTTTTTTGCCATTACTTTATAAGATTGCTTTTTTGCATTATTTGCCATTACTAATACTAATATAATACTAAATACTAACGCCCTTTACAGATACCTTGCACTCATGCCTCATCCCTTAGTTCTTTTGTTCAAAAAGAAGTATACAAACAGGGTGTCCTTTTAGTGTTTCTTATAGTGTTATTCATCCTTTATTCCATCAAGTCTCTGTGATAATATAGTGGTTTCGTTGCTTCTTTCTCGCTTCCAAATCCCGTTGGAGTTGCAGGAATCCTTCAAACTCTATTAAAATTTAAGTTGACTCATGGATCTTAATTAATTCCGTTTATTAACTCTTGATCAGGATTCCATGCAATATAGAGAGGCAACAAATACAAAAACAGACCAGTGGTCAGGTTTTCTAGAGGCATTCTAGACATAATAACGGTCCGGCATGGCTAATTTGAGATGACCACCTGTACTGATAATTACAAGTTTGCCTCGGAACAACTAGCGCAACCGTTATAGGGGCTTACAATATAAGCGGATACATAGAAATTAATAACACAAACAATCATAATCAAGTATATATAATTGATATGAAACACTAACATATAATCTCGAGATGTTAACATTACTGATGCAATCAATGTAGTTTACATAATGCCAGAATTACATGGTATGTGGAATGTAGGTGACTGCACAAACTTCTGAACTGTAAAGTCCGGGGTTAGAGGAGAGGAAAGATGCAACATGCTGGTTATTTTAGTTTATTTGAGGATTTTCCATAGAGCAATACACTTCGTTGTTTAACCGGAGGAGAGCCTTCGCAGAGCATCTGTCTGCGAACCAACAGAGTATGACGCAACAGGTTTGTCCGCATACACGGCTTGGCGGTACCACGTGCCACGAAGCAATTAGGCTTAGAGGTTTGCAGATAAGCATTACTTAAATTCCAAAGCAGTACTTACACAATTTAGTCAACAACTTACAGGGATATAAAAGTCATCATGGGTGCACACTTTGATATATTTGAATTTTAACATAAATTCCACAGTAATGAGGAAACTGAAATAATTAAGGCGATGGGACAGATCACATCAAAAAAGGCAACCGTAACAAATAAGCGCCACATGGTTTTTTTTCCATAATGGTGTGATCTGTAATGTTTAGTCATAAACTCACCTTCGAGTCCCAATTTCTCCCTTTTTTCTTGGAGGGACTAAAGTGTTCACAGACAAAAACTGAAGATCACAATTTTGAATTCATAAAAGATTCATATTATTTCAATGAGTGGACTAAAATATAACTACACAACTTTTATTACTTTGCTGTGGAGAGTAAACGAGGGCCAGAAATATTTGTTAACAGCTATATAACTTTTGTTATAATCTTGGAATTTTTCTTCGATGCACCATTTGGCGGCTCACTTAGACCCGATACTTTATTCAACAGTAAAAATAGGTTTGCTAAAAGAGGCCTCTCATCCTCTCATGTAAGACTAGCAAATCTCGTAACGGCTTTCACTGCGGAGCCTTCAGTTGTAAATATACATAGGGCTTATTGAGGATTTACTTATTTAGCCGATATTAAACAAATTAAAGTCAATTCATGGATAATGGTATTCTGTCCAATGTGAAAATAGCCCATTCTTTCTGGACCAAAAACCTGTCTTTGCCACTTTAGTAGTTGTGTCCCAAGATTGGATCTGAACGATGTGTAGCAGGACAATGTCACCCGAATCCTGGACTACCCAAAATCTCAACAAAGGGCTTCCTCATTCCAGACAATGAGAATTCCTCTTTGCTGACATTTTCCCCAACGCCAATTCTCACATATGAGTTCCCATGACTCTGTCACTTGTTCTGCTTTTCCCAGAGAAATAAATTGAATGCAGAATTTTGTGTAATTTTAAAATTATTTAAAGGCCTTTTGCTCTAGTCATTTTGATAATTTCTTTCCATCATCCTTATTATTTGTGTAACAAAGTTCACTGAAATCAAACTATCTTTATAACCCAGGGGGCTCACATCTGGTGAGTATGGGCTTGGCACACCCAGGATCCTGAGCTGGATATCATAATTCTTCTCTTTCTTGGTGATTCCCTTCTACTTTTGACTCTCTCTCTCTCTCTCTCTCTCTCTCTCTCTCTCTCTCTCTCTCTCTCTCTCAGGGTAACCCGGGAACTTTTTTTTTTTTTTTTGCCTGGTGCAGCATAAGCTTCAGGCTTCCTTGCACCTTATTGCTATTAATAATAATAATAATAATAATAATAATAATAATAATAATAATAATAATAATAATATATTATGGAGTAATTTTTCATATACTGAGATTATACGTCCAACAGTGTTTGGCTGGACTGTGTGCTACAGGGATCCCCCATAAAGAATCGCGGCATATCTGTGCCGATTATTCACTCCCATCACTTTTCTTCATGCAAACACCATAAAAGATTATTCGCTGTAAAAGCCAATGTTTTGGGGACAGCATGTGATGCAGCTGCATCAGTGCAATGATAATACAAAATGTTGTTTGGAAAGAAACCAATGCATAGTTTCTTTCCAAACTTTTATTATTACTATGCCATAGTAGCTTAACTAACGTAGCAATAGCCCCATCCCTACCTCTAAAAATTTGAGTCTGCATCACCAACCCTGTTGTGCTGCACACATCCGTTGCACAGCCCAATGTGCAACCTTTTCATGAGATCAGCTAACTCATTCACAGCTGTCAACTAGTCTATGAAAGTTTCTCCGTCATAATTGAAGTATGCTGTAACTTCTGCTGTTGTTGATTTGAATATTTATTGGGACTAAAGCTACTAAGAGTACTACTACTTTACTGAAATGTTCAAGCTGTTCCAAGGGGCAAAAAAATAAGAATGCTCAGAAACTTATTTATTTATTTTTTAATAGAATTATATGGTTATGTGTTAAAAATAGCATAAAAGAGGCAAAGCAAAAAAAATTAACTAAACAAATCTTTGTTCCTATTCTTTATTTTTGAATTTCGTTGATTTTACTTGCTTGAGATTGGGCTATTTAGTTATGTTTTGGCGAATATTTTTATTTTGTTCTTTATTTTTTATTTTATTTATTATTTACTAATTTGTATTTTGAGTTGGTAACTCGCTGCTCAGGTGTCAACTGTTATCTGAGTTGTTCGTGACTTCTCTGACATGGGGAGTTGTTAGTTGGTCATGTGTGTTTACACGTGTTTGTGTGGTTAAGTTGTTAAATTTTAATTTCAGTGCCGAGTCAGAAGGTTACTGATTATTTGCAAAAGAATGAGCTGTATCAAACAGTTTTGCCTTAAAATATTCTTAATTAGTTTACTTCAAAATAGGGTTTCAGCACAGAATGTGTCTGTCAGTATTTGGTGTTGTTTTTAACAAAATAGTTACATTTGTTCTTCATCAGTATTTTGTTGAGTTTAAGGTTTGTAAATATGAGGCATAAAAGAAGGTAAAAACTACGTACCATATGAAGTATTCTATAAGTGTGACTTCATTTTTTTTTCTTCAGTTTTCTACACTAGTCCGTGAAATAAAAGATATTAGCTTCATGTAAGTTGGAATTATAGAAATAAATTAGTTAAGAATAGATACGGTTTGACAATACCTGAAGATGCGTCGCAGTTAATGCACTGATCTGAATAATCATGTTGATTTGTCATCACATAAAGTTCATTTCACGTGTTGGTTTTATACTAATAGCAATAACTACGATCTTCTTGTATTTATCAGTTATTAGAAAGGATCAGCAACATTTGAGGGATTCATCAAAATCTTTTCGACCTTCAATTGTTTGGGGCAAAAAAAATCAAAATGTCATTAATGGCCCATCTGTTCACACTAAACCTGTTATGCAGAAGATGACACAGAAGTGGAGTGGTCACCTCCTTAAAGTGACCAAGGTGACAAATAATAGTGAATGGAAACCTGTAGTAAGGTAGGCAAATTAATATATAACAATATAGAACATTTGATTAAGTTCCTATCAGACATGAAAAAGTATAAAATTTTGTTAGTTGTTAGCAAAATGGTGCAAGAAAGCAAGGTTATTTAAAATATAAATTAATGCATATATATTGTAGAGGTATGGCATTAAGGATAAGTTGCTACAATGGATAAAGGGATGGTTGAGTGGGAGATGACAGAGAGTGGTAATCAATGGACACTGCTCTTTGTGGACAAATGTTATTAGTGGAGTTCCCCAGGATTCAGTGCTGGGCCCATTGTTGTTTTGTGTATTCATCAGTGATATTAATGAGGGTATATCAGGATGAATGTCCAAGTTTGCAGATGATACAAAGGTTGGCAGTGTTCTTAACGACAGTAAAGACAATATGCAACTCCAACTGGATCTAGATAAGTTGGGCAAATGGTCTGAGAAGTGGCAACTGAAGTTTAACATTGACAAATGAAAAGTACTGCATATGGGCAGCAATAACTGAAGAGAAACCTACCAACTGTGTGGTACTATACTCAGGGAAGTGGAAAGTGAAAAAGACCTGGAGGTAATTGTTCAGTCAATTATGAAGTTCGCTGGGCAGTGCAGATGGGCTGCCTGGGCAGGTCATGTAATCTTGTCAATGATATATAGGAATTTTGATAGCAGGGACAGGGAGATGATTATCCTGTTGTACAAGGCAATGGTCAGGCCACACCTAGAGTACTGTGTACAGGTCTGGAGATCTCATTTTAGGAAGGATGTAGAGTTGCTAGAACAAGTACAAAGAAGGGAAACAAGATTGGTGAGGAGAACAAAGAGGTGCTCTTACCAAGAAAGGCTTAAGTTCTGTAAAGTGCAGTGCCTGGAGAGTAAGCACCTACGAGGTGATCAGATTGAGGTGTATAAGGCCATGAATGGGTTGAGCAAGCTGAATGCTGATGGGATTCTTCCTCTTGCTCAGATTAAGAATCTGAAGGGGCATAGATTCAAATTGAGGAAAGACAGTTGTAGAATAGATGTGTGGAAATTTGCCTTTAGCCAGTAGGTGGTTGATTGGTTGAACAGACTTCCATCTTTTGTTGTGGAAGTTGATAGCCTAAATAAATTTAAGGCTGAGCTGGGCAGGCATTTGGAATGAATGAAAGAGTGAATGGGAGTGTTTTTTTTTTTTTTTTGGCTGATTATGCATAAGCTTGCTTTCTTGCCTCTACTAATGCTAATATGGTCTTGGATTGAAGTTTATAAGGAAGAGGGCTCAATAAATATTTGTAATAATTGTGTGTCAGGTTAACTCTTTTTATTAATATTATTGATATGTAATTAACATTTTAACCAGGGACATTATTACCAGGAATTTTCATAAGGGACAAGAAATTAAAAATAGGAAAAATTAGTAATTGCTGATCTGAGATAATGTGAGTATTAATTTTCAAGCTGTTGACAATTTCATTTTTGGTGACAGTTTCAGTTTTCATTTATTTCATATATCCTTATATCTTAGTAAATATTTCTATGTCGATCCACTGGTGATATTCTGGCTTATGTTACCCATTTATAAATAAATTCAATGGAAAAGTTCAGTGAAACACAAGCAGTTGCCCTTGACATCTCAAAGGCTTTTGATCATGTTTGGCATAAAGGTCTTCTAAACAAGCTTCCATTTTATGGTTTGCCAACTGTTTTTTGTAATTGGTTATCCAGTTTTCCCTCTCTGACCGCTCACTGAAGGTGATGGTAGATGACTCTCTCTCTCTTCTAACTTCTCCACTAATGTTGGTGTTCTTCAAGGTTCAGTTCTTTTCTCCACTCTTTTCCTTTTGTGTATTAAAGACCTTCTTCCATGACCGGAAATCCTATCTATAGTTTTGCTGACCATAGCACATTGCATTCCACTTTCCAGTTTGAGAAACCTTGCTCTGATCAGTCAGCTTCAACTTCTCGAATATCCACTACCAATTCCTTAAATGCCGATCTCCAGGTAATTCTCCAGTAGGGCAAAGACAGCTTAGTTGATTTCAGTCTTCTAAAACTCAGTCCTGTCTTATATCTCACAAAAAGGATTCTTCTGTTCCTATTCTTATCTTTGGTGACTCTGATTTCTAGGCAAGATGATATATCTCTTTTGGGGATTACCCTGACTTCTAATCTCTCTAGGTACAAGCACATTATAAATATTGCTTCCTCTGCAACTAAAAACCTTGGTTTTCTCTTTCGCTCTTATCATTACCTTTCTTCCAAACAGCTGTTCACTCTGTACAAATTACAAATCTGCCCTAGCATGGAATATTGTTCCCACATTTGGGGCAGAGCCCCTAAAGCCTCTCTCAGGCTTCTAGATTCCATTTGGAAGAGGGCAGTTAGGTTAATTAATGACTCATCTCTTAACAAAGTCTCTCCACTTGCTGTTTCATATATGTACTGTTTCTGCTGCATACCTTTTCTACACATACTTTCATGGGCACTGTTCTTCTGAATTGGCTTCTATAATTCCCAGTCTCTCTTTCAAAACAATCTGAACATGTGCCATCACCAGCCAACATCCATTTACTGTCCAACTTCAAACTCAGAGAAACATCTTTCATCTTCCTCGTTTATTCATTCAACTGCCGTTTTTTGGAACAAGCTTTTTTCTACATATTTCCTGAAAATTACAGTCTACAGAAGTTCAAGTCTAATGTCAACAAATATCTTTTTTCGACTTCTCAACCTTCAGCCCAAGCATGGTACCAAGTACTATAGGTTCTAATACCTCTCATGTTTGGGGTTTTCATAAAAAAATATATATATGTATATAATTTTTTCACCTTTACTTGTAGTCTTGATAAGGGACACCAAGGTTCCACATTGTGTGGCAATATCATATTTGCTTAATATTATTTCATTTTCTATTATATAATTATTTCTTGCCCTCTGGCTCTCTGAACTAATTATACAGTACTTACTGCTTAGTACCTTTCAATTTCACTCTTAAATATTCCATTTCTCTCTTCTTCGTATTGATCTTATTACTAAACTGATAATCATCATGGTAGTTGGGTTTCCCTGATTGTCAGTAACTCTAGTCCACGAAAATTTCTTCTTTCATGCTTTCTCTTCTCTCCTTCCTTTTTTTATTTTATTTTAATATATATATATATATATATTTTAAAAATATATCTTCTTTCTTCATACTGTAAAATATATATACATTCTGGCTGTAGGGTATGTCTGCCTATGCAGGCCCTGATACACTGATCCATAACCAACGTTATCTTTCTTTTTGCTACAGTTACGCTCCAACCCTTACTTATTTTCTTAATACTATTATATATATATAATAGTATTAAGAAATATATTTTATAAGATTTATAAAATTTTATATATTTTATAAGAAATATATTATATATATATAATAGTATTAAGAAATATATTTTATAAGATTTATAAAATTTTATATATTTTATAAGAAATATATTATATATATATATATATATATAATAGTATTAAGAAATATATTTTATAAGATTTATAAAATTTTATATATTTTATAAGAAATATATTATATATATATATATATAATATATATATATATATATTAAGAAATATATTTTATAAGAAATATAAGAATTATAAGAAATATAAGAAATATAAGTATTAAGAAATATATTTTATAAGATTTATAAAATTTTATATATTTTATAAGAAATATATTATATATATATATATATAATAGTATTAAGAAAATAAGTAAGGGTTGGAGTGTAATTGTAGCAAAAAGAAAGATAACGCTGGTTATGGATCAGGGACACTGCATAGGCAGACATACCCTACAGCCATAATGTATATATATCACTTGTATAATTAGTAATAATATTTTTTTCTCCTATCTCATCCTTGTTTATTACATTGTATTAGCCTTTACTGTAATATTGTATTAGCCTTTGTAACCTTGTATTAGCCTTTACTGAAACCCCTGGCTTGTAGCCGTGAAGGGTATTGTGTACTGCATGTGCGTTCTGTATGCAATAAAGAGTTCTAATACATTTCTAATATTTTATAGTATGAAGAAGATATATTTTTTGATCCTGTTGAATCTACGATGTACACAAGAAGTGAATTCAACGAAAAGGATAAGAAATGTAGCGATATATGTTAGAATGAAGTAACCAAGTAAGATATGAAAACGGGACAGATAGTTGGCAAAAACTTAAAATAAGAAATGAAAAGGCAACCCGAAATAAGAATACATTGCAGTGTTTTTCACAATTTCAGTGTCTTCGTCAGAGGTCATCCATCAAAATTATGAGAAAGACTGTAATGTACTTGCTTCTGTTTCCAACATGTTCTGTATGCTAAAGAGCACATGTGCTGTAGTCGTGTTATGCACAAAATTTGAAATTTTGCAGCTATTCTAGCCGCAAATTTCTTCAAGATGAAATTTCTTCGAAATTTCTGCAATTCTGCAAGAAGAGGAATTTCAGATACTAATTGGGAAAAACAGTGTATATGGAAATATCTGTAAAAGAGGGCATACAGGAGAAACAATGTCTGTATTATAGGGGTGTCGTGTTTGTATGAGAGGTACCATCTATTAATATCATTGCTGTCTTTTGAACAGCCTAAAAGTTTAGGGCTGGTTTTAAGGCCAATATGAAGACAATATTTTGTGGGAGGGCAGATTTGCAATTTGTAGAGTTATCTGCTGAGATTAAAAAAGTAAGCTTAGCTTTTTAATGCAGCAGAAGCAATGTTTTGGATATGCTTATGCCAAGAAGAGATTTGAAATCTTTCTTGAGGTTAACTAAGTTTTATTTGCTCCACTAGAAAATTACCTGCGAGCCTTGAGAGCCTTGTCAATCAATTCGGCCCTGGAAAGATTGTGCAAGGCTCAAGGGGTAGAATTTTTTTCAGCCTGGACTGTACTTGTTAACAGGAGAGATTGCTTCTACAGGGATGGGATACACTTAAATAGAAAGGGTGCAAGAATATTTGCTGATGCTATCGAGGCAGTGTTAGGTGGGTCGGAAAACTGCTAGCTTGGGGGGAGACAAAGACCAATAGATTAACAGTAGCCACTGGCAGAGGTGAAAGAGATTCTTGCACTGCTTCTATTAGAATGAGCAGAAGCCTGGAAAACAAGATGCATGGTATTTCAGAGACTGCTGGGAGCCATTGCGGTACAAGTAAACACATGGGTTGTGTTAGGGTAGCTAAGAATAGAAACAGGTGCAGGTATACTTGCATGTACACCAATGCTAGGAGTTTAGTAAATAAATTTGATGAATTTGAGGTATTGCTCAAAACATCAAAGGCAGATATTGTTGGGATATCAGAGACGTGGTGTCACACAGATATAAGGGATGCAGAACTGCAATTTGGGGAGTACAACGTCTACAGAAAGGATAGACAGGATAGGAAGGGGGGAGGGGTTATGCTATTAGTTAAGAAACACATAAAAACCAAGGAAGTGAAGCCAGTCGACATCGCCGGACAGTGCAGTGTTGAGTCAGTTTGGTGTGACATAAGCATTGGGAGATCAAAATTGAGAGTAGGAGTGTGCTATAGGCCTAATGACTCTGATGAGTATAATAAGGAACTGTACAGGGAAATAGAGTGGGCCAGTAAATCAGAGAGTCTTATAATGGGAGATTTTAATTTCCCAGATATTGACTGGAATTTGGGGGCTGGTTACTCACACACTAGCAGGGCTTTTGTGGATTTATTGGATGATTGTTTTCTACATCAGCATGTTCGGGAGGCAACTAGAGGGAGTAATACTCTTGATTTGATTATCAGCAGTGATTCTTCATGCATTAAGAATCTGCAGATAAACGAACCACTAGGTGGCAGTGATCACAGTGTGCTGAAGTGGGATTTACTCAAAGAGGTAACTACCATTAGGGGTAAAGGGAAGGGTTATTGCTTCCGTAAAGGCGACTACGATGGACTGAGACAGTATTTAAATTCTATACAGTGGGACCAGCTGATGATGTTACCAACAGCAAATTCAAAATGGGAAGCATTCAAAGAACTTATCTTGGAAGCTACTAGGCTTTACATACCAACTAAGAAATATTGTTCAAGGTTTAGGCCAAAATGGATGTCAGATGAACTAATGAGGCATATGGCAGAGAAGAAAAATGCATGGGATACTTACAAATTAACACATGACACAGAAGCCTATGATAGATACAAGTTGATATGCAACCAAGTTACAAAGGAGGTTAGGCAGGCAAAGGCAGATTACAAGAAATCCTTGGCAAGGGATGCAAAGAAAAACAGCAAAGAGTTCTTTACTTATGTAAACTCTAGAAGGAAGGGGATGAATCAGATTGGTCCACTTGATATTGATGGGTCAACTGTTGATGATCCTGCTCAGGTAGCTAACAAACTAAATGAATATTTTGCATCGACATTCACACATGAGGAGTTATTCAGCGAGGGGAATGCCAGAGGTGTATCCAACTCTAGCAGTAAGCTACAGAATCTTGAAATAACTGGGAGTAAAGTGGAGGAGAAACTGTTGAAGATAAACACAAGAAAGGCACCCGGGGTGGATGGGATCTATCCAGTTATATTAAAGGAGGCAGCAAAGGAAGTAAGCAAACCCTCAGCCATAATTATGAGAGCTTCCTTGGACTCAGGGGAGGTACCCATAGACTGGAAATGTGCAAATGTGACCCCAATTCACAAAGGAGGATCAAAGGCTGACACAAGTAATTATAGACCTGTGAGCTTAACTTCTGTTCCAGGAAAATTAATGGAGGCACTGGTTAAAGAAGCACTGCAGGATCATTTAGACAAGACTTCAGTTATAGCTCAGACACAGCATGGTTTTGTTAAGGGGAAGTCTTGCCTGACCAACTTGATTGGATATTATGATGCAGTCACAAAAGAACTGGATGCAGGGAATAACTTTGATATTATATACTTGGATCTTAGAAAGACTTTTGATACTGTTGCACATGGAAGACTGCTACACAAATTGGAGCAGTGTGACATTGGAGGCAAATTGCTGCTATGGATAAAGGGGTGGTTGAGGGGGAGAAGACAGAGAGTGGTAATCAATGGACACTGCTCATCGTGGACTAATGTTATTAGTGGAGTCCCTCAGGGCTCAGTGTTGGGTCCATTATTGTTTTCTGTATTTATAAATGATATTGATGATGGTATATCAAGCTTAATGTCCAAGTTTGCAGATGATACAAAGGTTGGCAGGGTTGTCAAGGACACTACTGACACTATGCTGCTGCAACAGGATCTGGAAAGGTTGAGCAGATGGGCTGAGAGGTGGCAAATGAAGTTTAACATTGACAAATGTAAAGTACTACACATGGGAAACAGCAACCCCAGAGCAACGTATCAACTCTGTGGTACTACACTGACAGTGGTAGAGAATGAAAGGGACTTGGGGGTGGTTGTGCAGGCAGATATGAAGTTCTCTGAGCAGTGCAGACGGGCTGCAAGAGTAGCTCATGGAGTATTGTCAATGATATACAGGAATTTTTCCAGCAGGGATAAGGAGGTGATTATTCCATTGTATAAGGCAATGGTCAGGCCACACCTAGAGTACTGTATACAGGTCTGGAGGCCTCATTTCAAGAAGGATGTAGAGCTGCTGGAACGAGTACAGAGAAGGGCAACAAGATTAGTGAATGGAACAAAGGGGTGCTCTTACAAAGAAAGGCTTAAGTTTTGCAAATTACAGTGTCTGGAGACTAGTCACCAGCGAGGTGATCTGATAGAGGTGTATAAAGCCTTGAATGGTTTAAGCATGCTCAGTGCTGATGGGATTCTTCCTCTAGCTCAGAAAAATCACCTGAGAGGGCATAAATTCAAATTGAGGAAAGACGGATGTAGGATAGACGTGAGGAAATTTGCCTTTAGCCAGCGGGTGGTTGGTTGGTGGAACAGACTTCCATCCATTGTGGTGGAGGTTGATAGCCTAAATAAGTTTAAGGCTCAGCTGGACAGGTATTTGGAACGAACAGAGGGGTGAAGTGGAAGTGGGTTTTTTTTTTTTTTTTTTTTTGGCTGATGCTGCATAAGCTTGCTTTCTTGCATCAAATGCCTCTGCTAATGCTAATACCTGCAGAGCACTATTTAAGAAACTTGTGGAAAAGTGGGATTGGGTATATTATTATCCAGAACTATGGATACGATTTCCAAGAAATGGGAGATAGATACATTGGAGAGAAAGGGTGATTGAAAGTATAGAACCTTTGGGTTCTATACTTTCAATCACCCACCATCACGTGCAGCAAGTATTCAGAGTGGGAAAAAAAACCTTAAAAAATTAGAAGGCAGATCATA
Organism: Mastigoproctus giganteus; assembly: GCF_048544385.1. Classification (NCBI taxonomy): domain Eukaryota; kingdom Metazoa; phylum Arthropoda; class Arachnida; order Uropygi; family Thelyphonidae; genus Mastigoproctus; species Mastigoproctus giganteus. Next base: position 74,252,670 of record NC_143577.1, read on the forward strand.
AGATGAAAGCAGGCTTAGATGGCCCCTACACCAAAGATAGTTGAATATCATAGGCAACTGTTTGAATTCCTTGATACTTTTATGTGGAATTTGACCACAGTTGAATAACAAGCCAGGATATCACCAGTAGGATTGGCACTAACAGAATCCATATTGAGATTTCAAAAGAGTGTAAAATAGTGTTGAAGTTAATAGATATCTCCATTTCTTTGGAAAGGGTGGAGGTAAATGCAGTAGGATGGCAGTTGGAAGGGTGAGATTTGTCACCTTTTTTAGGAATTGGCTAAATGTGAGCCATTTCAATTTGTAATGCGTGTTCTTTAATTTTAACATTTCTAAACTTTTTTATTTAAAATTACATACTACATCGAATATAAACATATCACATAGAAATTTGGAAGGTGTGAATATTCTGTATCATAAAATAGGAAACTTCTATTAATGAAATTTATTGGAGGAAGCATAAACTATTTTAGTATTTTTTTCTGATCAACTACATTCATATAAAAATGCAATGTATTACATCAATTTGCCATTACTATTAAATAAGATCTGTATTTTCTATAGACAAAATGACTATCAGAATTGAAAAAGTTACAGAAATTAAAATTTCAATTTTTGCTAAACCCCAAGACATGTTAGCAAAATGCAATCAGAAAAAATCTGTAAGTTGAGAGTGTCTTTTTAGAAACACAGTTACAGAAAAGGCATGAAAAATGGGGAATTACAAACAGTTAGTATTTATGAAAGCAGGAAAGTGTGAATATTAGTTGTCATCCCAAGGTATGCCTGAGTAATTGATTCCCCCTGAGGACAGTACAGTGTTTTGCAAGTGGTTCTTGTTTAGGAATTATCAGGAGGGTTTTGTAATCTTTGTCATAAAATTAAAAAATTGTTGAAGTGATTCACATTACATTGTACAGTTAGATTTACAATGTTGAAGATTTCAAGTATTCAGTGACAACTGACTTTTTTGCACTGTAGAATGCTATTCTGTGATTAAAATGACAGGTTGCACGAATTGAGTGGAATTATTGTTAAGCAAGAGACAAAAATAACTCAATTTATACTTTGACCTGTGTATATAAATAGGCTTTAAAACAAGTATTTGTCCCATGTTAAGGGAAGTCTTCTCTGACCAATTTGATTGGATACTATGATGTGGTCACAAAGGAACTGGAGGCAAAGAATAATTTTGATATCATATATTTGGATCTTAGAAAGGCTTTTGATACTGTTGCACATGGAAGGCTGCTGCACAAATTGGAGCAGTGTGGCACTGGAGGCAAATTGCTGCTATGGATAAAGGGATGGTTGAGTGGGAAAAGGCAGAGAGTGGTAATCAGTGGACACGGCTCTTCATGGACTAATGTTATTAGTGGAGTACCCCAGGGTTCAGTGTTGGGTCCATTGTTTGTTTTCTGTATTTATTAGTGACGTTGATGGTATATCAGGCTTAATGTCCAAGTTTGCAGATGATACGAAGGTCGACAGGGTTGTTAATGACGCTAATGACAGTATGCTGCTGCAGCAGGATCTAGAAAAGTCGAGCAGGTGGGCTGAGAGGTAGCAACTGAAGTTTAACATTGACAAATATAAAGTACTGCATATGGGAAGCAGTAACCCCAGAGTAACATATCAACTGTGTGGTACTACACTGACAGTGATAGAGAGTGAAAAGGACCTGGGGGTAATTGTGCAGGCAGATATGAAGTTTTCTGAGCAGTGCAGATGGTCTGCAAGAGTAGCTCATGGTGTCTTGTCAATGATATACAGGAATTTTTCTAGCAGGGATAAGGAGGTGATTATCCCCCTGTATAAGGCAATGGTCAGGCTACACCTTGAGTACTGTATACAGGTCTGGAGGCCTCATTTCAAGAAGGATGTAGAGCTGCTGGAACGAGTACAGAGAAGGGCAACAAGATTAGTGAATGGAACAAAGGGTTGCTCTTACGAAGAAAAGCTTAAGTTTTGCAAATTACAGTGTCTGGAGACTAGGTGCTGGTGAGGTGATCTGATAGAGGTGTATAAAGCCTTGAATGGTTTGAGCATGCTCAGTGCTGATTGGACTTTTCGTTTTGTCAGAATAATCGCCTGAGAGGGCATAAATTCAAATTGAGGAAAGGCAGTTTTAGGATAGATCTGTGGAAGTTTGCCTTTAGCCAGTGGGTGGTTGATTTGTGGAACAAACTTCCATCTGTCGTTGTAGAAGTTGATAGCTTAAATAGATTCAAGGCAGAACTAAGCAACCATTTGGAGCAAGTGGATGGGTGAAATGAGAAGGTTTTTTTTTTTTTTTTTTTTGGCTGACACTATATACGCTTGCTTTCTTGCATCATGTGCATTTGCTAATACTAATGATGCTGTGTTTTTGAAACTCAAGCTGAGAGGTTAAAATTAGTAATTCCTTCTATTATAGTTAATGACAAATCATAACTGTGGTGCAAAATTTATACAATCATATAGTGATTTTGTAAATTTAGTGATTAGAAATGAATAATATTGATATATGTACATTAAAAGTGTTGTTATCCAGCATGGATTAGGGCATTCCGGTTATATAAATTTTAGTGATCGGAATGTTTCATCAACCTAAATAGAACTAATGGATTTAGTTTTACTGTTGTAGAATTTTAGCTTTACTATTGTAATAGTAAAACTAAAATTGAGTATATACTAGTGCACCACCTCTATGCCAGGATATAAATGCTTCTGTTTGCCAGATCTTTCTGTTTATCTAAGTGCCAGATAAAAAAGCTTTTATTATAGATTTAAAAAAAAAAAGTGATGATACTACAGAAAAGATATGGTAAAGATAGGAAGAATAGTGGATTACCACAGAATTTTGAAATTCTTATGACCTTATAGTGTCTTAAGATTTTTTGGTTTTAAGTTTCTTTTAGTTTTAAAAAAATGCAATCTAAAATTTATGGACATAAGTATTACACACAGATACAGTTCAGTGAGCTGGTTTAATAGGTTGGTGCTTTAATAGTAATACTAATAGGTCTCAAAAGTTTCTACTCAAGTAAAGTAGGTTAATAAAATATGAGATAATGGTACTTTGTGTTCCTTATACAAGTTGAGATAAATTCACACACTCCAGACTGCCTATATTTTTTATAAAACCTTTTTTCATTATGAGTTCAATGCATCATTTTGTACATTACCAAAAACCAAACTAAGTTTGCCACGGTATGTTTTTGTAGGTTTATTAATTATATTATATTTATAAATTATAATTCTCTTAATGATGTGATTTTAAATTGTAATGTCTTTGGTTTTATATTTATGTTTAGGTTTTAAATATGTTACTTACACACTATCTTATTTCCAAAATACCACCCAATGTTACTATCCAGGACCCATCAATTGTTATAGGACTGGCTACCCTGGTATAACCAAGTTACATCATTTGATTTTATACTGTCATCTCAATGTTCAACATCTTGCTATCTCTTTCTAGTTTTTTCCACCTCCTGAAGTAATAGATTAATCGAGCAGATTAGCGATTTTCCATTTTCCTATAATTCACCATATTTCACCTGTTTTAGCATATTTTCTAGACTTCAACCTCTGATGCCACTGGAATAGATAACCTCTGCAATATCCTTCATCACTGTGTCTAACATATATAATGTGTTTTACATATATACTTTGACATTATATGATATATATTTATATATGACACTTAATTGCAGCTGATGATACATGAACTAGTGCAGAATTTTCTCAACAAGTTTGTTTTCCATTATGTTATCTGTATATTACCTTATACCACATCAGAAGCAATTTAATACTAATTATGATATATATATAGATAATGATGCTCACCTAATTGGTTGATGTATAGAAAAACTACTCTTATAAGGCTAACAGGAGGGACTGTTTTTACAGGAATGGGATATACTTAAATAGAAGGAGTGTAGGAATATTTGCTGTTGCTTTTGAGTCAGTGTTTGGTGATGGGAGAGATACACGGGTTAATAGATCAGCGATCCTCACACTTCCGGCAGCTTGGAAACTAAAGTGTGGGGAATTACAAGGCCTGCTGAGGATCCTCATGGGGGACAAACAAATATGTGTTAAAGTTACTAAAAGCAAAAACAGGCACACATTTACTTTTTTTTTTTTTTTATGAAAACCCCAAACACAAAAGGTATCAAAACCTATAGTACTTAGTACCGTGCATGGGTTGAAGGAGAAGTATTGGGGGAGGGAGATGCCGGAAACTTTGCTCTAGAGACTAAACATGGGTTTCACCACTTCAAGCCTCCAATAAGCAAAGTGGGGGTATTTCACCAGTTGATGAAAGTCATCTACCACCTAATGCTAGGAGCATAGTAAATAAATTTTACAAATTTTAAATATTGGTTGTCAAATACAGGCATTTTAGGGATATTAGAAACATGGTGCTACTAAAATGAGAGTAGAAGTAGAGTAGAGTCTTCATTATACTACTCATGGTTATGAGTATAATGAAGAACTATACAGACACATAGAGTAGGCCATTAAATCAGCATCTTGGCATGAGGACTTTCAATTGCCAGATATTAACAGAAACTTGTGGGCCGGTCACTTCAGTGCTGTAGTTGTAAAATTAACAGAAGGTATACTCTGGGAATGTTACATATGCAGAGAGTATACTGTGCTTATTAATTGAATTCCAGAGGGTTTTTTTTTTTTTTTTTGTTAGTTGTTGGCGCATTGGCTTCTGTGGCCATATTGCACCTCCCAAGGTTTTTGCATTTTGTACTGTGATCCAAGGCCGAGGCAGGATTCAAACTCGCGACCTTTAGGTTGCCAGGCAGGCACTTTACCCACCCGGCTAGCCCGGTTGGCAGAGGGTATAGCATATACCTGTATATATATATATATATATAGACACACATACACACGGCATATTTACTTATATATATGGCATATATATTAATAATAAAACTATAAGTATTGCCTAAGAATTAAATTCTAATTAATTTATTTTTTTTAATTTTCAGTAAATATTTTAATATTTGTTTTTTATCAAGTCATTCAAAAACAAGGTATACGCTGTTCACTTAAAAAAAAATCCAGAGGGTATATGGCATAAACCCTCAATTACAGCCCTAGGTCACTTATACAGTAGCAGAACATTTCGGGATTTACTGGATGAATCTTCAATATGAGCATATCAGAGAGGCACCAAGAGGAAGGAAAACCCTTTATCTGAGTCAGTCAACCTAAATGAATATATATATTTATTTATTATTATTGTTTATACATTCATAATTGTTTGAATATATCCTTGTTATTTCAATTTAATTATTTCACTGTAAATTGTTTTAGATAAGAGCCTTTGAATTACAGAAACACATTCATCATGATGCCTTGAAAGTATAAAAATCACCCCAACAAATTTTGCTGTGCATGGCTCTTTCCTAACTAAATCACTACATCATACGATCATGACAGATGTTGGCATGCTGTTGCCAGATGTTGTATGTTGTTGCCAGTTATTCTTTGGCTGTCCTCTAGGTGATCTGAATAAGGCATGGCACCACATGTTATTTGTACTGCTTGTTTGAATGGATTATATCATTGGTTGAACAATTGGTTGATGTAAAAATTCAATGCTGTTTGTCATACCTTGATATGGAGAGAGCCAAAAGACCATGATGGTGATTGTTACTTTTGTAAGTAGTAGTAGTAATAATAGTGGCATGTGATGCAAGAAAGCAAGCATATGAGCTTATGCAGCATCAGCCAAAAAAAAAAATTTACACAACAATTCCCTCTAAATGTTTGTCCAGTTCCTCCTTAAATTTATTTAACCTATCAACTTCCACAATGACAGATGGAAGTTTGTTCCAGCAATTAACCACCCTCTGGCTAAAGGCAAATTTCCACACAGCTATTCTACATCTGTCTTTCCTCAATTTGCATTTATGTCCCCTTAGGTTTGTAATCTGAACAAGAGGAAGAATCCCATCAGAATTCAGCATGCTCAACCCATTCAAGGCCTTATACACCTCAATCAGATCACCTCGCAGGTGCCTAGTCTCCAGCTGCTGCAATTTGCAGAATTTTTAAGCCTCTCTTGGTAAGAGGATCCCTTAATTTCCCTCACCAATCTTGTTGCCCTAGGCGCAATATGGCTTAAGTAGCTCTTGCGCCAGAAAAAACCACAACAACAACAACTTGTTGCCCTTCTGTACATGCTCAAGCAAATCTACATCCTTCCTAAAATGAGGCCTCCAGACACGTACACAGTACTCAAGGTATGGCCTGACCATTGCCTTATACAGAGGGACAATCACCTCCTTTTCTCTGCTAGCAAAATTCCTGTATATCATTGACAAAACCCATGACCTGCCCTGGCTGCCTGTCTGCATTGCTCAGAAAACTTCATATCTGACTGCACAATTACTCCCAGGTCTTTTTCATTTTCTACCACCTTAAGTGTAGTATCACACAGTTGGTACGTTCCTCTGGGATTACTTCTACCCATATGCAGTACTTTGCATTTGTCAATGTTAAACTTCAGTTGCCACTTCTCAACCCATCTTCCCAAATTTTGTAGATTCTGTTGCAGTAGCACACTGCCATTACTGTCATTAACAACCCTGCCAACCTTTGTATCATCTGCAAACTTCGACACTAAGCCTGATATACCTTCATCAGTATCATTTATAAATATACAAAACAACAGTGGACCCAACACCGAACCCTGTGGGACTCCACTAATAACATTAGTCCACGAAGAGCAGCACCCATTGGATACCACCCTCTGTCTTCTCCTACTCAATCATCCTTTTGTCCATTGTAGCAACTTACCCTTAATACCATTCTGCTCTAATTTGTACAGTAGTCTTCCGTGCACAATAGTGTCAAAAGCTTCCCTGAAATCCAAGTAAACGATATTAAAATTATTTTTTGCATCCAGTTCCTTTGTAACCACATCATAGTATCCAATCAAATTTGTCAGACAAGACTTTCCCTTAACAAACCCATGCTATATCTGAATTATTGCTGCAGTCTTGTCTAGATGATCCTGCAATGCACCTTTAACAGTGACTCCATTATTTTGCCGGGAACAGAAGTTAAACTAACTTGTCTGTAATTACTCGTGTCACCCTTCGATTCCCCCCTTTGTGAATTGGGGATACATTTGCACATCTCCAGTCCATGGGGACCTCCCCCGAGTCCAGGGATGCTCTCATAATTATGGCTCAGGGTTTGCTTGCTTCCTTTGCCACTGCCTCTAATATAACTGGATAGATCCCATCCACCCCAGGTGCCTTTCTTATGTTTAACTTCAACAGTTTTTCCTCCACTTTGCACTCAATTATTACAAAATCATTAAGCACCCTGCTACAATTTGATCAGCGCCTCTGTAGCCAGGTGGGCAGGAGCAGCAATGAGTAGCACACGCTTCTTGATTAGACCGGCATTCGAGCCCGTGACCACCAAATACGGAGGATGCGGAAACGTCAGGGAATGACCACCGCATATGCCCGGAGCAATATGGCCTTAGTTGCTAATGCTCCTAAAAACCAAATAACAACAACAACAGCTACAATTTGATAAACTTCTGGCATTTTCAATTCTTAACTCCTCATGTGTGAATGTAGATGCAAAATACTCATTCAGTTTGTTTGCTATCTGAGCAGGATCATCAACAGTCGAACCATCGATATCAAGTGGACCAATCAGATTCATCCCCTTCTTTAGAGTTTATATAAGTAAAGAAATCCTTGCTATTTTTCTTAGCATCCTTTGCCAAAGATTTCTCGTAATCTGCCTTCGCCTGCCTAACCTCCTTTGTGACTTGATTACAGACTAGCTTATATCTGCCATAGGTTTCTGAGAATCGTTACATGTGAATATAACTGGATTCTCAGCCAAGAATAAGTACAAGATTATTTATACAAACCTGAATTTTTTGATGAAGACCAATCTCCCACGATAACAGTATGCCATTTCCAGTACCTTCATTTCATGGACATATCAATATCAAAAAATAAACCAAGTTTTGGTGACATTCTTTATAGTAAACTGTCTGCTCTTTTACTGAAAGTTTTGAATTACATGAGTTTTTCAAGGAATTCTCACAAGTACATGCAATGTCTGAATGGCATCTCTCTTCAACTCCTCACATCAGAGTTTGAAAGCTGTTCTGTTGCATAATGGAAACTTAAAGCTATCCATCCCCATTGCCTGTTCATCTAAAGGAAACATACTATAAAACAAAGACATCACTCTAACCATCACTCATTAGAGGAACTTCATAGTCATTGGTATGTTAATGGATATGCAAGGAGGGTTCAAAAAATATCATTTCCTATGTCTTTGGGAAAGCTAGTCTACTGTAGACCATTACATCAAAAGCGACTGGCCAGAAAGAAGCATGTATGAGCTAGGTACAAGTAGTGTGTGGTATATTCTGTTAGTGGATCCAGTGAAGTTTTTCCTTCCACCTCTCCACATTAAACTTGGCATAATGAAGAGTTTTATGAAAAAAGTGAGTAAGATGAATTCAAGAGGATTTCATTGCTTGAGTGAAAAATTTCCAGAGATTAGTGCCATGAAAGTGAAAGAGCGAATCTTTGTAGGGTCTCAAATCAGAGAGCTTCTACAGGATGAAAGCTTTGAAAAATGCCTCAATGTATTAGAATTAAAAGCATGGCATGCTATCAAATGGCTTTGTAAAAACTGTTTGTCTCCCACATATAAAGATGGAATTCAGAAACTGCCCAGTGCATATAAAGAAATGGGATATTGTACATCACTGAAATTTCATTTCTTGTATTTCAGCTAGATATATTTCCCAAAAATCTTTGAACAGTGAGTGACAAACAGGAGGAACAATTCCATCAAGAGTCAGCGGAAAACTGCTACCAAGGTTTCTGGAACAAATGTATGTTGTGCAGATGATTTCTTTGGTATACAAAGCATACCAAAGAAATCATCTGCACAACATTTTTAAATTGTACGTATCTTTTTTACAATAGTATATTGTATTATTTTAATTAAGTATATTGGGTTTAAACTATGAAGTGATGAAAATATAATTATAACCAGTTTTGTGTTCTTTAATGAAATTGTCTTAACTTGTAATGATATTATAAGCAGTCATATAACAAAAACTACATATGTAGGAAACAACTGAAAACAGCCAATATAAGAGTGCAAAACTGATTTGTAAAAGTCTATTTACCTTTTTGATGAAAAAAGTTTCGTTTTACTGACCATTGAGTTATCAGCAATAACTCTTCATGCATTAAGAATCTTCAAATAAAGGAACCACTAGGTGACAGTAATCATAGTGTAGTATAGGATTTATTTAAATAAATGACTGTCAAAGGTAAAAGGAAGGGATTTTGCTTTTTCAGTGATGACTTTAATGGACTTAGACAGTGTTTCAAATCTTTTCAGTGAGATTTCAATTAATGCTAAATAAATAATCCTATTAAACTTTATACCAACTATGAGATATTGTTCAAGGTTTAGACCTAATGGATGTCAGATGAACTGATGAGACTGGTAACTGAGAAGAAAAATGCATGGGACAATTATAAATTTTCAGAAGATGCAGAGGCCTGCAGTGGGTATAAACTAATATGCAATCAAGTCAATAAGAGGTTTAAGCAGGCTAATGCAGATTATGAGAAATCTACCAAACCATGTGGTCCACTGGATGTGAATGGCATAACTGTTGAAGATCCTGTTCAGGTTGCTAACAAACTGAATAAATAGTGTATATCTACATTCACATGTGAAGAAGTTTTTCAGTATGGAGATACCAGAAGTATACCTGATTTTGACTGGGAGTTAAATGTTTTATGATAAGTGAAAGGAAAGTGGATGAAATATTATTGCAGCTGAAAGGAAATAAGGCACCCGGAGCTGATGAAATCTATCCAGTTATATTGAATGAAGCAGCAAAAGAGGTAATAAAATATGAGAGCATTCTTGGATTTGGGGGTGAGTTCCCTACAAACTGGAATATAGAAATGTTTCTCTTATTCACAAAAGGGTATCAAAGGACAAAGTAAGTAATTACAGATCTCTGCACTTAACTTCAGTGACAGAGAAAATAATGGAATCAATTAAAGAAGTAATGCAAGGTCAGCTTGACAGTTATAACAATTTATGACAGGTTATATGACAATTACAGCACAGATTTTGTTTAGCCAATCCGATTAGCTACTATGAAGTAGTTATAAAGGTACTTGTATGCATAAAATAATTTTGACATCATATACAGTATTTAGATTTTAGTATAGCATTTGATGTGTTTCCACATGAATGGCTGCTATACAGCTTGGAGCAGTGTGGCATTAAGGACAAGTTATTGCCATGAATAAAGGGATAATTGGATGGCAGGAGACCACAAATGGTTTATTAATGGACACTGCTCTGGACTAATGTTTTTAATGGAAATCCCTCATGGTTTGCTGCTGAGACCCTTACTGTTCAGTATTTATTAATGATATTGATCACCTGAGTAAATTACTTAGATACGTTGAAAACTGAAGTTGAGTTTTAACATTGATAATACAAGGCATTACATTTCGGTAGCAATAATCTCAGAATGTGGTACCCTGCTCTAAACAGAAGAGAATGAAAGAGACCTAGGGGTAATCATATAGTCTGGCATGAAGTTTTCTGAGAGAGGCTGGGAAGGCATCTCGTGAGGTTCTCTCAGTGATATGTCAAGGATTTTGCCAGCAGGGACAAGATGATCATCCCGTTGTATAAGGTTTTGCCACATCTTAGGTACTACATACAGGTCCAGAGGCCTCATTTTTGGGGCCCCAGGTGCCAAGCAATTCTGTGATCAAGTGACTTTGCTCTGAATTAGTGCTCTTTCTTGAAGTATAAATCGTTTCTTAAAGTATTTATTAACACACAATTAAATAATCTATAGTAAAGAAAGAAACTTTACTAGATTAAGAAGGAAAACAACCTTCTGTCTCTGGCGACTCCGTAGCCAGGTGGGCAGGAGCAGCAGTGCATGGCACATGCTTCTTGATTAGACCGGGGTTCGAGTCCGTCACCACCAAATATGGAGAATGCGGAAAGGTCAGAGAATGACCACTGCATATCCCCGGAGCAATATGGCCTTAGTTGCTAATGCTCCTAAAAAAAAACAAATAACAACAACAGCAACCTTATATTTTCTTTTCTTGTACATATCTTAATTACGAACCTTCTAGCGCTTGGTCACAGGGTGGCACTGCTCCTGCCTCCACGTGGTGGGGCGTAACCTGGAATGGAAAAGCTCTCCCTTCCAGGGCAAAATGGAGCGAACTGAATCCAATACCCAGAAACCCACTGGGTTGATGGATCCAAATGTAACCAATACAAGACACGAAGAATCTATTTCTCTTGGAGATACATCTAAAATTACTAGAAAAGGTGACAGAAATGACTCTGTCTCCACAAAGAAAATGAAAACTGACATAAACACCTTAAATGCCCCAGCATATCTAATAATACATTCAAATAATGAGAAATCGGCAGGCCAATTGTCACCTTTTCTCATACAAAAGAACCTTGAGAGTTATGCCGGTCCACCAAAAAATGTTAAGAGATTAAAATTGGGTGATATTTTAGTAGAAATGGTCCATTCTAAACATTCCGAAAGACTGTTGCAAATGACAACGTTCGCGGGAATACCAGTAACGGTGTCCCCTCACAATACCTTAAATACGTCAAAAGGTGTAATAACGGAATGGGACCTCCTAAATGTACCTGAAGGTGAAATTCAAAGCGAATTCCAGGAACAAGGAATAAATGAAAAGAATTACAATTAAAAAAGAAGGGATTGTCACCCCACTAGAAACCTGATACTCACTTTCAACACAGCGAAACCACCCAGATCAGTAAAAGCAGGATATCTACATTGCAATATTAGACCGTACATCCCGAATCCTCTCCACTGTTTCAACTGCTAGAAGTTTGGACACTCACAGACTGTATGTAGAGGAAAAATGTGTGCAAACTGTGGATCCCAAGAACATCTCACCTCTATTTGCACAGCTGGAAATTATAAATGTACAAACTGTAAAGGGGAACATACAGCATACTCAAGAGAGTGTGAAATCTTGAAGAAAGAATAAAGAATACAAAAGTACAAAGCAGAAAACGGAGTTACATATCAGGAAACGAAAAAAAGCAATTACAATAAATCTAGAAAATAAACCTTCTTACGTTCAAGTCACCACAACCAAAAAGAGCTTGGAAATGAGACTTCCAAATTGAAAATGCTGTGGAACACAAACAAAACAGATGTCTCAATTCCCCCAAGAGAATCAATTTCAGAATGGGCACGCAAATTTTACAAATCTTCTCCACCACAAAAACAACAAGAAAAATTGGTTAATACACCTTTATCTTTTCCCCTGGGTAATGCAGAGAATGTAAGAAGAAAAGTACTACAGAACAAATGGGTATTGAGGCAGGAAATACCAGAGAGGACCCCATCCTTGAAATATTTCAGAAGAAATGGATACATGAAGACCGTATTTCCCAAAGAAAGACAAATCCAAGGCAGAAAAATCGAAAACAGTCCCAAGGAACCAATCCGAGGGACCATCTAAACCGAAATGACAGATACAATTATCCAGTGGAACTGTCGAAGTTTCCGCGCAAACATTAACAATATTATAGACCTCATTACCCAGTATCATCCTTTAAGCATCTGCCTACAAGAAACTTATTTGAAATTACAGGACAACAGTATCATTAAAAACTATACCATATTCAGAAAGGACCGCTTATCGGATGGACCAAAGTGAGGAAGAGTTGTAGTATTAGTCAATAGACATGTGCCATCTCAAGCAATACCATTGAACATCCCCTTAGAAGCAGTTGCAGTCCGTCTAGCAATAGGCTTTGATATTACCGTAACCTCAATATATCTACCTCCTGGTCAACAACTCTACTTAAAAGATTTTGAAGCATTGATTGCCCAACTATCCTATCCATTCTTCATTTTAAGTGACCTAAATGGGCATCACACACTATGGGGCGATTCCAAAATAGACCAGAAGGGTAAACAAATCGAGAAAATAATAGTTGAGAACGACCTCATGATTCTCAATGATGGTACACATACATATTTCCACCTGCCATCAAAAAGCAGCTCTGCAGTAGACTTCAGTCTGTTCTCCCACACTGTATCTGATGATTCAGTGGACAGTGTATGAGAATCCATTGGGCAGCGATCACTATCCCATATTCTTGAAAATCACGAAGAAAGCTCCATGCCAAGCCATCAGACATCCCAAATGAAAAATATATGATGCAGATTGGGAAACTTTCAGGGTACTAACAAAATTAGATTGCAGTATTATTAAACAAGAATCGATAAAACCAGCAGTGGCTTATATCACAAATATCATTCTCCAGCAGCCGAAAAGACAATACCCAAAATTAATACTAACATTAGAATGTATCCAAAACCATGTTGGAACAGTGAGTGTCAGGAAGCTAAAAAAACAAAGGAATAGAGCCTGGAACCTCTTTAGCAAAAATCCAACAACAGATAATATAATCCAATTCAAGAGAGCCAGAGCTAAAGTCAGGAAAGTACACAAAATCAGCAAAAAAGTGACTTGGATGAAATTCGCATCCACTGTAACCAGTTCCACATCAGCTACACTTATCTGGAAGCAGATCAGAAAGGGCGCCTCCGTAGCCAGGTGGGAAGGAGCAGCAGTGCGTAGCACACGCTTCTTGATTAGACAGGGGTTCGAGCCCGTCACCACCAAATACGGAGGATGCGGAAAGGTCAGGGAATGACCACCGCATATCCCGGAGCAATATGGCTTTAGTTGCTAATGCTCCTAAAAACCAAATAACAAACAAACAAACAGATCAGAAAGATGACAAACAGTTCCCAAATAAACCCCACCCCATTACTGAATTGGAAAGGGCAGTTGGTTACAAATCCCTTAGATATTGTCAACTTGCTTTGTGAAAATTTTGCCAATACATCAGCTAATTTTACATACCCGACTACTTTCAAAACTCACAAGAATGAGGCCGAAAAAACAAATCTAAACTTTTCCACCAAAAATAGTGAACAGTACAACTTACCGCTCACAGTAGCAGAACTAAAACAAACCCTGCTACAGACGAAAAACAGCACAGTTGGCCCCAATGAAATACATTATGCAATGATACAACAATTAGATGAACAGTCTCAATTAGTCCTGTTAGATTTATTCAACAAGATATCTTAAATACTTTTCCAGACAAATGGCATCATGCAATAATACTAGCTTTCCCAAAACAAGGAAAAGTCCTATCAGATCCATAGAATTATCGCCCTATAGCTTTGACTAACTGCTTAGGCAAGATCCTGGAGAAAATGGTCAATAATAGACTAACTTGGTACTTGAAAATAATAATCTTCTCAATCCAGCACAATATGATTTTCGGAAAAATCGCTCTACGTTAGATGTACAATTGGAAAACCAGGTAAGAAATGCTTTTCTCAGAAAACAACATCAAGTCATGGTTAATTTTGATATCGAGAAAGCATACAATACCACATGGCATTATGGTATTCTTAAAAGGTTACATCAACTAGGCCTTAGAGGGCACCTACCCCTATACATATGCAATTTTCTTAAGAATAGAACTTTCCAAGTGCGAATTAACAATATCCTTTCAAAAACATTTGTCCAGGAAGGAGTCCCTCAGGGATCCATACTAAGTGCCACACTTTTTTTCAGTCCACTTCAGCACAATAATAGAACAAATACCAAACAACATCTTCACAATGCTGATGATTTCAGCATTTCTTATCAAGCACAACATATGAGGACAATAGAACGGCAATTACAAATAGCCATAAACAAAGTTATAAAATGGCCAGAAAGAAACGGATACAGAATTTCTGTGCAAAAGACTATGTATTCACTTTTGCAGGAAAAGGAATATCCATCTTGATCCAGAACTCAGACTGAAAGGACAGATCATTCCAGTGAAAAATAGTGTCCATTTCTTGGGACTTGTCTTTGACAATGAATTAACATTTTTGGAGCATATTAGACATATTAGATTTCAATGTCTGAAGAAAATGGACATCTTAAAGGTGCTATCCGCTATATCATGGGGAGCAGATAGAACAGTTCTACTACGATTATATCGATTACTCATCCGGTCTAAGTTAGACTATGGTGCCTCAGTTTGACTCAGCAAAACCTAGCACCCTGAGATGGCTCGATCCAGTACATCACTCTATGCTACGGATAGTCCTTGGGGCTTTCCAAACTTCACCTGTGCAGAGCCTCTATGCTGAGGCCCAAGGAACCTCCTTTCCAAATTAGAAGACATAATCAATTTCTTTATGCAGCTAAAATAAAATCCCTACCAGGAAATCCCCCCCCCTACAGAAAATTCTTTTTACATCAGAATGGGAGCAACAGTATCAACAGCAACAAAGAATCAATAAACCTGCAAACATGAGATTAAAAATCCTTGTCCTCAGCAGAAATCTTAACCTGGATAATATAACTCTGCTGAAGAAGCAGTCTGCACCACCACCACCATGGATAATCAAACTGCCTACATTCATTCCACTTTTGGAGCAAGCAAACACTTCCTCATATAAACTGTCAATAGCTACATGCTGCTTACAAGTCACAATTTTCAGTTCACTGCTTTTTATATACAGATGGCTCAAAAACTGAATCTCATGTGGGAGCGGCAGTCTACTTTTCAGACACCATATCGGCCCACAAACTCCCAAAAGACTGCAGCATTTATACTGCAGAACTGCAAGCCATTATGTTAGCGCCAAACCAAATTGAACATACAAGTTCTAGAGATAGCATTATTTTCACTGATTCCCTTAGCTCCATGATGGCAGTGCAAAATATCAATTCCAAAAGACATCCATTACAACAACAAATTCAGTACCGAATATCAAAACTCCTAGAACAAGGTCATAATATTAGATTTTGGTCCACTTGATATTGATGGGTCAACTGTTGATGGTCCTGCTCAGGTAGCTAACAAACTAAATGAATATTTTGCATCGACATTCACACATGAGGAGTTATTCAGCAAGAGGAATGCCAGAGGTGTATTCAACTCTAGCAGTAAGCTACAGAATCTTGAAATAACTGGGAGTAAAGTGGAGGAGAAACTGTTGAAGATAAACACAAGAAAGGCACCCGGGGTGGATGGGATCTATCCAGTTATATTAAAGGAGGCAGCAAAGGAAGTAAGCAAACCCTTAGCCATAATTATGAGAGCTTCCTTGGACTCAGGGGAAGTACCCATAGACTGGAAATGTGCAAATGTGACCCCAATTCACAAAGGAGGATCAAAGGCTGACACAAGTAATTATAGACCTGTGAGCTTAACTTCTGTTCCAGGAAAATTAATGGAGGCACTGGTTAAAGAAGCACTTCAGTTATAGCTCAGACACAGCATGGTTTTGTTAAGGGGAAGTCTTGCCTGACCAACTTGATTGGATACTATGATGCAGTCACAAAAGAACTGGATGCAGCTAATAACTTTGATATTATATACTTGGATCTTAGAAAGGCTTTTGATACTGTTGCACATGGAAGACTGCTACACAAATTGGAGCAGTGTGACATTGGAGGCAAATTGCTGCTATGGATAAAGGGGTGGTTGAGGGGGAGAAGACAGATAGTGGTAATCAATGGACACTGCTCATCGTGGACTAATGTTATTAGTGGAGTCCCTCAGGGCTCAGTGTTGGGTCCATTATTGTTTTCTGTATTTATAAATGATATTGATGATGGTATATCAAGCTTAATGTCCAAGTTTGCAGACGATACAAAGGTTGGCAGGGTTGTCAAGGACACTACTGACACTGTGCTGCTGCAACAGGATCTGGAAAGGTTGAGCAGATGGGCTGAGAGGTGGCAAATGAAGTTTAACATTGACAAATGTAAAGTACTACACATGGGAAACAGCAACCCCAGAGCAATGTATCAACTCTGTGCTACTACACTGACAGTGGTAGAGAATGAAAGGGACTTGGGGGTGGTTGTGCAGGCAGATATGAAGTTCTCTGAGCAGTGCAGACGGGCTGCAAGAGTAGCTCATGGAGTATTGTCAATGATATACAGGAATTTTTCCAGCAGGGATAAGGAGGTGATTATTCCATTGTATAAGGCAATGGTCAGGCCACACCTAGAGTACTGTATACAGGTCTGGAGGCCTCATTTCAAGAAGGATGTAGAGCTGCTGGAACGAGTACAGAGAAGGGCAACAAGATTAGTGAATGGAACAAAGGGGTGCTCTTACGAAGAAAGGCTTAAGTTTTGCAAATTACAGTGTCTGGAGACTAGGCACCAGCGAGGTGATCTGATAGAGGTGTATAAAGCCTTGAATGGTTTAAGCATGCTCAATGCTGATGGGATTCTTCCTCTAGCTCAGAAGAATCACCTGAGAGGGCATAAATTCAAATTGAGGAAAGACAGATGTAGGATAGACGTGCGGAAATTTGCCTTTAGCCAGCGGGTGGTTGGTTGGTGGAACAGACTTCCATCCCTTGTGGTGGAGGTTGATAGCCTAAATAAGTTTAAGGCTCAGCTGGACAGGTATTTTGAACGAACAGAGGGGTGAAGTGGAAGTGGGTTTTGTTTTTGGCTGATGCTGCATAAGCTTGCTTTCTTGCATCAAATGCCTCTACTAATGCTAATGCTAATTTTGCTGGATCCCAAGTCATGTCAGAATATATGGTAACGAACAAGCAGACAGAGCTACTAAAGAAGCAAGCGGCATCATTTCTGTATCAGAATATATCC
Organism: Mastigoproctus giganteus; assembly: GCF_048544385.1. Taxonomy (NCBI): domain Eukaryota; kingdom Metazoa; phylum Arthropoda; class Arachnida; order Uropygi; family Thelyphonidae; genus Mastigoproctus; species Mastigoproctus giganteus. The sequence goes on from NC_143577.1 coordinate 74,270,453, forward strand.
CTTTCTCCAACTATAAACAAGTTATTCGTCACAGTGTGATACATCAATGGCAGCAGCAATGGCAAGTCTTAACCAATAACAAACTGCATCAAATTAAAAAACTTGCCCAACCATGGAAATCCAGCAAACAACAAAACAGACATAACGAAGTGATACTCGCAAGGTTAAGAATAGGACACACTCATTTCAGCCACTGTTATCTCTTGCGAGGAGACTATCCCCCTCCTTGTCCTACCTGTCATACACAACAAACAGTGGAACATGTACTGATTACTTGTCCGGTTTTTGTAGCAGAGCGCCGAAACTACTTTAAAGATCTAATAACCAAGCATCACTCCCTCACTTTCAAAACTATATTGGAAGACAGAAAAAATATAACAGATGTTTTTTCAGTTTCTCAAGGAAATAAACTTCTATAACCCTGTTATCCCTGTATTAAGTTATACAGACTTCTTGATCCTTCGAAAGTATTTCAAGCAAAACACAAGCACAAAGAGAACTGCCATATGAAACCTTCAAGGTGCATTTTAGCCACAGCTCTTGCGCCAAGAACTCATAAATCAATCAATCAATCAACCTCATTTTTGGAAGCATGTGGATGTGTTGTAATGAGTACAAAGAAGAGCAGCAAGATGTCAAGGACACAAAAGTGTATTCTTACCATGAAAGACATTGAGTTTTGTAAATTGCAGTATCTGGAAACTGGGTATCTATGAGGCGTCTTGACTGTAGTATTTAAATAGATTGAGTAAACTAAATGGCAGTGTCCTTATTCCTTTTAAGTCGACACACAAGGAGATATAAATTGAAAGAGAATAGTTGTGATTTTATTGTGAATATAAAATCACAACTATCCTCTATGCGAAGATAGGTGAAATTTTTTTTTTCACTCAAAGAGTAATTGATTATGGAATAAACTTCCATCCGGTGTGGTAGAAGTAGGCAGTTTAAATAAATTTAAATGATTAGACAAGTTATTAGAGGGAATAGGCAAGTAGGTAGGTTTTTTTTTTTTTTTTTTTTTTTGCTGCTTCCTTGCATCATTTTGTCATTACAAATACTGTTAACATTGGCATAAGTAATAAGTGTTATTGAATTGACTGTACAAACAGGAATGAATTCATTTGTAGACAGTCCAAATATTTAAATAAAATTTATAAAATATTTATCTGATGATAAAGAGCTGATCATCAAATAAATTTTTATAAAAATACAATGAATAATAATATTTTCTTGTCTTACTCTTATCAGCCCACTGAAATAGAATGTAATAATAAAAAAAGAATTGTGAAAAATTAGCATATACTTTAAAATTTTAATAGATACGGAGATGGTCCTTCAGGAATTAAAATAGCAGTAGTATTATGTGGAGATACACTAAACCAAACTGTTGTTACTCTGAAGTCTGCTGTAGCCTTATCTTTATCCCACCTTCACTTAATTATAATAGCAGATGATCAAAATAGGGATGCAGTTGAAGAAAAGGTAGGTGAAATTATAAATTATATAGAATATAAGGACATTGCAAGCACTTCAGTTAATTGTGATTGTCACTTTGTTATCAAAATTAATGTTATTCAGTATATTATTAAGTATTATGTGAAGATACAATGTATTAACCTATATTGCATTGTCAAAAGGTGTGGAATGACCCCCTCTCATTGCAGGACACTGTTTGTTACTACAAATTATACAAATATTTTAGCATATAAAGATGATCGACAATTAGCTCATAATTCATTTCAAATATATACATTGAATGATGAACATGCAGTGAGGAAATCGTAGTTGGATGCCATTTGGGAAAAATTTCTGTTTGTGATTGCACAGGAATTAAGGATTCTAAGCCAACAGTTGGCAATATCCTGAAGAAAGGAAATCGAGAAGCAACACTGAACTTAAAAAATGATCAGCAGGAATAAAATACAAAGATGTATTTTATCTTCAACACCTGACTTGCAGGTGCTGAAGCACCTTGAGGTGGTTGACTTGGTGCATTATAGCCTTAGATGCTAATGCGCCATAAAACTCTAAAACAAACAAACCTTGAGGTGGATGACTACTTCATCACACCATCAAACCCTACAGCAGCATTTCCCAAACTGTGTTCTGCGTAGCACCAGTGTTCCATCAGATGTGAACAAGTGTTCCGCGAAAAATCGTAATTAATAATTAAAAAAATAAAATAAATAACTTTTGCATATTTGTAGGATACACCACTTTTGTATTATTATAATTTTTAACATTATTTATTTATTTATCTATTTATTTTTTTCGGTTATTAATGTACTGGCATAGACTAATAATCAAATAGACCGCGGAACACTTTATTTTGGCGGGTTTTGCATAGAAAAGTATGTGTAGAGGTAATGACATCTACAAAAAAGTAGCAATGTAGTGGTCAAATATGCCATTCATATGCAATTTAGTCTGGAGTACATAGGGTGAAGGAGAGGGTGAAGTGAACTGATATCATAACTAAACTCACTTCCTTGTATAATTTTTTTTGATAATTATCAGTATTTTGAAATATAATTATTAAAATAAATAAATGGATTTTTTGTTGAAAAAAGGAACTTTAAAACGAGAAGCAAGTACTTCTAGTATTGCAACCATGGTCGATAAAAACGAACACAATATTGTGACACTTCAAAGTGAGGATGAACAATCGCAGCCTTTTGTTCCCCAAAAATCCGAAGTGAAAAAACAGGAACCAACTAATAAAAGACCGAAACGAAAGTATAATGACAGTTATTTGAATTTCGGTGTTACATGTGTTGGAAATAAAGGGCTCCTGATGCACAGTGCATTGATTGTAATAAAATATTAGCAAATAGTTCTTTTACTTAGATTGGGGGGATACAAGGACTAATAGATTAACAGTAGCCACTGGCAGAGGTGAAAGTGATTCTTGCACTGCTTCTATTGGAATGAGCCGCAGCCTGGAAAATAAGATGCAGGATATTTCAGAGACTGCTGGGAATCATTGTGGTACAAGTAAACACATGGGTTGTGTTAGGGTAGCTAAGAAAAAGAACAGGTGCATGTATACTTGCGTGTACACCAATGCTAGGAGTTTAGTAAATAAATTTGATGAATTTGAGGTATTGCTCAAAACATCAAAGGCAGATATTGTGGGGATTTCAGAGACGTGGTGTCACACAGATATAAGGAATGCAGAACTGGAATTTGGGGAGTACAATGTCTACAGAAAGGATAGACAGGATAGGAAGGGAGTAGGGGTTATGCTATTAGTTAAAAAACACATAAAATCCAAGGAAGTGAAGCCAGTCGACATCGCTGGACAATGCAGTGTCGAGTCAGTTTGGTGTGACATAAGCATTGGGAGATCAAAATTGAGAGTAGGAGTGTGCTATAGGCCTAATGACTCTGATGAGTATAATAAGAAACTGTTCGGAGAAATAGAGTGGGCCAGTAAATCAGAGAGTCTTATAATGGGAGATTTTAATTTCCCAGATATTGACTGGAATTTGGGGGCTGGTCACTCACACACTAGCAGGGCTTTTGTGGATTTATTGGATGATTGTTTTCTACATCAGCATGTTCAGGAGGCAACTAGAGAGAGTAATACTCTTGATTTGATTATCAGTAGTGATTCTTCATGCATTAAGAATCTGCAGATAAATGAACCACTAGGTGGCAGTGATCACAGTGTGCTGAAGTGGGAGTTACTCAAAGAGGTAACTACCATTAGGGGTAAAGGGAAGGGGTATTGATTTCGTTAAGGCGACTACAATGGACTGAGACAGTATTTAAATTCTATACAGTGGGATCAACTGATGATATTGCCAACAGCAAATTCAAAATGGGAAGCATTCAAAGAACTTATCTTGGAAGCTACTAGGCTTTACATACCAACTAAGAAATATTGTTCAAGGTTTAGGCCTAAATGGATGTCAGATGAACTAATGAGGCATATGGCAGAGAAGAAAAATGCATGGGATACATACAAATTAACACGTGACACAGACGCCTATGATAGATACAAGTTGATCTGTAACCAAGTTACAAAGGAGGTTAGGCAGGCGAAGGCAGATTACAAGAAATCCTTGGCAAGGGATGCGAAGAAAAACAGCAAAGAGTTCTTTACTTATGTAAACTCTAGAAGGAAGGGGATGAATCAGATTGGTCCACTTGAGATCGATGGGTCAACTGTTGAGGACCCTGCTCAGGTAGCTAACAAACTAAATGAATATTTTGCATCGACATTCACACATGAGGAGTTATTCAGCGAGGGGAATGCCAGAGGTGTATTCAACTCTAGCAGTAAGCTAGAGAATCTTGTAATAACTGAGAGCAAAGTGGAGGAGAAATTGTTGAAGATAAACACAAGAAAGGCACCTGGGGTGGATGGGATCTATCCAGTTATATTAAAGGAGGCAGCAAAGGAAGTAAGCAAACCCTTAGCCATAATTATGAGAGCTTCCTTGGACTCAGGGGAGGTACGCACGGACTGGAGATGTGCAAATGTGACCCCAATTCACAAAGGGGGATCAAAGGCTGACACAAGTAATTATAGACCTGTGCGTTTAACTTCTGTTCCCAGAAAATTAATGGAGGCACTGGTTAAAGAAGCACTGCAGGATCATCTAGACAAGACTTCAGTTATAGCTAGGACACAGCATGGTTTTGTTAAGGGTAAGTCTTGCCTGACCAATTTGATTGGATACTATGATGCAGTCACAAAGAACTGGATGCAGGGAATAACTTTGATATTATATACTTGGATCTTAGAAAGGCTTTTGATACTGTTGCACATGGAAGACTGCTGCACAAATTGGAGCAGTGTGGCATTGGAGGCAAATTGCTGCTATGGATAAAGGGGTGGTTGAGGGGGAGAAGACAGAGAGTGGTAATCAATGGACACTGCTCATCGTGGACTAATGTTATTAGTGGAGTCCCTCAAGGTTCAGTATTGGGTCCTTTATTGTTTTCTGTATTTATAAATGATATTGATGATGGTATATCAGGCTTAATGTCCAAGTTTGCAGACGATACGAAGGTTGGCAGGGTTGTCAAGGACACTACTGACACTATGCTACTGCAACAGGATTTGGAAAGGTTGAGCAGATGGGCTTCGAGGTGGCAAATGAAGTTTAACATTGACAAATGTAAAGTACTACATATGGGAAACAGCAACCCCAGAGCAACGTATCAACTCTGTGGTACTACACTGACAGTGGTAGAGAATGAAAGGGACCTGGGGGTGGTTGTGCAGGCAGATATGAAGTTCTCTGAGTAGTGCAGACGGGCTGCAAGAGTAGCTCATGGTGTATTGTCAATGATATATAGGAATTTTTCTAGCAGGGATAAGGAGGTGATTATTCCATTGTATAAAGCAATGGTCAGGCCACACCTAGAGTACTGTATACAGGCCTGGAGGCCTCATTTCAAGAAGGATGTAGAGCTGCTGGAACGAGTACAGAGAAGGGCAACTAGATTGGTGAATGGGACAAAGGGGTGCTCTTATGAAGAAAGGCTTAAGTTTTGCGAATTAGTGTCTGGAAACTAGGCACCAGCGAGGTGATCTGATGGAGGTGTACAAAGCCTTGAATGGTTTGAGCATGCTCAATGCTGATGGGATTCTTCCTCTTGCTCAGAATAATCACCTGAGAGGGCATAAATTCAAATTGAGGAAAGACAGATGTTGGATAGATGTGCGGAAATTTGCCTTTAGCCAGCGGGTGGTTGGTAGGTGGAACAGACTTCCATCCCTTGTCATGTTACTTTCTTTTTTTTTTTTTTGGCTGATGCTGCATAAGCTTGCTTTCTTGCATCAAATGCCTCTACTAATGCTAATACTCCCGCTAAACTTATATTTTGTAAGTGTTCCGTAAATATATTGTGAGATGAAAAGTGTTCCATAGATATATTGAGAGTTGAAAAGTGTTCTATTACTAAAAAAGTTTGGGAAATGCTGCCCTACAGAATTTGAGTTTGGATCTGTGCTGCTGCATGCTATAAATTTTCACAGAAGAGTTACAGCCAACAGGCCTTTGATAACAGAAAAAAAAAAAAAAAAAAATGTACGTACAATTAAAAGGCATGCTGAACCTGGACTATGGATCAGTGGAAATTGGTCCTCTGAAAAAAGTCACTGTGCATCTTGTTCCAGTCTGATGGTCACATTTGAGTGTGGAAGACACCTACAAATACTTATTATCTGAGTGTGTCCTTCCAACTGTAAAGTTGGGAGGAGTTGTCATGGTCTGGGAGTGTTTCTCATGGTTTGAACTAGGTCTACTGGGTACATAGAACAGAATGCTGCATCCTATGTTACTGTTCTAGACAATTCTGTGTTCCCTACATTGTGACAATTTTATGGAAACAGTCAAAAACAAGAATCGTGAATATGTTATTTGAAAAGAATAACATTGATATGTTGCTGAGGGCAACATAATGCTCAGACCTCAACCCGGTTGAACATCTTTGGGATAAATAGAAACATGAAATTAGGGTAAGGTTGAGCTTTTCTTTGTTAATGGAACTACTAGGCTTTTCATACAAACTAAGAAATACTGGTTTAGGCCTAAATGAATGTCAGATGTGAACTAATGAAAGTCGTGCCAGAGAAGAAAAATGTGTGGGATAACATATAAATTGTCAGGTGACACAGATGCCTATGGTAGATAAAAGCTAGTCTGTAATCAAATCACAAAGGAGGTTAGGCAAGCAAAAGCATATTACGAGAAATCTTGGCAAATGATGCAAAGACTACTTTAAATTCTAGAAGGATGAGGATGAATCAGATTGGTCCACTTGATATTGATGGTTTGACTGTTTATGATCCTGCTCAGGTAGTGGACAAACTGAATGGGTATTTTGCATCTATGTTCATGTGGTATTCTGTGGGAAGTGGAGACCAGAAGTTTATCAAACTCTAACAGGGAGCTAAATGAGAGGAAAGTGAAGGAGAAATTGTTGAAGTTAAACATAAGGAAGGTACCTGTGGTGGTGATATCTATCCAGTTATATTAAGGGAGGCAGCAAAAGAAGTAAGAAAACCCTTAGCCATAATTTTGAGAGCCACCTTGGACTCAGGGGAGGTCCCCATGGACTGGAGATGTGCAAATATATCCCTAATTCACAAAGGGATATCAGAGGGTAACACAAATAGTTATAGACCTGTTAGTTTAACTTCTGTTCCAGGGAAAATAATGGAGTCACTGGTTAAAGAAGCAATTCAGGATCATCTAGACAAGGTTGCAGTTGTAGTGCATACACAGCATAGGTTTGTTAAGGGGAAATCTCATCTGACCAATTTGATTGGATACTACAATGTGGTAACAGAGGAACTCGATGCAAAAAATATACTTGGATTTCAGGAAAGCTTTTGATACTGTTGCACATGGAAGACTGCTATACAGATTGGAGTAGAATAGCATTAAGGGCAAGTTGCTGCTATGGATAGACAGTTGAGTGCGAGAAGACAGAGTGGTAATCAATAGGCACTACTGTTTGTGGACTAATGTTATTAGTGGGATCCCCTAGGGTTCGGTGTTAGGCCCATTTTTGTTTTCTATATTTATTAATGATATTGATGAAGGTATCTATCCCAGGGGCTCACATCTGGTGAGTATGGGCTTGGCACACCCAGGGTCCTGAGCTGGATATCATCATTCTTCTTTTTCTTGGTGATTCCCTTCTACTTCTCTTCAGGGTAATTCAGAAATTTTTTTTTTTGGCTGGTTCAAATAAGCCTCAGGCATTCTTGTACCATATGGCTAATAATAATAATAATATCAGGCTTAATGTCCAAGTTTGCAGATGATACAAAGTTTGACATGGTTGTTAATGTTAGTGCCCTACTACAACAGGATCTAGAGAAAAGTTTCTTTTCTCTAGTGTCATTTCTTTAAACTGCTATAACTACTTTTTTCAGGACCTCTTGCTCCCTCAGCTGATAGGTGGTGTTCAGGTGTTCTCTGGTGACAATTTCCGATCAAAACAGTATTATTAAAGTTGTTGTTCAATACGAGTTGCTACCGTGTGTGAAGTTAGATGAGAGAGGAGAACCAGTGAGTTCTGAAATAGGCTCTCATAACACTGCCTTATCTTTTAAATAAATGGAAAATTTACCTTTTGTTGATGTCATTTGTTTAAAAGTAGTTCAGTATATAAGCAACCTCGGTAATGTGGAACCCATTCTACTGCATGCATTATGACAATTCCAGTTACTACAATTTAAACCCTACTAACAACAAAAATCCTCTAACTTTTTGAAATTTAGAAGTGATTCGACTGATTTTAGAGGTGTTTTTTTTTTTTTTTTATTTACTTCTCAGCTGCTTTCTGTCAGTATTCATAATACAGTAAACTGTAAAATATGGATTGTAATGTTTGCTGCATTTTAAAGAATTCCAGAATGTAATTCTTTAAAATCCAGCACACATTACAATACAGAAACATTAAAAAAAGGGAACCTGGCATTCGTATAAACGATCACATTTGTAATTAAAACTCCTTGGAAAAAAGATGACATTTCTCTCTTTATAATATGCTTGCTGTGTTGTCTTTCATCTGTTTTTATGACCAGGTGGATTTAAACTGTATACTATATTTTGATCTGAGCCAAAGGGCTGAGAAGTGATTATTTAAACTATAGGTAATACACTGGTCTTAATTCTCACAGCAGAACAAACTTGCCTTTGCAACAGGTTACTCTGGTATTGCACTACTTTTGGCCATGCCAAAAAAAATTAATTGGCCATATCTTTAAAGTTTGAGAACACTGGTATGACAACTTGTTTCAAGACTATCTCTCAACCTCTTTACAAAACAATTGTAAAGAAGCTGTCCAATATGAGCTGCCATGTGCTATATGAAATCAGGGCTTCAAGTTATAATAAAGGTAAATTTACCTGTTTTATGTGTGTTGTCACTAAAGACTACTTGTTATCTGATGAGGAATCCATTAGCTTGTTTGTCTCAAAGTATTCATTTACCACTTTGAATATTTCAACCCAATTGTGTGATTTGGCAGTTCTTTGTAGAACAAATAATGTTCTTTCAAGAATTACTTTACAGTGATTCTAACTAGTGCTATTAATTGAGCACAGTTACTAACGTCTGTAGATTCATCAATTTGCAATGAAAATTTTTTAGATTCGATAATTCTCTGAATTAATTTTGTTTCTCTGTCATCCGATATGTCTTCAACGCGTCTAGTATAATTAGGCTGACCATAATTCCTTGAGGCCAAAACGGGACAGGAAGAAGAAATGTTGTTCGGAAAGAGCAGAAAAAAATATTCAACAAAATGTTTTTAGGTCGACGTGGAGGGGGACTGCACATCATCAAGTTCATACCAAGAATACTTTTTTGGATGAACGTATTTTGAGTAAAAAAATTTGGTCTTTTAAGATCTTGTCATAAAACTTATCACACTCCTTATTACAATTTTGCTTTATAATTAACATGACTTTCAAGGTTTCAACATTTAATGTGGATTTCTCCTTCAACCACATGCTATTTATTACGGAAAATATTCTCTCCATGGGAGCAGTACTTCCAGGCACCTCTACCTCCAGTTACACGAATGACTACTACCTACAATGGCAGCCAACCTATGATATATAATCATGATTATAGATTATGTTGCATTAATATTTAAGCATTTTTTAAAGTTTTTTTAAAAAACTGGACAAAAATGACATTTTTTGCTAAAACAATGGGACGGCCAGGATATAACAAAAAAAGGCACTGTCCCATTGAAAATGGGACATATGGTCAGCCTACTGCTAATAGTTTGAATTTAGATTGAATTTTTTTATTCTCCAGTATTGTGTTTAACATTGATATGCATTTGAATTCCATATATAAATTCATTCATTGGAATAACAAAAACCGCATAGGGTTTCAATGGAATTCACAACACAAAATTCAACAGGATTATACAGATCTGTAAAGATGTGGTGGCTCCATAGCCAGGTGGGCAGGAGCAGCAGTGCGTAGCACACGCATCTTGATTAGACCGGGGTTCGAGCCCGTGACCACCAAATACAGAGGATGCGGAAAGGTCAGGGGATGACCACCGCATATCCCTGGAGCAATATGGCCTTAGTTGCTAATGCTCCTAAAAACCAAAATAATAACAACAACAACTGTAAAAATGTAAGAATTTTTTTTTTTATTGAACTTAATTATATATATATATATATACTATCATTAAATGTTATTAAATAAAGTTAAATTATAATGAAATGAATAAATAATTAAGCATTCATTAGAGGCAGCGACATGCAATTCCTCCATATGAAGCTGAAATACATCCAATATTTTAAATTAAATAAAACATAAGCCAGTAGTATGGCAAAAACTGTAGAGCGAAAATTAACATAAAAATAACCCAAATAAACAATCAAACGTAAAGAAAGAATAGATATAAATAGTAGCCCTGAAACCCTAGTATAATTTCGATCTTTAAATCCAATTAACAAAAACTATACAAAATTTAGAATAATGCCAATTAGTTATTAATTTAGCGGTACCCCCCCGAGAGGTACCAGTTCCGAAAGACGTGAAATATCACCCAAAGAGGGTTAAAGGAACTACCAAACGATAACAAAATCAAAATAAACTAAAATAAAATAGAATAGACTGACCATCATGCCCCATATCGACAGAGGACCACGAGGCCAATAATGGTCATGGAATCGCTGCATTTCAATCGTCATACAAAACATCGCAAAGGCGGAAATATCGAAGAACCAAACCACCCTTCCATTCTCCGATAGATCAACCAATGCAGAGGATTTGCATGGCGGTGGTCCTTATGCAGCGAAAATAAAATATAGAACAGACAGCACTCTATAGCAGAGCCACACCACTGACATACTGTAAGCTGAATCAGCTTATATTGAAGAAAAAAGGAAAATAGATGGCGGCACAGGCGTTGCTAAATTAGCATATCGACCCATTACTATTGAATTATATTAAATGTTGACGAAAGTTAAATTATAATAAAAAATTAAAATAATTAAGCATTCATTAGAGGCAGCAACTTGCAATTCCTCCATATGAAGCCGAAATATATACTATCATTAAATGTTATTAAATAAAGTTAAATTATAATGAAATGAATAAATAATTAAGCATTCATTAGAGGCAGCGACATGCAATTCCTCCATATGAAGCTGAAATACATCCAATATTTTAAATTAAATAAAACATAAGCCAGTAGTATGGCAAAAACTGTAGAGCGAAAATTAACATAAAAATAACCCATGTTTTATTTAATTTAAAATATTGGATGTATTTCAGCTTCATATGGAGGAATTGCATGTCGCTGCCTCTAATGAATGCTTAATTATTTATTCATTTCATTATAATTTAACTTTATTCAATAACATTTAATGATAGTATATATTTCGGCTTCATATGGAGGAATTGCAAGTTGCTGCCTCTAATGAATGCTTAATTATTTTAATTTTTTATTATAATTTAACTTTCGTCAACATTTAATATAATTCAATAGTAATGGGTCGATATGCTAATTTAGCAACGCCTGTGCCGCCATCTATTTTCCTTTTTTCTTCAATATAAGCTGATTCAGCTTACAGTATGTCAGTGGTGTGGCTCTGCTATAGAGTGCTGTCTGTTCTATATTTTATTTTCGCTGCATAAGGACCACCGCCATGCAAATCCTCTGCATTGGTTGATCTATCGGAGAATGGAAGGGTGGTTTGGTTCTTCGATATTTCCGCCTTTGCGATGTTTTGTATGACGATTGAAATGCAGCGATTCCATGACCATTATTGGCCTCGTGGTCCTCTGTCGATATGGGGCATGATGGTCAGTCTATTCTATTTTATTTTAGTTTATTTTGATTTTGTTATCGTTTGGTAGTTCCTTTAATCCTCTTTGGGTGATATTTCACGTCTTTCGGAACTGGTACCTCTCGGGGGGGTACCGCTAAATTAATAACTAATTGGCATTATTCTAAATTTTGTATAGTTTTTGTTAATTGGATTTAAAGATCGAAATTATACTAGGGTTTCAGGGCTACTATTTATATCTATTCTTTCTTTACGTTTGATTGTTTATTTGGGTTATTTTTATGTTAATTTTCGCTCTACAGTTTTTGCCATACTACTGGCTTATGTTTTATTTAATTTAAAATATTGGATATATATATATATATATATATATATATATATATAATTATCATATACATGTACTCATCATATAAGCAAGGTTTCTCAAAGTCAAGCAGCAGTCTTTACACAATGTAGTACCAATGGCACTGATATTTTGATCGAAATACCCAAACACTTAACTATTGGCCTTTGTTATCCTTTTATGAGGCTTGAGTTTTCTATTTGGTAAGCATAGTTGCCTCAGCCTTATAGATCCTAGGTATCCAGAAAGTGAAAAAACTACAGACAGTTAATTGGTTCTCAGGGCCTAACTGGGAGAACTAAATAGTAGATTAATTTATAACTGCTTAATTAAAGTAATCCGGTGTAGGGTGCTTGCACTGTATTTGACAGTGCAAGGTGGAATTATTTTTGCTGCATGTTCAAATCCACATGGTACCACAAAATACTGTACTGGTTTGTATTCTGTGTCTGTATCTTATGAATTCTTCTGGCCTTATGTGGACATTCTGGAGTATAAACAAAAATTTATCTCCGTATTTCTGTGTGCTTTTTGTTCTGATATCAGCAGTCTCAGGACTTAACTTGCACAGGCGTCACTTGTGTAAGTGGTCATGTTCTGTGGTATGAATATTATCCAAAGATGTACTCATCATATATCAGCAAGGTTTCTCAAAGTCAATCAGCAGTCTTGTAGCAGCAATAGCATTATTATTTTGATCAAAATACCCAAACACTTAAATATTGGCCTTTGTTATTGACTTGTCCATTTTTAAATTTTGTTTAAACCACTCTTTAACTATGGTGTAGAGCAGTGGTCTCAAACTCAAATTGCATGCAGGCTGAATTCACGATCTGAAAGCAGCTGACGGGCCGTACATTAGTTTGTCTCCATCTATATAGCAATATGAACTGCACAGCTGTGCATCCAGCTAACCAACTGGTGACTGACTCAAGGAAAATATATATCAGAAGTACCAACTCAATAGAAAAAATCGGAAACACCATAATACTGAAGCACCACCAACTGTCGGCTGGCGAACTAAATTTACTGATTGTTAATTGGTTTTTTTTTTAGGAGCATTAGCAACTAAGGCCATATTGCTCCAGGGATATGCGGTGGTCATTCCCTGACCTTTATGCATCCTCCGTATTTGGTGGTCACGGGCTCGAACCCCGGTCTAATCAAGAAGCGTGTGCTACGCACTGCTGCTCCTGCCCACCTGGCTACGGAGGTGCCTTTACTGATTGTACCAATGTGGGAAGTTCTCCCACCTTACCCCAGTCATGTGGCCTGGCATACAAGCATACAGTGACAAAGACAAAGCCCCAACCTATTCATTCTATCTCTTTTTCCTTCAATAGCAGTAAGCTCAGTCCATATCTCTGTCTCTAAAATTATAAGCACCGTATTTACAACAAATTTCTGCATCCTCCGTATTTGGTTGTCACGAGCCTGAACCCCAGTCTAATCAAGAAGCGTGTGCTACGCACTGCTGCTCCTGCCCACCTGGCTACAGAGGTGCCTTTACTGATTGTACTGACGTGGGAAATTCTCCCACCTTACCCCAGTCACGTGGCCTGGCATACAAGCATACGGTGACAAAGACAAAGCCCCAACCTATTCATTCTATCTCTTTTTCCTTCAATAGCAGTAAGCTCAGTCCATATCTCTATGTCTCTAAAATTATAAGCACCGTATTTACAACAAATACATAATTGAAATGTATTCGCGGGCCGTGTAAAATTGCTTCGGGGGCCAGATGCGGCCCGCCAGTTTGAGACCACTTGTGTCGGGAGTCATAGCTTCTTCATGAGCTTAAAGGTAGAAAAATTTAGGAGGGTCATGAAAATGACAAAAAAAAATCTTTGAGCTACTTCCATGCCATATGTATAAACATCGAAAAAAAATTTATAGCTATTATTTTTTGAACAACCCTTGTAAATTCCAAATTTAATATAACCTGTATGTTGCATAGGTCATCAGAGGCCTCAGAGCTTAAAAAATTTAATTATGATCAACCTGCCCTGCATATAGATATATCCACTTTAGTAGAGGCTGTAGGGTTTATTATTATTATTATTATTAGCCATATGGTGCAAGGAAGCCTGAGGCTTTTGCTGCACCAGTCAAAAAAAAAAAAAAAAATTTCTGAGTTACCCTGAGAGAGAGAAACAGAAGGGAATCACCAAGAAAGAGAAGAATGATGATATCCACTCAGGACCCTTGGGGTTATTATTCTTCAGTGCAGCATTAAAATAATAATAATTTGTATGCATCTCTTTGAGGATGATTGGATTTATGTTCACATTGTTTTTCACACATCAGCCTCAGTTGCTAATATCATTTCAAAAAATGTCAAAAAATGGCATCACCAAAAAGTGAATACATTTGTTTAAAATATAAAGACTGTAGTAGTGAATGCTGTTTCAAGGCCATTGATCACCTCTCCTCGTGAGATGATAGATGGCCTCAATTAATTAATGTGTGCTGATCTATAACTAACATATGAGATCTGAATGAGCAGCCAAATAGTGTATGGGGGGGAGAAAAGAAACAAAAATAAAAATCTAGTTAAAACACATCACAAAAACTACATGTACTTGGTACACATCAGTTATATATGTTTAACAGGACTTCTGTTTCTATATACTGCTTGGTTGCTCACTTAGATTCGATACATTATTCACGGATTGTCATCTGTAGATCAAGATTACTATTATTTCATGGGAGAGCTATAGTCTTGTACAGTGCTGTGGCAGCAGCTGCCATGATGTTGCCTGAGTTTCAAACATATTGCAGATTCACCTGTTTAAAATGATATTGGCAATTTAGGTCAACCCATGGATAACAGTGTCACGTCTGATATAAACATCAGCCCAGTCCTTGACAGCTGACCTGGGGCTACTGTTATTGGATGGATCAAATGCACTCAGAGATGTAAATCAGGTGCAGAGATGCACAGTTTTCAGATTATACCAATTTTTTTTATCTTAGTTAATATTTGTATTGTGAATTTGTTTGTTTTTTTTTTTTTTGTTTATAAAGTTCTAAAAGCTGGTTTTGTAAAATCACTTTCTCAAACAGAAAGAATATTGTTGAAAACGTTATTTTACTAAACTTTGTTTTGCTTAGATCAATTGAATAATCATTGTGTGTGCAGATTCTAAGTGTGGATTACGACTTGGTTATCCTTGTTGAAACCTGGCTTCGTGATGACATGGACATATCACTTTTAACCACCAACATCGGTTATCACTCTATTCTGGCAAATGGGAAAGGGGGGAGAGTCTTAATCTGCCAAAGGCAACAGCTCCCTCTGATCAAATCTTGGGCATACCCTGGTAGCGATTTTGAGGCTGTTCTGGGCTGCTATCTAGTCGATGGGCTACAGTTGCTAGTATGTGCAGTTTACTTACCCCCACCCATTGCAGATCAATGCACTACAAATTTTTCTGCTTGGTTTCTGACTTCTTTCAAGTGCAACCAGAAAGTAATAATTCTCAGAGACTTCAACCTACCCCTGCCAGCTGCATCGAAGCTCCTCGATCAGTTAATTTCGGATCTGTCAAGTCTCAACATCCATTGCATCTGTGCCCCCCCCCCCTCTCACAGAGAAGTCATGTTCCAGAGAATCTTTTCTGGCCATGGGAGCGTTGAAGCGGTAATCAGTTCTAATTCAGCATTTCCCTCTGACCACAGGCCATTTGAAACTACTCTCATCCTGTTAAAAGAATGCTATAACCAACCAAACCAATCGAACTCGATTGAAAATATCAGGAAGGCTGTATATGACCCAAAATACCTAAAAATTGAAACAGCAATGAATCTCTTTAGGCTCTACCCCTGGTGAACTCTCAGTGAAATTGATATAGAGGAAGAGTATGCATCATCTGCCCACACTCGAAGCCATGGTGGTTCAGCATCCTTATGCACCAGTTTAAAGAAAAACGACTACATGCCCAATTCAAGAGATCACCCATAGAAAGATCATACTCAGCGTACTCAATAGCCAGATGCAGTTTCCAGAAATCCAAGAAGCAGGCTATCAACTCATTCATGCAGAAGAGGATAGCCTGTGGCCAGCGATCATGTAACCGGTTCGTCAAAACAGACAGTGCAGCTGCGGACTTCCCCTGGAACAGTGCCCACTACGACATAACTAATCTCACTAATGTGACAATTGGTGAAGAGGAGCTAATCGAGGCCATCGACGTCCTGCCCAATAAGAAAACAATGGGAAGTGACTCTATTCCCACCTTTTGCCTTCTACTTCATTAGTGATGAGCTGATGAAGTTGTTTAACAGAATTTTACAATAAGGAGTCATCCCAAATGCTTGGCTAAATTATAGTCATCCCAGTTCCAAAGGTGCAAAATCCAATCTCGACTGCTGACTATAAGCCTATTTCAATCTCCTCCCCTTTTCTCAAATGCCTGGAGAAGTGCATGTTTAAAGCAGTTGCCAATCAGATCCTTTCCCAGAGACCTCAGCATACACATTACGCACTCTCACAAAGGTCACCGATAGCATGCATACAGGTTCACTCTGAATTTGAAAACCCTTCAAGCCTAGGAGCAATTCATGCTGTTTTTCTGGATCTGAAAGTGGCCTTTGACTCAGTGCAAGTTAAGCCACTTATGTGCCTCCTGGAGAACTACTACGGTTTCACTGGTAATGTCTCGAAGCTCCTCAGGAATCTGCTAACCAAGAGGTGCCTTACCTTCCAGCAAGAGAATAACTGCATCACAGAACAGGTGGAAGTCGGTATACTCCAGGGTGGATTATTGTCGGTACTGCTTTTTTCAGCGATATTTATTCCGCTAATGAATGAAATACCTATATTTATGGTCTATGACAATGATAATGTATGTTACCTCTCAAACCCAGCTACCAGCTCACCAGACCAGGCAGAGGAATTATCGAAGTTTGTTATCCTGAACAAAGATCTTTCCTCTTTCTGTGAATTTGCTGCCTATTTTGGGCTTAAAATAAACCCTGAAATATCCAAATATATCATCTTCTCACCTAGAGCACAAGCAGACCTCAATCCAGCAGCCTCTCTGCAGCCCTCCATTGTGGAGCATGTTCTCGTCGCCACTCATTCCTTAAAATTCTTAGGAGTGATAATGGACGAAAACCTAACATATAAGGAACAAGTCCAGCAACTGCATTCAAGAGCATTACGGGCTTTCTGCGGTATGAAACTTGATCTCTGTAGTACGCATAACAAGGAAACTGTCAGAAAATTTCTCCTCTACTATTTTAGTTCTATCGTCAGTTATGGTATTGAAGTTTGGTCGGCTGCTCCTATGTCCAGTCTGAAGATGCTCTGGGGTCTGGAATTCTGGGTCCTAAAGTGGGCCAACAATTGGCTCACCTACCCTATACAACATCAAAATCACAGCTCTGCATAAATCTGAGATACACTCAAGCCCAGCACCTGGCATATGCGAGGAAGCTCACAATGGCACTTAATCTGTGCTCTGCTGCTCTCAACTTCGTTAATATCTGGGAAATAGTAGGCTGGAAAATCCCTGGTAGAGCCCTCAGAAACCGTCCAGTGCTCTGTTCTAACCTGCAGAAGCTCTCGACCTTTAAGCGGCACTTTCTGAACAGCATCATTGGCATGCTGAAATCTGCAAACATTGATTTGGATGTGTGGTCCAGAGGTTCTGCCTACAGAGAAGAAAAGTGCAAATCCATAGTCAAGTGCAGTCAGCATTCCTGTAAGCAGAACTAGTCAACTCCCAGTGAACATTTCCAGACTGTCTCAATGTGTTGCAGCTTGTATATAATAACTATAAAATCTATATAATGCAATATATGCTGTGTACCCACGTAGTTTTGTATGTACTGAATGTAATGTGTCCAGTTAATTGTGAGATTCCTCTGGTTGCTTGTAGTGCGTGTCCTACATTTCTATGAATAAAGAATTTTATTATTATTATTATTATTGGACATAAACTTTTCATATTTCAGGTTTTGCTTGATATTTTCATACAAGCATTACTTTGCTAAATCATAGTTATGCTTCTACTTTTCACTATAATTTATATTTCACTCAATTTGAAATTTGCATTTTATCCATTAGACTCTTTTATTTTTATTTTTTACTTCTATGATATGATGATCATAGATCCATCACATATTTGACTAATCAAGTAAGTACTGTATATACTAAAAATAATCATGGAATGTGGGTAATAGACTTTCTGCCCAGTACAGCTTTTTTGGAAAATAATTCATTTTCTAGTCAACTTGAAATATGATTAATTGAAGCTTGTTACAGTATGATTTAATGTATGCCCTTTTCAGCCTGTATATAAATATATACTTTTTTTTCCCCCTCTTTAATCAATTTCTGTTAGATTCTTGACTGGCCCAATAATATATTGAAGCATTTGTCATTTGAAATCCATCCAGTAACATTCCCAGTTGAAGGATCTACAGGTGAAGAATGGAAGAAGTTATTCAAGTTATGTGCATGCCAAAGGCTCTTCTTTCCAGTGAGTATATAAAATACAGCAGCATTTAAGAAATACTGTGACTCAATTACAAAAAATTTTACATTCATAACATTTATTAATACAGCTAGGTCGCATTTAATGTGAACCAGAATTCAGTTAATGCGAGGCTAGCACGGTTAGCCTCACATTAGCCGCTGCTACACTTGTTTATCTTCATGTGTGCATGTGCTACTACCTGTCGTAATATACGTTAGTTTTCGTGATTTGTTTTAATCATTTTAATTAAGAAGTGCCCTTAACAAAATGGGCAAAACACTATGAACACAAAAAAGAAGAGGCTCATTATTAGATTAGAGCAAAAAAATTGATGTGATTGAACGACATGAACATGGTCATAGCAACTCTAAAATATGAAAGAGATGGCGGAATGCCTGAATCCATGGTACGGAATATTATAAAACATGCAGGGGAAATAAAAGAAAAATGTAAAGTTTCATCAGCCTTTTGTGGTTTGCAAACATCTACAAGGAATAGAAGTATTACTATGATAGAAATGGAGCATCTTTTAACTGTATAGATTGAGGATTGCAATCAAAAACGCATTCCCCTTAGTAGAGCAGCCATTCAGACAAAAGCTTTAAATTTGTTTAAGAGAGTGGGGGGGATGAAGTAGAAGAAATGTTTAGTGCGAGTGTTGGTTGGTTTGATCGATTTAAAAATCAAGTTCAGCTGCATAATGTTAAAATTACCGGTGAGGCAGCCAGTACAGATGAGGACACAGCATCTAAATATCCTGATGTTTTAAAAAAAATAATCGAAGATGGTGGATACACTGATCAACAAATATTTAACATGGATGAAACCGGTTTATTCTGGAAAAGGATGCCTTCCAGAACTTACATTTCTAAGAAAGGAAAAACTCAACCTGGATTTAAAATGTCTAAAGATCACCTAACACTTTTATTGGGAGGCAATGCTCAAGGCGGTTTTAAATTGAAACCGATACTTGTTTATCGGTCTCCAAATCCTCGTGCTCTAAAAGGCTCAACCATAGATCACTTCCAGTTATTTGGCGATCAAATAAGAAAGCATGAGTGACCCAAGCTGTATTCACTGACTGGTTTTCAAGCTATTTTTGCCCAGCTGTTGAAAAATATTGCAAGAAAAGCAACATCACATTTAAAGTACTAACTAATTTTAAATAATGCTCCAGGTGATCCAACTAGACTCGGTTCATTATGTGAAAATGTAAAGATCATTTTTTTGCCACCAAACACAACATCTTTGTTGCAGCCCATGGATCAAGGGACCATCACAACATTTAAGGCCTACTACATAAGAAAAACATTTGAATAGGCAATTGCTAAAACTACAGGAGATGATGCAATTTCTTTAACAGAGTTCTAGAAAAATTATAACATCAGACATGCAATAGAAAATTCAGCATTCACTTGGCAACAAATAACTGCAAACAACATGTGTTTGCAGTTATTTGTTGGGAAAGCACATTTTGCCTCATTGTGCAAATAGTGGTGGTTTTGAAGAAAAAACTGTTATAGAAGAAATAACAAATATTGGAAGAGAACTTGGATTTGATGAACTAGAAAATGACGATGTTCAGGAACTGCTCAATTCACACTTGGAAGAATTGACTGATGGTGATCTCCTACTTTTAGATCAACAAAAAGCATTTGAAGAAGCCGACAATGATGCCGAAGAATGAGATAATGTGCAAGTGAAGGAGTTCACTCTCAAGGAATTTGAAGATATCTTTCGAGCTGTAGAAGTCTTGAAGCAAAAAATTATGGAGGCTGATTCTAACCTTGATCGAAGCATTCAAATTCACTGAGATTTGGATAAAGCACTCTGCATCTACCAGCATATGTATGAAGATTTAAAGAAAGAGGAAAACAGTTCAGTCTACGCTGCTAAAATATTTCAAAAGACAATAAAAATGTTTTCGTCAATGTAAGCTTACCTTTAGGAATGATATTTAGAAATTTTTTGTTTTTATTTTGCTTTAAATAATTACAGTAACACTATGACTTTGTTAATAATAAATTTAAATTATAAGTATATTCTTTTTATCCTTTATTGTTATTGTTATATTTCTTTAATAAACATAAAAACTTATGTTTAAAATTTTTCATTACCTATTTCCATCGAGCTGGAACCAATTGCCATATTTTACACATAATTATAACTTCGAATAGTGGAACTCGAATAATGCGACTGCTTCATGTGGGATTCATTAGTCGCACTAATTGCGACCTAGCCCTATGTCACTCAGCTAGTGCAGTGGTGCACAGGCTGGAAATCACAAAAGTAGGAGTGAAACTACTGTATTGACTAGATGGTGTAAGTTAGTATGATTGTTAAAAAGTGCTGAGTGGTAGAGAACATTCAGAAAGTGGTTTAGAATTAATCTACGGTGCATAATAATAAGAAGATCATGAGAAAAAAAAGTCTGTGCACCAATTCTGTAGTCACTACTAAGCTCCAAGTCATTTTATTTTATAATGTTCTTTGAGGTGCTACCCAAAAGTTTCTGCACTACAATTTAAAAAAAAAAAAAAAAAAATTGATTTACTGATTATATCATGACATTTCCTTTGAAATAGTAGACTCTCAGGAGATAACACACATTCTCTGGGGGTTTTGCCATTACCGGAAATGATTCTGGAACTCCTGTTTTCTGTTACTTTTTTGCAGTACCTTTTTTTTATTTTTTTTATTTCTTATAGAATCCAAAAACATTGTTCAGCTTAATTTGGGGCTTGGATTTTTAGTCGCAGAAGCATGAGAGTGCAGTTATGCATGTGCATTTGGGTGAACCATAGTTCAAGTCTGTATCACTGCTAAATATGGTTAACAGCTGTATTAATCATTAGAATAATTAATTTGTAAATTCCTCAGACTTAGTGGTCATGTAAGAGTACATATAAACAAAAAATTATAGGAAGTGAAATTTGAAGATTATGGATGTTAGATAACTATGGCCATGTTCTTCTGGACAGAAATTGTTTTACAGAGATTAATGTGAACAGATACATTTTCTGATATGATTTATCAACCAACTTGTTCTTCCACTGTGTTAAACCATTCATAAAATATACACAGTCATCATCTAGTGCAGTGGTTTTCGATCTTTTTTTAATAATGGCACCCCTATTCAATTTTCTGCCTTTTAGATCCAATTCTCGCTCTGTGTGTATATATGTATATACAGAGTGATTCACTACCAGTGCGACAAACTTGCAGGAGGTGTAGGGGGCACAAAGATGAATTGGAATCACATAGCATTGCAGGGTACGAAATGCCTTTGTCATGTGGTAGAGGACGTTGAATGGGAGATCGCGTGAACAGCGATCCCGCTGGAAGTCAGCATTTGCGAACCGGTTCCCGAGGCAGTAGGATGGACGAGTATTCAAACATTGAACTGGCCGACATGCACCTCGCGTATGGAGCTGCGGACTGTAACAGGCGTGCCGCTCTGCGCTTGTACCAGGAACGTTTCCCGCACAGGCGTGCTCCTCATCATACGATTTTTGCATATGTGCACAGAAGGTTACGTGAGACTGGTTGTTTCACAAGAGGTACCATGAATCGAGAGCGAACGACAAGGACGCCACACAATGAGGAGAATGTCCTACGTCTTGCAGAAGGCAATCCGAGTACGAGTACTCGAGCGATAGGCCAACGATTGGGTATTTCCCAATCCACTGTATGGAGGATACTGTCAACAAACCAAATGAGTTCATGCCATCTGCAACGCGTCCAATCATTGGAGCCTGCGGATTATCCACTCCGGAGGACTTTTGCTACTTGGTTTCTTCAACAGAAACGGTTCGCAAATGCTGACTTCCAGTGGGATCGTTGTTCATGCGACCTCCCGTTCAATGTCCTCTACCGCATGACGAAGAAATTTCGGACCCTGCAATGCTATGTGATTCCGATTCGTCTTTGTGCCCCCTACACCTCCTACAAGTTTGTCGCACTGGTAGCGAATCACCCTATATATAGCATTAGTAGAGGCATATGATGCAAGAAAGAAAGTTTATGCAGCATCAGCAAAAAAAAAAAAAAAAACCTCCCATTTCACCCCTCCATTTGTTCCAAATGCCTGTCCAGTCCAGCCTTAAATTTATTTAGGCTATCAACTTCCACAACAAAATATGGAAGTCTTCCACTAATCGACTACCTGCTGGCTAAAGGCAAATTTCCATACATCTATTCTACAACTGTCTTTCTTCAATTTGAAACTGTGCCCCCTCAGGTTCTTAATCTGAGCAAGAGGAAGAATCCCATCAGCATTCAACTTGCTCAACCCATTCAACACCTATATACCTCAATCAGACCACCTCGCAGGTGCCTACTCTCCATGTGCTGCAATTTGCAGAACTTAATGCTTTCTTGGTAAGAGCACCTCTTTGTTCCTTCAACAATCTTGTTGCCCTTCTTTGTACTCATTCTAGCAACTCTACATCTTTCCTAAAATGAGGCCTCCAGACCTGTACACAGTACTCTAGGTGTGGCCTGACCATTGCCTTGTATAATGGGATAATCACCTCCCTGTCCCTGCTGGAAAAATTCCTATATATCATTGACAAGACTCCATGACCTGCCCTGGGAGCCCGTCTGCACTGCTCAGCGAACTGCATATTTGACTGCACAATTACCCCCAGGTCTTAACCTCCTTCACTTTCCATTTCCCTGAGTAGTGCCACACAGTTGGTACGTTTCTTTTCGGTTATTGCTACCCATATGCAGTACTTTGCATTTGTCAATGTTAAACTTCAGTTGCCACTTCTCAGCCCATTTGCCCAACTTATCTAGATCCAGTTGGAGTAGCATACTGTCGTTAACAATCCGCTAACCATCTGCAAGCTTGGACATTAAACCTGTTTGCAGATTTGTATCATCTGCAAACTTGGACATTAAACCTGATATACCTTCATCAATATCATTGATAAATATGCAAAACAACAATGGACCTAACACCGAACCCTGGGGAACTCCAGTAATAATATTTGTCCACGAAGAGCAGTGTCCATTGATTACCACTCTCTGTTGTCTCCCACTCAACCATCCCTTTATCCATTGTAGCAACTTACCCTTAATGCCATACATGTCTAATTTGTACAACAGTTTTCCATACGCAACAGTATCAAAAGCTTTCCTGATATCCAAGTATATCATATCAAAATTATTTTTGGCATTCAGTTCCTTTGTGACCACATCATAGTATACAATCAAATTGGTTAGACAAGACCTCCCTTTAACAAACCCATGCTGCATCTTAACTATTACTGCAGGCTTGTCTAGATAATCCTGCAATGCTTCTTTAACCAATGATTCCATTATTTTCCCTGGAACACAAGTTAAACTAACAGGATTATAGTTTCTTGTGTCACCTTTTGAACCCCCTTTGTGAAATGGTGATACATTTGCACACCTCCAGTCCATGGGTACCTCCCCTGAGTTCAAGGAAGCTCCCATAATTATGTCTAAGGGTTTGCTTACTTCCTTTGCTGCCTCCTTTAATATAACTGAATAGATTGCATCCACCCCAGATGCCTTTTTTATATTTAACTTTAACAATTTCTCCTCCACTTTGCTCTCAGTTATTACAAAATCACTTAGCTCCCTGTTAGAGTTTGATAAACTTCTGGCACTCCCCTCATTGAATAACTCCTAGTGTGAATGTAGATGCAAACTACTCATTCAGTTTATCAGCTACCTGAGCATGACCATCAGTAGTCAACCCATCTATGTTAAGTGGTCCAATCCAATTCATTCCTTTCCTTCTAGAGTTTACATAAGTAAAGAACTCTTTGCTGTTTTTCTTTGCACCCTTTTCCAAAGATTTCTCATAATTTGCCTTTACCTGCTTAACCTCCTTTGTGACTTGATTACAGACTAGTTTATATCTACCATAGGCTTCTGTGTCACCTGATACTTTATATGCATCCCATACATTTTTCTTCTCTGCCACGAGTCTCATTAATTCATCTGACATCCATTTTGGCCTAAACCTTGAACAGCATTCCTTAGTTGGAATGAAAAGCCGAGTAGCCTCCAAAATTTAATCCCTGAAGGCTTCCCATTTAGAATTCAACGTTGGTAACATCATCAGTTGATCCCATTGTACAGAATTTAAAAACTGTCTGATACCCCTGTAATCACCTTTACGAAAGCAAAAGCCTTTCCCTTTAGCCTTGATCGTAGTTACATCTTTAAGTAATTCCCACATCAATACAATGTGATCACTGTCACCCAGTGGTTCCTTTATCTGCAAATTCTTAATGCATGAATAATCATTGGTGATAATCAGATCAAGAGTATTACTCCTGCTCTCTCTGGTTGCCTCTCGAACATGTTGCTGTAGAAAACAGTCATCCAATAAATCCACAAAAGTCCTGCTAGTGTGCGAATGACCAACTCAAGTTCCAGTCAATATCTGGAAAGTTAAAATAATAATAAATAATAAAATTCTTTATTCACAAAATCTTTTACAAGTATACGATTCCCGTTACAGGTATCCAGAGGAATCTAACAATTTAATTGGAAGCATTAATTACAGGCATACCTCGGTTAACGTTACCTCTGATAACGAAGCTTCGATATAACGAAGTCGGCAATTTCAAGCCCCATTTAATATAAAAATATATATATTCCAGTTCAATCACCTGAAATCTAAACAAACTGAAGAAATTACGGAAACCTTTGGGGCTTCTCGTGGTTGGTTCGAGAAATTTAAAAAACGGGCCAGGATTCATAGTGTAAAATTAACAGGAGAAGCTGCAAATAAGTTTCCAGAAAAACTAAAGGAAATCATTGAACGTCAAAATTTTCCAAATTTGGTGTTCAATGTTGACGAAAGCGGTTTGTTCTGGAAACGGCTACCAACAAAAAGCTTCATTTCTATTGAAGAAAAATCAGCTGCTGGGTTCAAAGCAGCCAAAGACCGTTTGACGTTACTCTTTGGATCAAATGCCTCTGGCGATTATAAATTAAAATTGTTATTAGTTTACCATTCAGAAAATCCGAGGGCGTTAAAAGGTAACATAAAAATGAATTTACCTGTAATATGGAAAGCAAATAGAAAAGCGTGGGTTACCAAGGAGTTATTTACTGATTGGTTTGTTAACCACTTTTGTCCTGAAGTAAAATGGTATTGTCAAAAAAAAAAACAACTTTGAAGAAAAAGCTCTTTTGTTGTTAGACAATGCTCCGGGACATCCTACTGATCTTAACACGTTGGACACATGCATTCCTGTCAAAGTTGTGTTTCTTCCAGCAAACACAACTTCCCTGATTCAACCATTGGATCAGGGAATAATAGCATCATTTAAAGCTTATTATCTGCGTCGAACATTAAGCAGTTTAACTACTAGAGGATAAAGAGGAAATGACAGTTAAAACTTTTTGGAAAAACTACACCATTAAAAACGCAATTGAAAACATTGATAGTTCTTGGAAAGAAGTCGCTAAGAAATGCTTAAATGGAGTTTGGCGCAAAATATGGCCAGAAGTTGTACTAGAAGAAGAAAATAACATCCAAGAAATCAGAAATGAAGTTATCCAGATGGCTCAATCAATAGGTTTCGAAAATGTCGATGAAGAGGATGTTAGAAATTTATTGAATGCAGAAGATGATGGTTTTTCAGTGGAAGATTTAGAAAACCTTGTTAGCAACGAAGACAAAGATAATGAAGACGAGGTTAAAGAAGTTCCTGCCGAAAAAGTGTTAACAACCAAAGATTTAAAAAGTTGCTTAAATGACATTGAAAACGTTTTAAATTTTTTTAGTGAAAATGATCCTGATTTAGGAAGAAGTGTTATTGTTAAGCGATCAGTGTTAAATGCAATAACTCCGTATAGGCAATTGTTAAATGAAAGAGAAAAAGAGCATAAACAACAACTTTAGACTCGTGTTTTAAAATGTGATTTCACTTTGTATGTAAGTTGACTGTTTATTTAATAAAACTTTTCTTTGTTCGAAAAAAAAGCTTTTCATTTTCTTTACGTAGGAACGTATCCCTATTCTGGCCATAGTATTTTTACCTCTGAAAACGAAGTTTCGCTTAACGAAGTAATTTCGTGGAACGCATCCTATTTGTTATTCGAGGTATGCCTGTATATTTACATACAAGCTGATAAAACATAGAAAATTGCATAGAAAAACTGCAGCCATTGAGTAACAATAACATACATATAACATTCAGAGAATACATGAATCATAGTGAATATATTGCTTCTCCAACATAAGATTAGCTTAAATAGCTTTGAGTTCTCAATAATTACACAGGAATGTGACCACGTGAATATGGATTTTTTTCTTTTTTTCCATGTATGAAAAATCACTGGACCACAGATCCAAATCAATGTCGGCTGAGCTCATTGCTCCGATTATGCTTTTGGGAAAGTGCCGCTTCTGCAGGTTTGAATAGAGCACTGGAGGGGTTTCTGAGAGCCCTAACCGAGATTTTCCAAACCAAGAATTCCCAGATGTTGATGAAGTTGTGAACTGTGGAGCACAGATCGAGTGCCATTGTGAGCTTCCTCACATATGCCATGTGCTGGACTGGAGTGTAGCTTAGATTTTTACAGAGCTGTGAACTTAACGTTATATAGGGAAGGTGAGCCCAATTGTCCCACTTGAGGACCCAGAATTCTAGACACCAAAGCATCTTCAGGCTGCACAAAGGAGCTGCAGACCAGACTTCAATGCTGTAACCGATGGTTGAGCTGAAGTAGTGGAAGAGAAATTTCCTAACTGTTTCTTTATTATGCAATTAACAGAGGTCGAGTTTCATGCCCCAGAAGGCCCATAGTGCTTTTGAGTGCAGTTGCTGGACTTGATCCTTATAGGTCAGATTTTCATCCGTTATCAACCCTAAGAATTTAACTGAATGAACTGCAACGAGTAGATGCCCCTCAATTGTGGGCTCCAGAGAGACTGCTGGATTGAGGTCTGCTTGTGCTCTCGGTGAGATGATGATGATGATGTACTTTGATTTTTCCGGGTTTAGTTTTAGCCCAAAAAAGCAGCATATTTACAGGAGGACAGACATTTGTTGTGAGTGACAGACTTTGATAGATTCTTTGACGGATATAAGACAATCTGATTTACTGGCCCACTCTATTTCTCTGCACAATTGCTCATTATACTCATCAGATTCATTAGGTCTATAACACACACCTACTCTCATTTTTCCTTTCCCACTGTTTATGCCACACCAAATAGACTCAACATTGCATTGTCCACCAACATCAATTGGATGCACTTCCTTAGATTTTATGTGTTTCTTAACTAACAGCATAATCCCTCCTCCCTTCCTGTACACATTGTACTCCCCAGAATCCAATTCTGCACTGCTTATGTCTGTGACACCATGTCTCTGATATCCCAATGATATCTACCTTTGATGTCTTGACTAGCACTTCAAGCTCATGAAATTTATTAACTATACTCCTAGCATTGGTGTACATGCAAGTATACATGCACCTGTTCCTACTCTTAGTTACCCTAACACAGCCCATGTATTTACTTGTTCCACTATGACTCCCAGCAGTCCTGGAAATCTCCATTTAAATATATATAATATTTAAAAATAAATTTATATGATAGTTATTATAATAATATATTTTTAAGAATGTACCTTTTTATAATGAAATAAATATTTAAATTTTTAAAAAAAATCAAATAATAAGTTTAACTAACTTAAACCCAAATTACATGGCAACCCTGGAATGTTTCTGCGGCACCCTGGTTGAAAACCACTGATCTAGTGGCAAAACTCTATGGTATCAATTATATTGTATTTTTTAAAATTAAAACCTTAAATACTGTTCATACTGAAAATGAAACTTCATGAGCCATAATATACAGGAACAAACTTTGTAAATAGTATACACTATCTGCTGTATGAATTCTACCAAGCAGGTAGTAGTAGTAGTGGCATGTGATGCAAGAAAGCAAGTGTATGAGCTTATGCAGCATCAGCCAAAAAAAAAATCACACCATTCCCTCCAAATGCCTGTCCAGTTCCTCCTTAAATTTATTTAACCTATCAACTTCCACAACGACAGATGGAAGTTTGTTCCAGCAATTAACCACCTGCTGGCTAAAGGCAAATTTCCGCACATCTGTTCTACATCTGTCTTTTCTTAATTTGAATTTATGCTCCCTTAGGTTCGTAATCTGAACAAGTGGAAGGATCCCATCAGAATTCAGCGTGCTCAACCCATTCAAGGCCTTATACACCTCAATCAGATCACTTCACAGGTGCCTAGTCTCCAGCCACTGCAATTTGCAGAACTTAAGCTTCTCTTGGTAAGAGGATCCCTTCATTCCCCTCACCAATCTTGTTGCCCTTCTCTGTACACACTCAAGCAAATCTACATCCTTCCTAAAATGAGGCCTCCAGACCTGTACAGGTTTAGTAGAGTATAGTAATATAATATCAAATGTTTTCAGTCTGATTACACAGATTGTTTCTAGTTCAGCTTACATTTGCAAGTTTCCAAATTCTGAGAGTTTTTGCATTATTCATGTAGTGTATTATTTACTATCCATAATGTTTAATTTGTATGCAAAAACATTGATGAAATTTTATTATTAATAATTGTGTTTATTTCTCAATAGACTTTACTTCAACATATCGATGCCTTGCTTTATGTTGATACAGACGTTTTGTTCCTACGACCTGTTGAAGATATTTGGCATTATTTTTACAAAATGAACAGTACTCACATGAATGCAATTGCCCAAGAAAATGAAGATTTTGCAACTGGGTGGTACAATCGATTTGCCAGGCATCCTTTTTATGAACCTTTGGGCAAGTATAGTAGTACCTTTTGCCTGTTATGATTTCAAGTTATCATTTTTTAGCATCTCAGTTATGTGTTTATAGATTAATTGAACTCAGTTTTAATATTTTAGCATGTTATATGACTATGTTCGTAATCTGTTTATTGGTATAATGTTAATTATAACTAGACATTTTCAAAAGTACCGGCACACTGTTCAGTTTGTAAAATTGGGGTCCTCTTGTCTTTGTTCTAATAACTGCATGTCACAACTACTTCAAGGTTAAAAGTAAAAAAAACAATTAATAAAAAGTTTTAGAATAAGGATCATTTTACAGCTCATGTGGAATAACCTGTCTTACGTTAAACAATATATATTTTTTTTCACTGTGGCCCATTGTAAATTTGTGGTATTTATCATACAAAAATCATTTTAAAGGCAGAGAATGAATTTTCTGCATTGACCAAAGTGACTGGGTGAACCTTCAAAGCTACTTGAAATGGAAGTTCCTGTTCATTTCCATTGACAAAGTTATCTGTTTTTCTTTCAAATGCAAAACCTGAAATTCTTTAAAACATTATCAGTTTCTTTCTTATTTTATCTCCTTTATTTTTAGGGATGGTTGAAATTTCTAATTGGACTTTCTCTGCCTCTTCAGTTGCCTCAAAAAAAATATAAAAATTCCCCATGTTTCAAGTTCATTTAAAGAATTATAAATAAATAAATTATCTGTATTGTTGCTCAGTGTGGTACAGGTAGTTGATGGTACTAGGAAAAATATTACTCATGACGAGTAATATTTTTCCTGGTGATATGGCCAGGAGTATTACATTTAGGAAAATGTGATTAAATAAAATTGGGAAAAAGTATAGCAGTGTCTATTGCCAGGATCAAAACAAAAGACAAAGGCCAAAAATAATAAGTTACACAAGAATAATTTACACAGTATGATTAAAATGAATATAAAAGAAAAAGAAACTTATAAGGAGAACAAATATTTACATTGTACATTACAACTGAAAATTATGGCATGCAAAATCAAAATCCAAACCAAGGATTTTGATCTGACAAATATCAAATGAAATAACAATTTGATGAAATGATGAAAACAATAAAATGAAATGAAATAAGCAATGTGGATGGCTAATTTCATCATTTGGTAAGGTGGCACAGTTTATACAGTAAAATTTAAGAAGAGTTATTCCAGTTGTACAGATATAATTCACTCTAGGAGAATGCAACAGTATTTCTTATCAGTAGTCATCCTCTGCAGGTTAGCTCCAAGTCATGGGAGTGCCTGTATTTTTGGAAGTGCCTGGGCAGGTAAGAAATGATCACATAGTTTCAGATGATTATGTTTCAGGATAAGTGTGGGGCATTTATCACTCCCGTAAACATTTTTATAGTAGTAATTAAGCATCTGATGCCAGTTAACTTTGGGAGCCTGGGTAAATTTAGCTGCTCAGCCAATGCTGGCTTTCTCAGTTGAGAATGCCAGCAATACTTATGAGTGACTCATTTCAGAGTCCAGTATTCACATATGTACAAAGGGTACTAGGAAAGTTTTGCAATACAGCTTTGTTTATTTAATTTTTTCAAAGTAATTTCCTATACATTCAATACACCTCTCCATCCTCCGAAACCAATCTTTAAACCAGTTCTGCCAAGTTTCACTAGGGAGTAAAGCACACTCGTTGTCCCAAGCCCGTAGAAGGTCCTCATCACTGGAAAACCGCCTCCCTTTTAGCTTCATTTTCACATGCGGGAACAGTGCAAAGTCGCAGGGAGCAAGGTCTGGACTGTAGAGAGGGTGCTCGAGAAGTTTCAGTCCTGTCGTGGTCAAATATTCGGTGCAGGCTTTGGCACGGTGAGCTCTAGCATTATCGTGATGGAGGTACCAGGTGTCCATTCTTGACTTTGGCCGCAGGTTCTTCATAGATCCAATGACTTTAGGCAGGCATTGTTCAGTATACCACTTAGCTATGACTGTCTTCTGCATGTCCAAAACGACACGTTCCACAATTCCACTCGATTTGAAAAATACAGCTATCATTTTCTTCTTTACAGATCGGGATTTTCTGACAATTACGGGTGTGTCGTCATCATCAAAGACCCAAACTTTGTTTTTAGCCTTGGTCGGCAGATCGTAATAGTACAGCCAAGTCTCGTCACCTGTCACGATGTTGTTCACATACCGAGATTGTCCCTTATCAAACTTTTTTAACATCTCCCGGCACCAAGTCACACGTCGTGTCATCTGCTCTTCAGTCAGTTGATGCGGCACCCAGAGAGAACAAAGTTTCTTCACGTGCAAATGATCTTGCAGAATTGAACGAATTGCTGGTGCATTTAGGCCCAAAGTATCCTCTATCTGTTGGTAGGTCACTCGCCTGTTTTCGTCAAGCATTTTCCTCACAGCAGTAACGTTTTCCTCCGTAACTGACGTTTGTGGCCTTCCCGGCCTCTCAGAATCCTCCAGAGTGAAATTTCCCCTTTGGAATTCTCTATACCACCTGAATATCGTTGTACGATGTGGACAATCATCATCTAGTGCAAGAGTCATTTCTTCTAAGCACTGGTCTATGGTTAAACCATGCACGAAATTATACCGCAAAACTGTCCTTATCTCATTTCGTGACCACGATGCCATCGCAAGCACTTTACACTCTCACTACTAATGAATAACTGAGCCCATCGACTTGGCACGGTGGCTACTATGCACGTATGAACATGTCTCAACATGCAGCAACAAGCAGCTTCCTGTGATTCATTGTTGCGTCATATTGCAAAACTTTCCTAGTACCCTTTGTATACCACTTCAGAAACTGGTATACATATGTATACCAGTTTCTGAAGTGAGGATAAAGCAGATGCCCAAATTTCAGCAGCATATAATATTACCAGATAAACTTTTGTTTGTAGATATCTGATAGTGGTTGCAGCATAAGGTGATAAATCACTTATGGAGGTATTCTGTGTGAACATCATATCTCAGCTTCCAATCAAAATAGATGCTGAGGTCCTTATAACTAGCAACAACTGGGATGAGAGTGCCATTAACTGATGGCTGAATCACTGTTGGTTGCTGTTTGAGTGAATAAATCATTATTGCAGATTT
Organism: Mastigoproctus giganteus; assembly: GCF_048544385.1. Classification (NCBI taxonomy): domain Eukaryota; kingdom Metazoa; phylum Arthropoda; class Arachnida; order Uropygi; family Thelyphonidae; genus Mastigoproctus; species Mastigoproctus giganteus. Next base: position 74,302,977 of record NC_143577.1, read on the forward strand.
ATTTGGGTTCAAATTTAACCTGAAATTTCTGTAAATAAGTTGAAAGTGCAGTCAAACTCTCAGTGATTGAAGAAGCTATTGCCATTGCATTTGCTGTAGGCAGGATTAAGGTAAGAAACTTGATAACATCAGCATATATTATTGCATCATCATGGGGACACATAAAAGGAATAAGTATGGCTGAAAATAGCCCAGAAAGGACTCCACTTTGTGGTACTGCAACAGTCATCTTCTCAGTGTAGTGCAACTTCTTCATTGTGAGGTGGACACTTCTAATCTTCAATAAAGAGGTTATGTAACCAAACAAAATGATTCTTGATGAGCAGCAATGCTTTTAAAAAAAGAATCAGTAAGAATTACCCAACTAATGTTTTGGATAGTGCATTGCCAGTTAATGTTTTGGATACTGCAGATAGTGCATTGCCAGTAGCTACAACAGCAGCAGTATCTATCGAAAGCATTGACAACTTTTATAGAATCAAAATAAAAATCATAATTTTTAGCATAACACATTTCTGCACATAACCACATTCTCCAACTTGTCAGAATAGGCTCTGGTGGAGGAGGAAGGCCAGATTGCATATTGCTGTAAATAGCTATGTGCATGGGTGCTTTTACACAGATCTTTTTATACAGAAAAATGGCTTTTAACTTTGCCAAAATTCTTCCAAATTGTAAATTATGACCTAAGCCAGTAATGTGGACCAGGTTTGGAAAGAAAGCTTGTAATGTGGAAGCTGCTTTCATTATATATGGAGAAGCTTCACTAACAAAAAAGCAGACTTGCACCATGCATTCCAGCTCTCTAGATGTATGATGATGTTGAATCTGTCTTTTTGCTTGATTTGACCCTTCTCATCTCACCATCATAATATACTTGGTGACAAAGAATTTCCCTGTCATTTTGTAAAATTCAGTTTTTTTTTAACAAACTGCCCGTTGTGTGCTGATCTACATTACAAAATAGAAATGTAAGATAATAGCATTGTGCTCTGTAAATGTGTAATCATTTCATCATACTTGTGTGGTGCAAAGCTAATTAGCAATGTTTTTTATTAAGATGCCAAAAAAATGTGATGTAAAATTTCAGAAGACATATATATGGTCTTACCAAGAAAGGCTTAAGTTCTGCAAATTACAGCATCTGGAGACTAGGCACCTGCAAAGTGATCTGATTGAGATGTATAAGACCTTGAATGGGTTGATCAGGCTCAATTCTGATGGGATTCTTCCTCTTGCTCAGATTGTGAACCTGAAGGTACATAGATTCAAATTGAGGAAAGACAGTTGCAGAATAGATGTGTGGAAATTTGCATTTAGCCAGCGGGTAGTTGATTGCTGGAACAAACTTCCATCTGTCGTTGTGGAAGTTGATAGCTTAAATAAATTCAAGGAGGAACTGAACAAACTTTTAGAGGGAATGGATGTGTGAATATTTTTTTTTTTTTTTTTTGGCTGATACTATATAAGGTCATACTCTTGTGTTCTTGCATCACATGCCTCTACTACTACTACTACTACTACTACTACTACTTGTTATGAAATCTGAAAAAGATAACACGTTTGCCTTATGTATTGCATCTAGATGTGATTTTTCAATTTCAATGAACTCTACCTCCAACAAGAACAGAAAGAAAAGATGGAAGAAGCTAAAACAATAAGTGCAAAAATAAAGTAACTTGACACGATTCAGAGTTAAAAGAACGTTTAGCTAATGAAAAAAGTTTAGAAAAGAGAAACAAGATTATTGATAACAATGCTGAAGAGAAAGCAGAAAAGAAGTGCAAAACTAATGAAATTTACCTCTAACAAACACAGAAAAAAGAGATGGAAGAAGAAATTACTAAGTACAAAAATAAAGTAGTCACTGTTGAAGCAGCGAGACCTAATTCCCTTGCAATAGATGACAAACTCTGTCCTGCTTCTTAATTAATCATCTTCATTTCTAAATCAATTTTGTTTTGTTTCCTGGCACTGCCAGCACTTGCACTTCCCGTTGGTCCCTTTCCCTTCATCATTGTAATGCATAAATAGGAACGAATAGAAGTTTCTGAAAATTTGTTTTTTATACGATTGAAGATTTCAGTGAAGGGGAACACGTTTCATCATAATAGCGTAAAAACCCACACAATTGCAGTTATCGTTATTATCGCAAATGCAATATGATCGAGTTTATTACCCATTTATAATTAGATGCACTAACAGAAAAGCCCAATAAACTAGAAAGTGCAAATTGTTTTTGTTTTTTTGGTCGTGACCTCCAGAAACGTGCTTTAGAAAAATATCACAAAGGCATTCAAAATTGATTCTTATAACGAGAACATATGATAACGCTGAAAGGGTAGTGCAATTTCCATTATAAATATGACCTTTTAGAGGGATAAATAACTTAGTAATATAGCAAAATTTTCAACTTCCAAGGACTTGGAATGAATTAAAAAAAAAAAAAAAAAAAAATGTGTTATTGAATTTACATTACAATATTTTCATGATACCTCCATTTATTCCTACGTGATACAAAATATATGTTTCCGCAATTTTTTTTAAGTTTGCACTGGCCGGCAAAAACTTACGTAAAGTCGAATTTCCGTAAGTCGAGTATTACATAAGTCGGGAAGTTCCTGTAATTAGCACTCTTCCTCTTCTCACCTCACAACATCAACATATAGAGAGAAATATATATAATTTTACAGGGTGTCCATAAAGTCCTTGTGCACTTTGTGAAAATTGCAATAAGTTAGGTTCTATACACAATAAAAACAAGCTGTAAAATGCATTGCAAATGTAATTTATTCTAGCTTTTATGCAAAAAAAAAAAATAATAATAATAATTACTTAATTTACTCTAATTTTGTTTTCTAAATTTTTCTGATAATCAGCCCTACAAGAGATGGCTTCAACAGAAAAAAAGTGAACTGTCCTCCGGCTAGCAGAGCTTAAGTCCATATCAGCAGTTAAAAGAAAATTTACTACACATTTTGCAAAGGGAGCACCACACAGAAATTCAGTGTCAAACTGTTTTGGAGTGTGGTGCATCTGTTAAGGAAGCTATATAATGTTAAGGAAGTCCACAAAAATCACTAAAACAGGCAACTCTGAAACTCTGTTCCTAAAGCTGTTAACAGTATCCAAAATTCTTAGCAGGAAATTGTACAAGTAACCTTACAAGATTCAAGTGCATCAGATCGGAAAAGAAAACTGGAAGAGGACTACCATGCAAGATTAACTTTCTTTCACGAGCTTAACAAAAATGGCATCTTATCTTTTGACAAGCTAATGTTTAGTGATGAAGCAACGTTTCATATTAGTGGCAAGGTTAATCACTGTAATTGCCATATTTTGGGGACAAATAAATGACAAGAAGTCTGGGAACATGAAAGAGATTCCCATAAAGTTAATGTCTGCAGTGCCTGGAAAAACACACATAATTGGTTCTTTCTTTCTTTTTTGAAGAAACAGTGTTTAATGGTGATAGTTATCTTGCAGTGCTACAGGATTTTTTATTCCTGAACTGAGACAATTAAGAATTGAAGCCAAGATGGAACACCTTACCACCTCACTCAGAATATTGAAGTTTTTAGATGAAGTCTTCCCAGACAGATGGATCAGCAAATGTGAGTCAACTTCTTGGCCAGCTTGCTCATCTGATTTGTTCCCATTGGACTTTTTTTCTGTGAGGGTGTGTTAAAAGTGTGGTTTACTCCTAAAATCCTTGCTCTTTAAATGATCTTCATACCGTGATCACAAATACAATTAATGCCGTAACTGAAACACATCTGGAGAACGTGTTTATGGAATTGCAAAATCGTATTACATTTTGTATCAGTAATGATGGAGGTTTCATTGAATCTTACAATCTTATGATTATATACTGCAAAAACTAGAATAAATTACTTTTCCAATGCATTTTACCAATTTTTTTTATCTTATATAGAAACTAAGTTATCACAGCTTAAAGTGCACAAGGACTTCATGGACACCCTGTATACATCGATTTTATATATATGTGCTAAAATTTTGAAAAATAAATGGTATTGTGTACTAAATTTCTTCTTTCCTGATATATTTTTTTGAAATTTTTAAAGGTGGAGCCAGATTTTCAAAGATAGACTCCTAACTCAATAAGAAAATTAAATTAAAAAAGCATTCCCCCTTTTTTTATTTATTTTTATTTATTTATATATCTTTTTAATTGCCAACATTCTAACTGATAGCATTCTGTTGTTTTTGAGTAATTAACTAAGTTAAGTAGTGTAATTTACTTAAACGTATTGGTGCTATATAGTGGTAACATTGAAGTAATTTTTCTTGGCTGTTGCTCTTTGCTGTTAGCTGTAATATATCTATATTACATCAGTATGCTTATAATGGATATTCACTTATTCAGAATATTTAACTCATTTTACATGCCCTCTATATCATCAGATTACTGCTGAAATTTGGCATATCAAATGGTTCAGCTGATTTCAGTGACTTTCATACCTTCCATCACCAATGGATGAATATCCATGACTCTCTTTGTCAAAGTAAATTTGAAATTGTTATATATGTTAGCATTATTCGAGCATCCTTTACCTAAAAATCTAAATTTTAATTTCACACAACTTAGCAGTAACAAGTTTTCCTTCAAGGAGCAAAAAAAAAAATCTGGCTTTTATTTTAATTTTTATTTATTTATTATTTATTTTATTATTACTATTTGTTATTTATTTATCATTTATTATTTTTTTTTTTTTGTAGGACTGAATTCTGGAGTAATATTAATGAACTTGACACGTATGAGAGCTTTCAACTGGCAAAGTTACCTGTATCCCATTTATCAAGAATATAAACAGAAAATTGTGTGGGGTGATCAAGATATTTTTAATATTATTTTTCATTATCATGCAGGTATGTGCATAGGTATATATGACTATAAGTTTTGTGAGATAACTCTGATAGTACTAGTATCCATTTTTCAGAATTAATTTATTTCTTTGTGTTTATCATTTTCAGATAAATTACTTGTTTTGCCTTGTGAGTGGAATTTTCGGCCTGATCACTGCATGTACTCCAGTGTATGCAAAAGTGCAGAAACCAATGGGATTGCATTAATACATGGGAACCGGGGTATTTTCCATAATAATAAACAACCAGTTTTCAGAGCAGTTTATGAAGAAATGGAAAATGTAAGTAAAAGATTATTTATCATATTTAAATATATTTAATTATTAAATAACTTATTATAATTAGTTACTAAAAATATTTAAACTTTTCTGTCTGATGTTTAGCCATTTTAAAGAGTCTTTGTAAAGCTTCATCACCTTCATTTTTAAATTAATACTTCTTAACTTCCTGATTCTGTTACGCGTTGTTCAGGAATAAAACTATAATTACAGCAGGACTTTTCCATTCATGCTATGATTATTCACTGAAAATATATTTTGTAATTTATACTCTCCCACCTTAAGCCAGATGTTTTGTTTTTTTTAGAAAACAAAATTTGTTTTATAGAAGCTTGTCTCATTACTCTTTATTGCAAAAATGCACTTACATAATAGGGATTTTATCCCTGATTGAGATACTTTTTTCCAAAAAAAGAACATATTGGACTCTCATTCAGGAATGTAACCCCATATTATGTTACTGTTTCTAGGAGAAAATCGGTTTTGATTTATGACATTTGACCCCAGAACCTTTAACATTCCTCTTCTAGAAACATAACCTGTCATAAGACCAAGGACCTCCTGTACTGTAAATTATATATTTTTTATTGTATTTTTGATATTGTTTTAGTGTATGTGATTTATTTCATCCATAAGAAGTGCCAGTAAAAGGAAAAGCTGGTGAACTGGTGATGGGTATCATAAAGAAATGCAGCAGAAAGGCCTTTACATTAGAAGTGAATTAATAATATTTAGGGAGAGTAGACTGTCAAAGTAATTATATTGGTTTTAATGAGCGCACAGTTTCATACTTAATATATGATTGGTAGTTGACTATATGCATTAATTGTATTCATAACTATAAAATAAGTTGATTGGAATCTTAGTCAGGAATGTAATCCCTATTGTGTTATTATTTCTAGAAGAAAATTGATTGACTTACGGCATCTTTTCTAGTATCATAACTTGCCATAAGTCCAAGGATTACCTGTATTCTTAATTATACATATAACCTTTGTAGAAAAGCTGTTAATTCCTAAATTTTATATTATAAATGTGTATCAGTATCACCTGCTAGTAACAAAGATATAACTGACACTACCATGTTTTAATATAAATGATAACATGAATCTGTGTATTAAATAAGCCAAAAATGAATTAACCAAATTTTATTTATATAACATATTAACTAAAACATATTAACTAAAATATCTTTACACGTTGATAGGTACTTTGATCAGGACCAACTCCCTCTTAATGCATAAAAAGTAATTAAGTGGAATCATTGTCTGTTTCTGTAAACCTCATACCAACATTACATAGGCCTAAATATGAAATCCCAAAAAATAGCTTATAATGGAATAGCATTATAGATAATAAAGTTCTAAAAATTTTTATAATACAGTAGAGTGCCATTTATCCGGAATGCGTATTGTCAAACCTCTTCCTGAAAGCAAAATTTTCCGGATAATTGAATGTAAGGTAAAATTAAATAAATTCTGTTATATAATGTATTAAGGTAAAAGAAAAAAATACAAATATATTTAATTTAAAAAATAACAATAACTTATACATGAAAATTTGCACATTTACTTATATATATATATATATATATATATATATATATATATATATATATTCAGATAGGTATTTTACTGCAAATTTTATGTGGAAAAAAATTAAGTAATTTTTTTAAATAATGTTCGATCATTTATTTTGTTTTGTTTGTTGTGACTTTTTTTTTTTTTTTGCTGCTAAATGTCTCAATTCCAATAATATCAATTTGATCATATCCACATACCTCCTGATTTTTTGCCCATTTCAGTGCTGTTTTCTTTCGTTGACATTTTACCATAAAAAACTAAATTGCACAGTTTTGGGCCAATATTACTATATTCTTACCCAATCTGAACCTAAAGTAAACATAATAAGAAATGAAGAGAAAATATGTCATGGAAAATTGGGTTCACGGAAGCAAATAGCTGAACTCTATCACTCATGATTTCAAAGAAAACCCATTAGTCCTAATCCAACATTTCATCAGATTATACGTTAAAAAAAAAAAAAACACAAGACAGAAATACTCTTGTAGCATAATAAACATTTGTCTCAAATACTACCATTGATTAAAAAAAAAAAAAAAAAAAAAAAAAAAAAGCGAGAAGAAGAAAAATTAGCCTTTCAAATTATTCCTGATAACTGATGTTCTACTGTATTTTAATAAAAACTGGAAGGGAGGAGGCTAATTTTGCTGTTGTCTGGTATGAAGAGACTTTCCAACAGATAGTAACTTAATTTTAAATAAAGTAATGATATTTACTAAAGAACCCAGCAAATGCTTATTGTTTTGTCTTCCAGTAATAAATGGCTGAATATGCATTTTGAAGTTACCACTACGTTCAAAATGTGCACCCTCTATGCTTTTTGATAGTAGCAAAATTTCCTGAAAATTAATATAATTTGACTTAATCCCAATTTGCTGTAAAGGAAGTAATAACATTTAATATTAGTAAACAATAAGAGTACAAATCTTAGTGTTTGTACAAATAGTAAGAGTAAACAATAAGAAAGATAAAATGAAAATATGAATAAAATTAAAATAAAATAAGAATAAAATTGTACATAGCCATAGCAGCATGGGTACAGTGTTTCTATGACTTTAAGACATATATAATAGGCAGTGGTATGACCAACTGTATGTATATATATATGTATATATATATATATAGCGTATTGTATATGTAATGTTTAAAGTTTATAATGATAGAATTGTATATTATAGTTTTTGTCATATATGCAACGTTAATGTCATTGTACATAGGGCAATTCGACATTATACGTGCATGATTTAATATAGGTCGATAATTCAGTACATGATTAAATATTGGTCGATTAATTCAATTAAGTGGTATTTTACTATAGGTATTAGTGTGTATACGGATCGGGTAATCAAGCTAGCATATATAGGCTATCTTAAGTCTCTTTGGCCTATAAACGTTAAGTTAATGTAAACACATAAAAATTACTATGAAGCAATCAATACTAAATGATAATGAAAATGTCATTACTAACTGGTAATGAAAATATCAATACTAAGTGATTATGAAAATATCAATACTAAATGATAATGTGCAATGCAATTTTTGGAAATATCAATACTAAATGATAGTGTGCTGCAATTTTTGAAAAAACATTCCATCACATGGCCATCAATCCACTACTTCATCGGGGGCTTTGAGCGGATCGACAGCCCATCTGAAGGAATGTCCCATACCTACCCATTTCTGTTGTCCCCCAAACCAGTTTTGCCATTCATTATTTCGCTAATATATATATAAGTGATATTTTTATTTTAAGTAAGCTATTTATTTGGCTTTAGATATGTATAATGATTTTAAGTTTAATTTTAAAATGGTTTTATAGTTTTTGGTTTGAATTTAAATTTTAAATTTTGTAAGCATCTGTAGCAGCAAACTGGGATAGGTGACACAAAGCCCAAAGGGTATGTATCTGAGTAAATGAGAAGGTTCTTACTTACTGCAACTTGTCCTGTGGTGGTCGTCAGTCAGAAAGGGGTACGTTCCCACCTTCTTTTTGTTTTATATGTAGTAAAGTTATTACTGCGCAGTCGCACTAATTGTATATAGTGGTGTGATGTTGAATTAGCTTCAGGGCCCAATATCCTATGTCAATGTGTGTGGGGAGGGGTTTGGAGTCGGGAGAAACCTTCCGAAAAGAAACTATGGTAGAAATGATGTTTAATATACATGAAATATGTTTATGAAAATGGAAGAAAAGTACTATTACAAATGTTTTGCCATTCCATGGACTGGGCTGGTATAGCTTTTCTAAGGCATAACAACCCATATATGTCCAATGGAATGGCTATTTACATATTTACAGCCTCCTTCTAAGTGAATATTTACCCCGTGTCACTATGTGTGATATTGTCATGTTGTTTTGTGGGAGTAAGCTTCCAGTAGTATTTTACTAAGTTTATCAGTTTTAAAATTTCAAAATATTTTGATTTAGTCTGGAGGGGGTTTTTTTTGAAGTCGGGTTGTAGTGCGGTCAGAAGACGAGCCTTGTCTGAGCGCAATAAACCCATGTAACAAACTTGGGCATTAATTAACTTATTGCATTGGTATTTTTAGACAACTTAGTTTAAAAATGTTTCATAGCGTTTTCAATGAATGTATAGGGGTTGATGTTAGGGTGGTGTGTTTTGAGATTCGAATGTATGGCCGCTTTTATATGATGCCTGCTCTAGTTGGTGGGTATTTTATTTTTGATGAGAGTTTTTATGAGTTTTTGAATAGCTTCCGTGGTACTTTTTATATTATTGCATATGTGTATCAATCTGTTTGTTTGATTTCTGATGGTGTTTCCATGGATATGTTTAGCTATGTTGCTCTCCCAGTGGATGAGCTTTATTGCTGTGAAGTTGAAATAGTTTCTCTTATCATAGTGTTGCGTGTGGACATTGTCTTGGGTGATGGTAATTTCGCTGTCGAGGTAGTAAGCTTGCAGGTTGCTATCCGGGTTTGTGCATTCTATAGTTAGGTCTGTAGGGTAAATTTCCTGGGCTAATGTGTCGAAATTGTCATTGTTGATTACTAGGGCGTCATCGATATATCTGTAAAAGGTAATATTTTTTTTGATGTTGCTTTCGAAGTGATGCAGGTAAAGGTTAGCTATGGAGCAAGAACTGCTAGATCCCATAGCTACCCCCCTGTTCTGTATGTACATTTTGTCTCCCATAAGTACGTAGTTGTTTTTGATACTGAGGTTAATGAGGTCGTGCCAATATTGTTTATTGCATTTCGTGTTCTGGATTTGAGCTTTAGGTGAATCTTATTTAGGGCTTTTAGTTTGGTGATAAGGGCAAAAAGCTCAAAACATAAAAAACATCCACAACACCCTTTTTGCTCTTAGTATCAGCAAACTAAAAGCCCTAAATAAGATTCACCTAAAGCTCAAAACCCAGAACAAACACCTCAACCATGCTCTAGAAGACATTTTTAAATTCAGAATCGGCATTGACTTTGTAGATAGAACAAAAAAAAGAATACTGCGTAATTAAATTCCTTAACCGGTCATTCGACAATGTCAACATCAGCGATATTATCAATAAAAACAAGAATTACCTACCTATTAAAAACATCAACATTAAGGTTAGAAACAGTTACATCAAACCGATAGGATTAGCAATCTGTAACTACAAAAACACCATTGCTGATATGAATAACACAGACCAACCTTGCCACTGCCAAGATAACAAATATAAAGATTACATAGATCCACATTATACCCATATAGCCACAGGTGCCCTCAGTGTTGTTGAAGATAATACACTAAGAGAGATCATGAAAAAGGGTACCAAATTTAGACCCAACACCCTAGTCAACATAAAAATCATACGCAAATCAATATACACAGATCTATTTCAGTTTGCATTTAAAACTGCATACAAACACAGTGCACCAGTAGAAGCCTTTCAAAGCTGGATAAACACTACCACAGAAAGCATCCTGACCAGTTTCAAAGAAAACATACCGCTACAAAAATACGATAAACAATTTAACCTCAAAAACATCAACTACAAAGCAAAAGATATACAAAATAAATTTGTCATCACAAACACAGATAAGGCAAGTAACAATTTCAGCATCATTTGTAAAAAGTTCTACATAGACACACTTAAAGAGGAGATGAACCTCAATGACACATACAAATCTATAAAATCCACTCCAAACAGCATCAGCAAGAAAATTATAGCTATGCACAAAAAACTCAAAATAAAAATAGACAAGATACAATATCCTTAAATTTATTGGATCCCCAAATTTCATAAGATACCGACCGGAAAAAGATTTATCACGTCAGCCAAAAACAGTTACATAAAAGACTCCAGTAGATTAATGGAAGAAAAATTAAATAACAGCTAATGAAATCAAGGACACCAAAAATTATTTCCAACAACAAAAAATATTTAGAATACATCAAAAACCAAAACAATAACATCAGAAGCATATACACGTACGACTTTAAAAACCTTTTCACCAGCATATCTCATGACAATTTAATTAAAGTCCTCTTGCAATACTGCCAAAAACATCAAAGCATTATGAAATGCAATAAACAATATTGGTACAACCTCATTAACCTCAGATTCTGAAATCAAAAACAACTGCGTACTTATGGGAGACAAAATGTACATACAGAACAGGGGGATAGCTATGGGATCTAGCAGTTCTTGCTCCATAGCTAACCTTTACCTGCATCACTTCGAAAGCAACATCAAAGAAAATATTACCTTTTACAAATATGTCGATGATGTCCTGGTAATCAACCACGACAATATCGATACATTAGCCCAGGAAATTTACCCTACAGACCTAACTATTGAATGCACAAACCCGGATAGCAACCTGCAAGCTTACTACCTCGACAGCGAAATTACCATCACCCAAGACAATGTCCACACGCAACACTATGATAAGAGAAACTATTTCAACTTCACAGCAATAAAGCTCATCCACTGGGAGAGCAACATAGCTAAACACATCCATGGAAACACCATCAGAAATCAAACAAACAGATTGATACACATATGCAATAATATAAAAAGTACCACGGAAGCTATTCAAAAACTCATAAAAACTCTCATCAAAAATAAAATAACCACCAACTAGAGCAGGCATCATATAAAAGCGGCCATACATTCGAATCTCAAAACACACCACCCTAACATCAACCCCTATACATGCATTGAAAACGCTATGAAACATTTTTTAAACTAAGTTGTCTAAAAATACCAATACAATAAGTTAATTAATGCCCAAGTTTGTTACATGGGTTTATTGCGCTCAGATAAGGCTCGTCTTCTGACCGCACTACAACCCGACTTCAAAAAAACCCCCTCCAGACTAAATCAAAATATTTTGAAATTTTAAAACTGACAAACTTAGTAAAATACCACTGGAAGCTTACTCCCACAAAACAACATGACAATATCACACATAGTGACACGGGGTAAATATTCACTTAGAAGGAGGCTGTAAATATGTAAATAGAAGAAGAAGAAATCTTTATTGTATACAAAATGCATATGCCGTACACAATACCCTTCACGGCTAGAAGCCAGGTAGCCATTCCATTGGACATACGGGTTGTTATACCTTAGAAAAGCTATATCGGCCCAGTCCGAGGAATGGCAAAACATTTGTAATAGTACTTTTCTTCCATTTTCATAAACATATTTCATGTATATTAAACATCATTTCTACCATCGTTTCTTTTCGGAAGGTTTCTCCCGACTCCAAACCCCCCCCCCCCCCCACACACACACATTGACATAGAATATCGGGCCCTGAAGCTAATTCAACATCACACTACTATATACAATTAGCGCGACTGCACAGTAATAACTTTACTACATATAAAACAAAAAGAAGGCAGGAACTTACCCCTTTCTGACCGACGACCACCACAGGACAAGTTGCAATAAGTAAGAACCTTCTCATTTATTCAGATACATACCCGTTGGGCTTTGTTGTCACCTATCCCAGTTTGCTGCTACGGTTGCTTACAAAATTTAAAATTTAAATTGAAACCAAAAACTATAAAACCATTTTTAAATTAAACTTAAAATCATTATATGTATCTAAAGCCAAATAAATAGCCTACTTAAAATAAAAATATCACTTATATATATATTAGCAAAATAATGAATGGCAAAACTGGTATGGGGACAATAGAAACGGGTAGGTATGAGACATTCCTTCAGACGGGCTATCGATCCGCTCAAAGCCCCGGATGAAGTAGTGGATTGATGGCCGTGTGATGTAATGTTTTTTCAAAAATTGCAGCACACTATCATTTAGTATTGATATTTTCATTATCAGTTAGTAATGACATTTTCATTATCATTAGTATTGATTGCTTCATAGTAATTTGAATGTGTTTACATTAACTTAACGTTTATAGGCCGAACAGACTTAAGATAGCCTATATATGTTAGCTTGATTACCTGATCCATATACACACTAATACCTATAGTAAAATACCACTTAATTGAATTAATCGACCAATATTTAATCATGTATTGACTTATTGAATTATCGACCTATATATATATACATGTCCCTCTATACAGTATGCTGTTGATTCCAAGGAAAAATTTTTAATAATCTAACGCCTATCCAGTAAAAATGGCCCCTATCCCCTGTTTTTGTCATATTTCAGCTATTATAATCTCAGTTTTATTTCCAAATTGGAAATAAACATAATTAAACCAACGTAAGCTTTGAGTGCTTTATTATTTTCAAATAAGGGCCTGGGTCTATTAGTCTTTATTATTCTTTCTTTGTTTTATTCTCTATTTTTCATACTTTTTTTTTTATTTTTTACTCCTTATTGGCCTTAATTACACACACAGTATAATAGGTAACATAGAGGCAATATGGTAAAAGTGTAGAAAAAAGAGAATAAATAAATGAGGGCAGAAGTTGAAAAATAAGGAGAGTTGAAGGAATATATATCTAAAAAATTTTGAAAAATTATTTGTTCCTTGCTTTGTTTGTCCTATATCTATTTTTCTTTTGTGGTTGGTTTATCGTATCATATTTGTGATATTTCACACTTTTTTGGCCTCAGTGCAGTCAAGTGGCTCTAGTCTAAATTTATTATTTATTGCCTTATAAGTTTGGCTATATTTGCCTTATATTTAATATTTTCAAATTTTTTTAAATACATTTTCCTTCCACTCTCCTTCCTTTTCTACTTCTGTTCTCATTTATTTATTTGTTTCTTCACTCTTTTTTTCCATACTTACCTCTCTTACCTATTATATTGTATGTTATGTGACATGTTGGATATTGCATATGCAACCACTTACATTCACACAGTAGCGTAGCTACCCTTTTTCAGGCCCGGAGGCAAAGAACATGTTTCGGTCCCCACTTAATGAAAATTTCAAAAACAGGAGACAGCCAAAGACTCCAGGCCCGGAGGCAATTGCCTTGCCTGCCTACATGGTAGCTACGCCACTGCATTCACAGTCATTCCTTTATTTTTACTCTTCTTCATAATAGTTTTACAGTCTATACATAATACTATATAATAGATTTTCAGAATATTTTCTTTTGTCTTTCTTGGTATTTCTTTATGAATAAGAGTATGCTGATTGAAGTGATATGAATAAGAGTATGCTGATTATAGCCTTAGTTGTTGCAGAGCATCGTCGGTTTGTCCAAAAATAAAAGAAAAGTAAATATGCAATAATGCTATATCAGACTTATTAACATTTAACCTGTGTGCAGAATAGTCTTAATCTTTTTCAAGTAAAGAACAAGCTAAAAAAAATTAAAAACAGAAACCCTCCTGTAGGTAACAAAAAAAAAAATATATATATATATATATTAAATAGTATGAATCAGAGCTGTAATACTCAATACGTTCTACGTTGATATTAATACTTGTAAAATAATAAGAGGGGTTTACCTCAATATAGTACGTAGAACACTTCCGTATGATACTCTCCAGAAATTAAAACAAAAAAATCGAAAACTTACATTAGAGTAAAAAATAAATAATTAAAAACCAATTTAACACAATTCAAATCAATTTAACATAATTAAAAATCAATTTAACGCAATTAAAAAGAATCTAACGAAAATATTCAAAATGATTTTCCTTCCTGAAGCGTTGTCAGCTTCAGGCAGGAAAATCGTTTTGAATATTTTCGTTAGATTCTTTTTAATTGCGTTAAATTGATTTTTAATTATGTTAAATTGATTTGAATTGTGTTAAATTGGTTTTTAATTATTTATTTTTTACTCTAATGTAAGTTTTCGTTTTTTTGTTTTAATTTCTGGAGAGTAAATACGGAAGTGTTCTCCGTACTATATTGAGGTAAACTCCTCTTATTATTTTACAAATATACACTTGAATGTTACTCTTTTGTGGTAAGTGATTATCTCAAGTTAGAAAGTAGATACAATTGTTCATCATAGCTTTATTCCACCTTCCTTGTTGTCTCTTCTCCATTGACTCTATGTCAGAGTGGAATTTCTCCCCATGCTTTTCACTAACAGTGCCCACATTTGGTGTGAAAAAAAAAAAAAAAAACAAATAGTGGAGCCTGGTTGGTGTTCTGCATTCCATTTCTATGTAATTTTCAGTTGAATTGTCAGCTAATATATAATTTTCACTCGTAACACAACCAAGAAGGCCATTCACTACACGGTGAAACAATTGCCAGACATTTTTCTTCCATCAGTCATTTTGTTTTCTGTTTCTAGTGAAGCCAGAATCTGCTTAATGTGTGAACTGATAAATATGCCAAATTTCTCCAATAGGTTTGGAAATACAGACTTTGTGTGCTTAAAGTTGTCACCTTGAGGGTCCAGTGATTTAACAAATTCTTTGACCAGTCCCACCTTCTTAAGGAGTTGTAGAACAGATTTTATTTTTTGGAACAAAGGATTGTTTACTACACTGTGTGTGTGTGTGCGTGTGCATGCGTGCTAGACTGCAGCTCAATTCTGGCAGACCATTCTCTTCTGCAGTAACTAATGCAGAAGAGAATGTTCTGCCGGGATTGATCACTGCTATCCCAGAGGCTGAGAAAGCAAGGGAACTTCATAAAACTACCTTAAAAATCCTGCATCTTGAAATCTCTGCAGATATTCCATATATACTTGACCTTGGCGCCTCCGTAGCCAGGTGGGAAGGGGCAGCAGTGCGTAGCACACGCTTCTTGATTAGACCGGGGTTCAAGCCCGTCACCACCAAATACGGAAGATGCAGAAAGGTCAGGGAATGACCACCACATATCCTGGAGCAATATGGCCTTAGTTGCTAATGCTCCTAAAAACCAAATAACTAACAAACAAACATATACTTGACCCCTCTCTAATGAATGCTTTACATATCCATTGTGAAGTAACACAGCATTCAAACTTTTAAAAACTCTTTTAAAAGATGCTACCCTTCTAATAAAGACCTTCTTGATAAAGACCAATCAAAACAATAGCACAGGGATTCTGCAATAGGGTAAAAACATGCATAAGTTACTTGTCTTTTTCTGTGTGAAATTCACTCAGCTTGGATCCAGTAGATTCCACTCTTTTAAACTCTGCACTGTATTTGGTTACGTACTTACTTACGTCCAAGTTCCTCACTAAGTCATCTCATCAATTTTTGTTGATTAGGGAAATGTGGAGATAACACAAAAAAGACTGTTTTACACAGTAATGAATTCCATTACATTAATCGTAAATTTAAAAACTATTTCTTTTCAGTATAAGAATATTTTTAATTGCATTTCTATAAAACAAACTTTTACGTTTGGCTTCTTCATTGGCGCATGTGATTACAAAAAAATTAAAACAGCTGTATAAATTTAGAGACTGTTATCCATTTGAATGGACTATGTTGCAAGTATGGTAAATTGAAAAATTTTTTTTTTCTAAAGTGATGGGGAGATGAGGATTATATCTAGCTGAAAATGGTTTTCTTTTAATTCCACAAAATTAACACATAAGAATAAAATATACAGATGTCTCTCTGCCAAGGGAAATATATGTTGTGTGTGAAAACTACTTTTAGATATATATACACACACACACAAGGAATGATCATTTAATTTGTGGACTGGTGCAAGATTTTATGTTTACTGCACAAACTTTCCATAACTGATTGCTACTGAGCAGACTCGGTGTGTGCATGGCAGTACTTGTTGAGCTAGTGTTGCATGAAGAGTTTTTTTAGCCGTGTGTCACTTAAGATTGTTTCAAAGCAAGCGTCATGTTGTACATACAGATTGAACAGTGATACATGATTCATTATTGTCCCAGACTGGGCTTAAATGCATCGGAAGCAGTTAAAAAGATGAATGAAGCATATGGTAATGAGTGCCTTGGTAGGACAGCCATATTCCGGTGTGAAGTGGTTTCTTCATCAAGACAAGTCCAGGACCCATAATTAATATTTTGCAGGCAGTGATCACTGCCATTGGTGCCAAGGTTCTGCCACAACCCCCTTATTTTCCAGACTTAATCCTGTGCGATTTCTTCATGTTTCCATGCCTGAAGAAAGCTCTGAAAGGCAAGCGTTTCACCTCCAACTTGACAATGCTCGCAGAGCCACAGTGGAGCACTTTGCAATCTTTAGAAAAACGGCTTGCAAGAAGCATTTAATGCATGGGTACAATGGTGGCGAAAATGTGTAAATTTCAAGGGAGAGTATTTCAAGGAGAAATCCACAGAAGATTCAGATGATGATAATCAAGATATGATCTTGCACCAGTCCGCAAATTAAATTATCACCCCTCATATATATTATTTCATAACATTTAAAGGGAACTGTTTCTTAAAAGTTTTGTATGTTGATAATGGTTTACCTTGGAGGATGAGGATGCACTTAACACTCTATAATCGCCGACCGGGCTAGCCGAGTGGGTAAAGTACCTGCCCGGCAACCCAAAGGTCGCGGGTTCGATTCCCGCCTCGGGCTTGGATCAAAGTACTGCAAAAACCTTGGGAGGTGCAATATGGCCACAGAAGCCGATGCGCCAACAACTACCAAATCAAAAAAAAAAAAAAAAAAAAACACTCTATAATCAGCTCCTATTTTATTGACTGAACTCTATTCAAGCGTATACCATCTCATCATCCGCTATATTGCCCTTCTGTGCTGTCTTTAGCATCTTTTGAGATGGCTGGACTGCCAATTTTTATTTTATTAATAATATGGTTTACATTTGTAAGCAGAACTGCTAATTCTGCAACAGTGTGTCTATTGGTATCCACATCCCAACACAAAGCCAGTAGTTTTGTGGACAGTACTTTTATCTTTGTCATATTGTGTCTCTGTTGTATCCATTTACAACTAAAGGCAAAAACTACTCATGTAGCAAGGTATAATAGCTTGTAACAAGCTGGCTTTATTTTGTTTAAATTTTACACTTCCTTTTCATTATATAAATATTCCTGCTATTCACAAGTTATCTGACTAGTAAAGTGGCACACAGTTCTGAGCTTCTTACAGTTCACCATGACTTTTTTTTTCCAGTTTTCAAATTACTTGAAGGATCACGTAGATTTTGAGTGGAATGCATTTTTAAAATAGCTTCCTAAAACCTATGGGTTTAAGTATTGAACCTATATTATTATACATTGCCCGTTATATGCATTGTATTAACAACACACACCATAGGTGTGTTTCCCTTGCGAATGTATGCTCTGCCTATTGCCTGGCTATGGTCCTGGCTGCTGACTGGATATGCATATTAAAAGAACCCAATATAACTACCAGAAAAAATGCTCAGCTGTGCTTTGTGCATGGCAGATGATAGTTTGGCAGTTCCTTGCGCTGTCAGATTTCCCTTACAGGGATAAAACTGCATCTTTTAAGCCTAGAATGTTCATTGTATGGGCCTGGATAGGATATGCAGAAACAATCTGTTCCTGTGTGCTATATGTTTATATTTGAACCTTTGTTCCTCTATACTGCTTCCTAAGCTGCATCCATTGCATTATGCAGCTTCGAAAGACAGCATAGCTCTTAAAGACTAGGAAGACATTACCTTTAGCAAGTACATCTGCTTGATTACTAAAACTTTCAGGTTTGACCAAGACTCTACTCTGGATACTGTCACACAGGAGGAGCATTAATTTGATCACTAAGGCTTCCTGTACTTAATGAGCAAGTACTTCAACAAGTACTTGCTCATTACATTATTGCTTGCTGTGTACCTCAATCTCTGTATGATATTCTAAATGTGTATCTGTATGATATTGTTCATAATGACATTTTACTTCATTTTCTCTGATATTCTAAATTTTTATCGTATTGTTCTTTTTGGAAATAAACAAGGAGTTACCTTTTATTCAGTCTGTAGGGTTTCTTCTTTCCCAAATCTCCTTATACGAATAAATTATGAAATGATACTTAAAACAAAATTACATAATTAAAATAATTTTAAACTCAATGTATTCCTCACTATTGACACACGGACAGTCCAACACCCCAGGATCACAGCGGTGAACCCCACCCCAACCCCAGAAATATTAAACCCCCATGCAACTTCTAGTGAAGGAAGACATTTTGTCATAAACGCAAAATTAAAATACAAATAAAATTATATTAAAATACGATAAAACCATGCAATTAAAAATTCCTCACTGGAATACAAATAAAATACTATTAAAATACAATAAAACAAAGAAATTAAAAGATTTCTCCCTTAAGCGGCTATTAAAATGCGATAAAACAAAGAAATTAAAAGATTCCTCCCTTAAGCGATCAAAGTAATTATCGATATATACTACATAAATGAGAGCTTACATATGCTCAATTTTTCCTACGTCAAAGTAATTATCGATGTATACTACATAAATGAGACAAAATGTATTCCTTCACTAGAAGTTGCATGGGGGGGGGGTTTTAATGTTTCTGGGGTTGGGGTGAGGTTCGCTGCTGTGATCCTGGGGTGTTGGACTGTCCGTGTGTCAATAGTGAGGAATACATTGAGTTTTAAATTATTTTAATTATGTAATTTTGTTTTAAGTATCATTTTGTAATTTATTCATATAAGGAGATTTGGGAAAGAAGAAATCCTATGGGCTGAATAAAAGTTAACTCCTTGTTTATTTCCAAAATATTAATAGAACGTAGGAAAAATTGAGCATATGTAAGCTCTCATTTATGTAGTATACAGGGTGTTTCAGTTAAACGTTTCAGAACTTCTAAGAGGGGTAGGGTACATCCTGACAACTCGAAATCATATAGCAATGTGGGGTCGGAAATGCTTTCCTGAAGCGGTGTTGTACACAGAAGCACCATAAAAAGAAAAGCGACCGTAAGTGAGAAATCGTTTTAATAATACATGAAAAGAAGCAAAAGGTACATGGATTAAAGTAAGTGTTCGAAGTTTCTTCAACCTCGTATTGCTTTCGCACAGTGGTACCTTGGAAAATGTGCTACAAATCCCCTCTTTCCTGCTGAAGTGTTGTTTTCCGATGAGGCATCCTTCACAAGGGAAGGAATTTTCAACACGCATAACGACCATATCTGGGCGGTCGAGAACCCGCATGCAATACGACATCGTGCAGCACAGATTCGATTTTCGGTCAATGTATGGGCCGGTATTATGGGAGATCACCTCATCGGACCTTACCTGTTATCGTGTCGTCTAACCGGACCTATCTACTTGATCTTTCTGCAGCAAGTATTGCCACAACTTTTGAGAGATGAACAGATTTCTGCATCGATGCAACAGACAATGTGGTTCCAACACGATGGAGCCCCTGCCCTTTATAGCGGAGATGTTCGTAACTACCTGGATGTCACATTTGGTCAACAGTGGATCGGACGTAGTGGTCCCGTACGTTGGCCTGCTCGGTAACCCGACCTATCATGTCTTGATTTTTATTTCTGGGGTCATATGAAATCGCTAGTTTATGACACCCCTGTTGACAATGCTGAGGAGCTGGTTGCAAGAATCGCAGTAGCTGCAGAAGAAATTCGAAATTCGCCTGGAGTATTCCAGAATGTTCGGATGTCCATGCGTCGGAGATGTGAGGCGTGCATTTTAGCCCGTGGAAGAAACTTCGAACACTTACTTTAATCCACGTACCTTTTGCTTCTTTTCATGTATTATTAAAAACGATTTCTCACTTACGGTCTCTTTTCTTTTTATGGTGCTTCTGTGTACAACACCGCTTCAGGAAAGCATTTCCGACCCCACATTGCTATATGATTTCGAGTTGTCAGGATGTACCCTACCCCTCTTAGAAGTTCTGAAACGTTTAACTGAAACACCCTGTATATCTTATTGTTCATATGATAATATGGTACCTCATTTTCTATGTTCTGCATGATTGTATAAAGATATGGTGAGGTTGCCAAACATTAGACAGGATTTCTTAATACAATGAATAAATAAAGTGCATCACTTGTTCCACTTCTTGAGTAGCAGATATAATTGTATTATGGTTAATGTTACAGTTATGAATATCTTCAGATGCTGTTGGTTTGAAGATTATGTTCATAACTCTGTTTATAGTATACCACAGTATAATGACAGTGGCAAATGCAGTCCTTAACATTTAACTTCAGCTTAATTAGTACAGGCCTGTTTGGATATTTTTTACTGTTTTGGATGCATGGTAATGTTCCAAAATAAACGTGTGTGTTCTTGGTAAAAACCCATGTTATCAACTGCAGTAATAAATGCCTCAGTCCCTGTTTGTGTGCCAGACATTGTGTGCCAAAAAAATATATTCAGTTTATTTTGATATACACACACTAACCAATTTGGAAAACGTTCAACAAGAACAATATATAAATAATATATATATTTTTGTTAAAATTAAAACGTCTGCATGAAATTTTTAAAACAAAGGGAGGTATTTAAAAAAAAAACAATAGGTAGAGAACAGTTTTGTTATTATACTCTGTTGTCACTATTATTGTTTATTCTTTTAACTTACCTCTGCTACTCCTTTTGCCTTTCCAGAGAGAGCTGTGTTTTACTATAATAATATAGTGTGTCTTGCTGTTATTCATCTGTTTTTATATCATGTGTTTCTAAAGAAGTTTAGTGTTTATAATTTTTCAAAACAAATTATTCTCCCGAGATGTATTCTTTATTTAAAATTTCTATTCATTTTTTCAGTATGAAATGGGAACAGATCTTAATTCAAGCTTACTTCAGCCATTGAAAAATGTTTTAGCAAAGAAATTTAACTCAAACTGTGGGAAACTTAATTATGCATTTACAAAAGCCTTAGAAGATACTATTTTGAAAAGAAGTCATATAAATTAATGATCTACTAGTAATAGTCTGACACAATTTTATATAAATATTGTGAACTGATATTGATATACAGAAATGAAACTACCAATTTCTTTCCATTAAGTTACATCAAAAATAAATTTATTTAAATCACTTTGGCATATTTTTTTGTAAAAAATTAATCAGCATAGGGAATGTAAGGTATTTCATTTATATATTATTATATAGTAGGTGTTTTTAAAAACAAACAGAGAAACAGTTAATTGGTAAATCATATTTCCTGCACTCTGTAAGAAATGTAAAAATTCTTATTTATACAGCTTGAAAGATTTTAATTTGTTATTAAATATTAGAATGAAGTATTTAAGATTTTAACCAACTATGTTTCAAGATTACAAAATGCTTTATTAAGGTTTATTTAGATATTTGTGTTTGATTTGTTGCATCATTTGTTTTTAAGTAAATCTAATGAGGTCCAAAATTATTAACAATTTGTTATTTATGAAGCACTACATTAAGCACAACTGAAATGCATTTCTAGTTTAATGTTGTTACTTTTTTTTATGAATTTAAAAACTCTTGTTATATATTTATGTAAATCTTAGGAACAGATCTGAATTTATAATTAAAATCAAGTTGAAATGTTAATTTTTCATAGAAGTTTGTATGTTAATCATTTTAGCTTTAAGATAATCAAATTTTTAATTTTAAATTTTTTCCCCCTAGGATTCACTGTTAATATTGCATTTGTATGTTAATGAGATCATGTAAAACTTTATGGAAATAACAGAAACTGAAAATATTTACTTATTGAAAATGCAAGCTGAAATATATTGACTTTTGTTGTGTGTTTGTTAAATTTGTATGATATGGTGTATATCTCATGTTTTTCAGATCCTTTTCATTACTGCATTATTACAAATTAATATTACTTTATGCATATATATATATATATGTGTATATATATGTACGTATGTATATATATATATATATATGTATATAATGCAGTATTTCTGAGTTCTGTGATATTTTTGAAAATACTGACCTATGTAAATATACAGGTTTGTATGTACAGTGTGCATGCCCGCACATGCACACACACACAGTTTTCTTATTATATTACCAGTTCTTGTCTTTGTATTATGCTAGTAATATAGTAAGAGCAGCGGTGTCTTAAATGCATAATTATGAGAAAAAGGGATTCTTCAGTTACACAACAAATACCTTGTGGTCTGACTGCTCTGTGCCATTTAAATTAACAGTTGATATTGTTAATGAAAATACTTCTACAATGAATATGTATAAAATACTTAATAGATTATTAAAATAAGTTGAACATTTTCAAAATGGAAACGAATCACATCTGTTTTGTTCATGTACTTGAATAAATATATAAAATTGTTTTATAATTAAACAATAGTGACAACAATGCTTGCTAAGTGGTTGCAAGATAACATTCTCTGTATATTGTGATATTATAATAAATATAGTAAACATTGTGTTTGAATTTATTTATTTTTTTATTATTATACTCTATTGTAAACCCCCGCTATTCGCGGTTGCTGATTTAATATAAAATGAAACCTAAAAAAATGTTAATTTTCAAGCGCTATGAACATTTTCCGCCATAAAAAAACATGGGCGTGGCTGAAATTATCTTTCCCGGTCAAAACAGCGCTCGGTGGGTGGGGGAGAGGGGTGACAAAATCGCCAGCGTGAATGTTTCTCGCTAATCCTTGTTCAGTATGTGTTATGCGCTTGTAATGGAAGGTTTCGTTGTTTGCTTTTAATTTATATGCTTATAATTTAATAAATTTATCGATTTATAAATCGATATGCTTACAAAAGTGATAAATCTACCGTTTTGCAGTGTAAAACACTTTTTCGAGTGTGTTAATGGAAGAAAGTGACTTTATTGTGGACAAGTTCTTTCTAACCTGTACAAAAATATGGCTACGAATAACAAGGGAAATGTGAAAAGATCAAAGGTCATGACATTAGCAAATAAAATTGAGTTATTAGATAAAATTTCTAATGGTGAAAATGTCTCCTCAGTGGCAAAACAAAATGAATGAGTTAATGGTACGATCAATCAAGAAATCGGAAGAAAAAATTCGCCGTAGTGTCTGTGAAAACATGCTAATTGCTTCAAAAATTTGCTCTGTAACTCGTGATGTTAAATTAGAAAAAAATGGAAAAGGCTTTAAATCTGTGGGTAGAAGACCGAACTCAAAATAAAATTCCGTTAAGTTCACTCATCATTCGTGAAAAGGCAAAACTCCTTTATCAACACTTGAGCAAAACTGGTGATAGCACTGGTGGGATAAGTTTTTTAGCTAGCAGAGGCACTGGTTTGAAATTTCTAATATTACATTTAATATTAAATTGTTTCTTATTTTCATTTCGATGCCATATGCTTGCATTTCACTATGTACATAGTCATATTATGAAGGTACATATAATACATACTATTAGTAAATTAATAAGAGGAGTTTACCTCAATATAGTACGTGGAACACTTCCGTATGATACCCTCCAGAAATTAAAACGGAAAAAACGAAAAAATCAACAACTTACCGGTACATTAAAGTAAAATATAAATAATTAAATAATCAATTTAACACAATTCAAAATCAATTTAAAACAATTAAAATTCAAATTAACGCAATTAAAAGAATCTAACGAAAATATTCAAAACGATTTTCCTTCCTCAGAAAGGAAGGAAAATCGTTTTGAATATTTTCGTGCGATTCTTTTAATTGCGTTAATTAAAAATTAGTTATTTCGTTAACGAAAATATTCAAAACGATTTTCCTTCCTCAGAAAGGAAGGAAAATCGTTTTGAATATTTTCGTGTGATTCTTTTAATTGCGTTAATTTGAATTTTAATTGTTTTAAATTGATTTTGAATTGTGTTAAATTGATTATTTAATTATTTATATTTTACTTTAATTATTTATATTTTACTTTAATGTACCGGTAAGTTGTCGATTTTTTCGTTTTTTCCGTTTTAATTTCTGGAGGGCATCATACGGAAGTGTTCCACGTACTATATTGAGGTAAACTCCTCTTATTAATTTACTAATATTATTATCAACGTAGAACATATTGAGTATTACAGCTCTGTTTCATACTATATAATACATACATAGACAAAATTTTAGACTAGTTTTTCTTATATATTTCTTACTTTGGAACGGAACCCCTTTATTACTATGGGAGCCATAACTCAGTATTTGCGTTTCGGTATTCGCGGCATTTCTTGGGAATGTGAATAGCGAGGGTTTACTGTACATTATTATATGCTTCAGTGAATTCTTTAAAGCAGTAATTCTCAGACTTCTATTGACCGAGTATTAGCCAATCAGAATTCTCTATACAGTCATTAGTTTTTTGTACTTTACACAGATGAAAAGTAAAAACCAGTGCTTCTCTCTAATCTCCTTTATGTAACATTGGTAGATCAACTTGCCTTGATACTTATTTAAAACTGGTCTGGGGGGAGTTATCAGCATGGCCTGCATTAGAGCTAAAAGGAATCTGTTTTACAGAGATGGAATCAGTTTGAACAAAGGTTGCACAACAGTCTTTTCCATTATTGCTGAGGAGACCTTAAGATTTTGGAGAAACTACTAGGTGGTAGAGATGTTAGTATGGGCCAAAGTAATGCTTGCACCATCTCAACAGTTCTTGTGTGATGCTGCAGTAGCCTACATTTGAAAGATGTGCCGAGGGTAGCAACATTTTAAACAGAAAGCTGATGCTAGAGAAACTACCTTCAGGAGTGTCAGGATAGTAAATACAGAATGTCCGTAGATGTATATACAGCAGTGCCCCAGCCAGAAACTTTTCTTTGGTGGGCTTATATATTTCACAATGGTAGCTTTTACAAGCATCATCAATTTTTATGGAAGGCATTTGTCCCTATTCCCCTGTCAGGAATAAATAAAAACTGGTTAGGGCAACCAACATTGACATGATAGGGACAATTTTCACTGTGGCATATATATTGTATTTATAAAAGACAGGGGAATGCATGATTCTTATCAGAAGCAGCTTGAACATGATAAAGGCTGTCTCAGATTTCAACCTTATACGTGCTAGCATTGAACCTAGCAAAGAAGAGAAAATTAGGTTGGGTATGTTACAGACCGGAAGAGAATGATGATAGTCTGCATGCAGATGGAATGAGAAAGTGTGAATGTCTTGTGGGTGGTTTCGCTTTTCAAACTCAACCATGAGGAGAAACTGAATCAAGCTCAGTACTATGAAATTACAATTTCAATTAACAGAATTTTTTTTATTATGAAAGGCTCTAAAGACATGAAAAAGATGGAAATCATAATTTATGCAGTAAATTACCAGGGAGAAAGCAAGATAGAATAAGCCATTAAGGTCAATTATTAGGGCATCTTTTGACTTGGGAGAGAATCCTTGTTTAGGGTCATCAGTGACTTAGAGCATATTGCACCATGTGTGTGTGTCTGTAAATTGCATGTGTTGTGGTTGATTTACCTGTCTAGGTGAATCAGCAACTTTAGCCATATTGTGCCATATAGAATGTTATAAATTACACATGTTTGTGGTAGTTTTAATGGAGGAAAAATCCAAGTTTCTGGGAGAAAAAGCATGCTACTCTCACCTGAGCCCGACTAACTCAGCCACTTTGTGAAAAAAACCGTTTTTTGCATCATTGATGGGATTCAAAAATCGGGTATTTTACATTCAGTATGGAGATGATCATATCAATTGCTATCTGTGTGGGAGGAAAGTATCCTTTGGATTGTTCTTACAACTACTAAAGATACTTTGGTGGTTCTAAGAGCCAAGTGAGGCTCTCGTGTGGTACAGTGCATAAATGCCATCTACCACATCAGGTGGAAGAGGGTTGTGATTAGTGGTTACTCTCCAAATTTGGCTAACGTTCGAAGTGGATTTCCTTAGAGATTGCTACCTGGGACCACTATCATTACTGATCTTAAGTAACATCAACAAAGGGTTAAAGAGTGTGATGTCTGAAGTTCATAATTTCAAGATTGGAAGAGTGCTGATCATTAACACAGTTAAGGATCAGCACTCTTTAAGGACAACTTGGAGACGTGCTGAGGATGAAAAAAAAAAAAAAAAAGCATTTTAATGCATCAAAATTCAATCTTGCATTGAATTTCCAGAATAACATACTTTTCGAGGTTAAATTAAAAATGGTATAGAAAAGAGTTTAGCATTAGCAAAGGCACATGATTCAAGAAAGCAAGCTTATATAGCATCAGCCAAAACACACACACACACACATGCCCTTCTCATTTCATCCATTTACTCACTCCAAGAAAAAAAAAAGTGTAGCTGTTGCTCTGTCGCAGGAAAGACTTTCTACATATGCTATCGCTGATAAAATAGGCTACCACCAGTTAACAGTATCCCGGGTGCTGAAATGAAAGCGTAAAATGGGTGATGTGAAGAGAATGCCTGGATCAGGCTGTAAGACAGTGACTACGCCTTCCAAGATTGATGTTTGAAACGGCTATGCCTTCGTAATCGCCATATTAGTGCTCCTTATCTAAAATTGGACTTTGGGATGGCCTCTGGTGTTGAAACAAGTGTACGAACTATCAAAAGCCGGCTTTCGGAATGTCTGAAGGCCTATCGGCCCAAAAAGAAGCCTTTGTTGACCCAACAAATGAAAAAGCGACTGTAAAGTTCTCCACCAGTCAGATGGTCTGGGGATGCATAACAAGTAAAGGGGTAGGGCGAATTAAGTTTATTAATGGAACGGCGAGTACAGAAGCCTACACTGCTGTCTTGGAGGAGTCCAAAACTGCATTTTTTAACAGGACTCAGCACCTTGCCACACAGCAAAATTGGTAAGTTTTATGCTATTTAGATTTAATGATGAGTTTGTCTTCTTGTCTCACAAGGCTTAAAACATACTTGCACCAATGTTTTCCCTCGTTTTTCTCCCTTAAGGTGCAGTCATACCTCAGAAATGCTGGCATTACAGTGTTGGATTTTTCCAGCAACAGTCCACATTTGAACCCTATTGAAAATTGCTGATACATAATGTCGTCTAAAGTTCCTCAGAAGAAGCCAACAAGTAAGATTTAGGATGCTCTTTTCCCTTTTCCAATCAATTTCCTACTCCCATTACCCCGTTGTAATTGGATCAATTGACCTATGTGTCTCTTAATTCTATCTTCTGCTGAAGTCTTCTTTCCCAAGCTGGCAGTTTCTTGTTTTTCCCGTTCTGCTGCTGGTCCCTCTATTAGTGAAGCGTTACTTATTCGAGATAGTGCAATACATGGTAACTCGCTGTGAAGGTAGTGTTAGCCCGAGAGTTTCAGGATCTCTCAATAATCAAGCGGAATCTATTCTCTGATAAATAGCTAATGCAGTCTTGGGATATTTTAAACTTTATTAAAAACATCGCCTCTTTAAAACTCTTCGGCCTACCCAAAATAAACCATTCAATTGTTGCAAATTATATCTCGGGAATCTGTGGGATAAGATCATAAAACTATATTCATTAGAAACCTATGTTGTAATACAATAAGAGAGCAGAAACTTATTTTCAAAGGAGAGCAAGTGTACAGACCAATAATGCTTTTCCCCATCGCCCTAGTTCAACAAAGCCAGAACATCTCCTCTTTCACGCCCACGATGGTACTAGAAGGGGATTTATTGCTACAGCGTGAGGGGGGGACGTTCAGTTGTCCCTGCGAAATGGACATTCCACGATGATTCTATCACTGTGACGTAGAGCGAGATAATGTTAGTATATAAGAGATGGGAGGCACCAAGAAGGGGGAAGGAGACACCTTTTAGCTTTTCCAACAGAGAGACTGGCAGGAGAGTGGAACGTCTTGCCGTCAAAAGTCCAGGGTCCAAACGATGTGAAGGGAAGGTTCTGCAGTCGTGTTTCGCTCTAGCCGAAAAGAACGGCCGAGAAGAAATCAAGACAAAGAGGAAGCATGGCTCAGAAGACCACACCCTAGTTTCTACCGGAGGAGAGGAGGTCCCTCCGGCCAACCTGAAGCAAGAGATTTAACTGGTAAGCCCTTATCTCATTTGTGCGAATGTAAGCTTAGAATATGACACAAACAGATACCATTTCAATGCTTCCTTCCTAAATATTTAACCTTTGTGAATTTGATAATAAAATGGGAATTTCTCCCAGAGTAGTTGGTACACAGAATCGTACAGCAAAGTGCTGGGGGGATAAGAACCAAGAGGGGATGAACCTGTTCACGTTAGAACGGAAGTAAGACGGCCTAAAGGTGATGAGCCCATCAAAAGTACTTTGCCCAAGGTTCTCCTGTTCCAACTGTTCTTGTTCTATGTTGAAGTGTTTTGTGAATTGAATTGTTGTAGCTTGTAAATCCAGAACCAAATAATAAGTCTATTGAAGGAATAGTTCCAGTGATACCAGAATCCAGTATGATGTAAGCAAATACCATATCCTTGTTTCTGAACAGAAACCTAGAAGCTTATATATACACATAATTTTAACTTCTACACAAACCCACTAGATGGAATGTAAATCTGTATGCATGTTTTCTTTTGTGATAATAAATATTGTTATGTGTTACACAATGTCTCATTCTCTCTACCGGTAATCAAATACACCAGTTCGAACCCAGGAGGGGTCACTGCGGGAGATCGAGTTTGACAATCCTGTGTTCACTCGATCTTTTAAACACAACGCGAATTCGATGCTGCAGCGATTGGGTGCTAGAAAAGCATTTAATAGCCGAGAGCACGGATTTTGTCCTAGCCCGACGATCATCTCATTTAGAACAATTATCATAGGAAAAGTAATACGGCCGTAAGTCGAGGGGAATAAACACAGAAAGAGAGAGCCCCTGACAGTAGTCCCAATATGAGATACAATTAAATCGACGCCTTTACACTACTTATGTAGTTTTTCATTATGAGTACGCTGTGGTGTATAAAGTAAAGTGCAGCCATTATCAACCCACTGCAGGATGGAAGCCTCCTCAACAATTCATGCTGAGGGAAAATGGACCATAATCTGCCACGCTGGTCCGGTGTGGGTTGGCAGATCGACCGTATTCAGCAATCAGGGACTTGAACCCCGGTCTACTCAAAGAACGTGTGCTACTGCACTCCCGCTCCTGACCACTCGGCTACGGATAGTCAAGAGCAGAATGAATATTTAGAAATTTAAGTGAGTCAAAAATAGTCTCTCATTGCCATCTTAAGATGCTTTATTAGCGTTATTTTGTAGAAACGATCTGAAAAATTTCCTAATAGAATGTGAATGGAAAATAGCAAAATGATCAGAAATGAAAGATATTTTTCCCAACAACTGAAAGAATAATTTTCTGATTATTCTTTCAGTTGTTTTTGTTAACATTTCAGTCTATAATTTTGGGGGAAGAGATTTATTCACCTGATAACCCCTCCCCCTTTCGCACACCTTATTTTCGGAATTTTGAATGTGACTTCAAGTTTCTTCTTGCATCTCAACCCTTGTACATCACTCTAAAAGGGTTTGAATATATATATAAAGGGCGCAAAGCATTTACTTCTGTCTTTTCTGCTCACTGGCTATTTACCTACAATGTGCATATATATTTTTAAAAATTAATATTAAATTTACATCCGTTTTGAAACGTAACTGTTTCTTTTATATCAATAATGGACTGTAGTTTTAACTTATGGCATCCGTTTTCCCTAGACTTTCAATTAATTTCTGTTTTGTTTTGTTATTATTTAATTGTCAATTTATTTTATCCCAAAGAAATTTAAAAAAAAAAGTGAAATATGGAATGTTTTACTTTGCTTGTACAGCATTATATATGTAATTTTACGTATATAGTCTATTATTGCTAAATTACCAACAACCATTCTCGGCCCGGAAGTTAGATAAGTGTTTCGTCTGTTGTTTTCAAAGTTTAGCGTTTTCGCTTGGCAATGCTTCCAGATATTACTTAAATCGCCGTGTAACATTTTATAACTGGTAGTTATCTTTTAATGAAATGAGTTTTTCGTTATTTGTCTTAATATAATTTTCCTGCTGTTTCGGCTGATTATTAAAATTATAGTAAACTTTCTGTATCGCGTTGTGTAATAGTAAATCGAAATTTAAGACTAAATGAGCTTGATATTTGTAATTATAATAAGCTCAATTACGTAACTTCAGTGTTATGTAGCAAGATTGGAAGAGTAGTATTAGATCACGCCGTAGAGTAAACAAGAAACAAAATCCAAAATAAGTACCCAAGGTAAGAATAAAGTTTGTCTTTAGTAAGTTAGCAGTGGAACTACTCACTACCCCTATCTTGCCTATACACAGTATGATTTGGGAATTTGACAGAAACTTGTGAAAACAGAAAGATTTCCAGTAAGCACACACATATTGAATTAAATTGAATAAGTAAATCACTGAGGTCATAAAAACTGTTCCATAGTTCCACTGGCTTCCATATTTAGTCTCAAGCTCTTCAAGAAATTGTTTAAAATGGAGATGGATAAGTGCTCATGATTTTATAAAATTTATACTTCAAACTTATAAAATTTATGCATATGCATAAAATTTTCAAATGTAACTGACCTTGCACATAAATTCTCCTGGGGAATTATGTAGAGAAGTGTGGTAAATTCTTTCTCCGCTAAGATGAGAGAAGATAATTCGAATTTTATTCTGGATCTGTGCTGACTTTCTGGCCAACCATTGCAGATGAGGCTACAGATATTTTTCAGATCACTTCTGTCAATAAACTTCTAGATGCTATTATGGGAGAAAAAAGAATTGATGTACATTGGTCCTTGGTTAGGGAACTTGACAGGTGCACAAGGAAGAATGAAATATAAGTTATTTCAAGTCATTTATTGCCATTTTAATAATCATTAACATCATATCAATGCCGAGTAGCAGAACGCTTTTAACAATTTATACTTTTAACGTAAGCAGTTTTAACCGATTTTGTTTAAAATTTCAGATTAGGGTACCCCGTCGCCGACCCGGCTAGCCGGGTGGGTAAAGTGCCTGCCTGGCAACCCAAAGGTCGCGGGTTCGAATCCCGCCTCGGGCTTGGATCAAAGTACTGCAAAAAAAAAAAAAACTTGGGAGGGCCATTATGGCCACAGAAGCCGATGCGCCAACAACTACCAAAAAAAAAAAAAAAAAATTAGGGTACCCCGTCCAACATGGCGGCTATCAAAACAGTAGGAAAGCAGTGATTGACAAGTTGCGACTCCGCCCACTGGCCTAGATTGATATGCTTAGGGTGTCCCCTCCCCTCCACATTCTGTTTTTAGATCGCGAACTCATTTTTCCCATTCAAAAACAGCGGGATGGGGGGAATTAACACCCTACATAAGCTAAGCATCCCCCTGATTGGACGACACATAACAATCAGAATGAAAACGCCTCCACAATAATCAACCAATCACAGAACTCGACCGTCAATCACAGCATTGAGTGGGAAGTGCCTTCACCTTGCCTTGAATGAGGTATCCTAATCTGGAATTCAGCCCGATTTTGGTTTAAATTATTTGGAACACTAATCTACATTTGATTATCTTTTCTGGAATTTTGCTAATAATTATGATTACGACTTTTACATAATCTTTGCATATAGTATGGTAGTGACTGAATGTGGGCAGGTTGTGCTCCGTGAGTAACATAAAATGTGATCGGGGGGGGGGGGGAATGGACTTCGCTTTTGTGCTTTTTCTGCAGGGAAAGGTGGGGAGGCCTGATGAGGGTGTTTTCCACGAGGTCTGTACCTACTGGGTATGAAACATATTGTGTAGATTGAGTATGTACTCTGCTACAACAAAAAAAAAAAAAAAAAAAAACAGTGAAATTATAAATTTTTTAAATTTATTTTTTATTTTCTAGAGGATATTTCCGCTTTTGCATTTATAGAACAAAGATATAAATTAAACTAAAGGCTGATAAATAAATATATTTTTAATTTTAAAAAAGTTCTTATATTTTTTAAGCTATTGATATTAAACTCATTTAAACGTGACTATTACAATAGTTTTCAACTTAGATTTTCTCGTAGATATTGCTGATTACTATTTTACTTGAGAATAAACTTAATAATAAAATCACTCAAAATATTTTCATAATTTTTTTGAATTTGATAATATGAAATATCAAAATATTCTCTATGTATTTGGTAATCTGAAAAGTGTGGCCACCAAATTCATTTCGAAAAGTATAGTACATTAAATGTTATACAAATTAGATATCGCCAATAGCAAAGAAAAATGGAATCAAGGGAACAATGCGAAACATTTCATAAGAGCAGAGAGCAATTCAAAATAGGGCACGATTTATTCCTGCAGTTTTGAAATATATTAATAATAATAAAACCGATAACAAACCGATTAACCTATACCTGGAATTCCAGCTGCATATGAGGCGCCTCCGTAGCCAGGTGGGAAGGAGCAGCAGTGCGTAACACACGCTTCTTGATTAGACCGGGGTTCGAGCCCGTCACCACCAAATACGGAGAATGTGGAAAGGCCAGGGAATGACCGCATATTCCCGGAGCAATATGGCCTTAGTTGCTAATGCTCCAAAAATAACAAAATCTGCTGCATACAATTAGATACAAAGACTAACCTGACAAATAATACCGATCAAACACTTACTGTCCTAAAATTAAGTTTTTGTTTGGGCATTCTTTTGTAACGGCTGACCCTTTATTACAAAAATAAAGGCATTCCATCTAGAAATCGACCGCGCACAACATGTACAAGAAAAACATTGCCATTTTAGCTATCCTCGGCTGAGCAGCAAGTATAGTGATACTGGCAGTGCGTGGGCCTGGATTCACAGTGTTTTTCAAGGAGGACGATATAATAATGGTGATTGACTAAGAGTAATACATTTTTATATCATAAAGCACAGTGATTTTTTCAATTTAACCAGGCTCTGGGTGGGTTATTGTTATAGTAGGGTTTTAGGAGCATCCGCGACTAAGGAGTGTATACTGTCTGTAAATTACGTGTTCTCTGGTCGATCTTCTCTTTGCTGAACGAAAAGCTCGAGTTTCCGGGAGATAAACTATGCTACCTTTTGCTGAAACCGACTAATTCAGCCATGTTGTGAAAAAGCCCATAAAAGTTCCTCACGTCATCGATGGGACTGGAACTCAGGACTTGGCTACCTGGTGTGGGGAGGACGGTGATTGTACCAACTATGCACCCACGAGGGCCAGGAGGAGAAAGACCCTGGTGGGACGATACCCTGTTGTGAGCTATTGTGTCTGCTTATACTGATGTAGCTAACGTTACCTAATTCAGAAAAGCCATTTCCAACCCTGATACAAGGACTTAAACGATTTTGGACTGTGAAGACTGAAACTGCTGATCTAACAGGAGTATAATCTATATCCATTCTTATGTGACTGACAACGTAATTATGAGCTGTGCTCTTAATTATAAGTCCTCGAGAGTAGCAGAGTTGGTAGATCCCCGTCCTCCCCACACTGAGTAAAAAGATCTGAGTTCGAGTCCCGTCGATGACGAGAGGAATTTTTATGGGCCTTTTTCACAACGCGGCTGATTTAGTCGGTCTCAGGCGAGGGTAGCATGGTTTTTATCCGAGAAACTCGGGTTTTTCATCCAGCAAACAGAAAATCGGCCTCATAATACACGTAATTTCAGGACACAGAGCAATATGGCCTTAGTTTCTGATGCTCTTAAACCCTACTGCTACTCTTAATTATAGCACTAATCTTTTCTTAATCATTTTATTTATGGTACTGCAGTTAAAAAGCCTATAAATATCTGTAAAATACTATATAAGCGAGACTTTTGAGTATTTACCTTCATGTTGCGAAGTTGTATATTTAAATTTTTAACGCGGAAACTACTTGATTTTTCATCCCGCAAACTGATCGTAGAATACATGGAATTTATTTTACTTGTTTTTGCGTGAAAGAAATAAAGGCCACGAGGCTTCTGTATCTAATGGAAGATTTTTTTTTTGACGGGCCTTTTCACATTGTGGCCGAGTTAGTTGGGCTCCAGCCAGTGCAGCACAGTTCTTCCACCTGAAAACGTGAAGATATTTTATTAGCATTAGTAGAGGAATATGATGCAAGAAAGCAAGCTTATGCAGCATCAGCCAAAAAAAAAAAAAAAAAAATCACTCCCATTTCACCCCTCCGTTCGTTCGAAATACCTGTCCAGCTGAGCCTTAAATTTATTTAGGCTATCAACTTCCACAACAAGGGATGGAAGTCTGTTCCAACAACCAACTACCCGCTGGCTAAAGGCAAATTTCCGCACATCTATCCTACATCTGTCTTTCCTCAATTTGAATTTATGCCCTCTCAAGTGATTATTCTGAGCAAGAGGAAGAATCCCATCGGCATTGAGCATGCTCAAACCATTCAAGGCTTTATACACCTCTATCAGATCACCTCGCCGGTGCCTAGTCTCCAGACACTGTAATTTGCAAAACATAAGCCTTTCTTCGTAAGAGCAACCCTTTGTTCCATTCACTAATCTTTGTGCCCTTCTCTGTACTCCTTCCAGCAG
Source organism: Mastigoproctus giganteus (assembly GCF_048544385.1). NCBI lineage: Eukaryota > Metazoa > Arthropoda > Arachnida > Uropygi > Thelyphonidae > Mastigoproctus > Mastigoproctus giganteus. Next base: position 74,338,449 of record NC_143577.1, read on the forward strand.
CTCTACATGCTTCTTGAAATGAGGCCTCCAGACCTGTATACAGTACTCAAGGTGTGGCCTGACCATTGTCTTATACAAGGGAATAATCATCTCCTTATCCCTGCTAGAAAAATTCTTGTATATCATTGACAAGACACCATGAGCTACTCTTGAAGCCCGTCTGCACTGCTCAGAGAACTTCATATCTGCCTGCACAATTACCCCCAGGTCCTTTTCATTCTCTACCACTGTCAGTGTAATACCACAGAGTTGATACAAAATGTACGTTGCTCTGGGGTTACTTGTTTCCCATATGTAGTACTTTACATTTGTCAATGTTAAACTTCATTTGCCACCTCTCAGCCCATCTGCTCAACTTTTCTAGATCCTGTTGCAGCAGCGTACTGTCATTAGTGTCCTTAACAACCCTGCCAACCTTTGTATCGTCTGCAATATCGTCTGGTTATGTAGCAACACAAGCAACCAGATTATAGAATACATGCGTTTTACAGACCCACAATATACTGACGCCTGAATTCGAGTCAAGTCAAGAGGGGGAGTAACTTTTTTTCCTTTCCATACAGTTTTACGAACAACACAGGTGTTTAAGTTTCCTTGTCTTAAAAACAAATAAACAACGCCATTGCTTTGGTGCAACAGCAAACAAACACCACTTATCTTTTACTAATTGGCCGATGACTTGAAGCTATTTGCATGATGCATTTTTCCTATCATGCATCGCTTTAACTACTGTTCGTTCCCCCTTCATGACTTTCATTTTCAAAGTGGGTCAAATATGCTGCGTGTACAAAGGTATGAGAAATTAAGAAATAGTTTGATATTTTGTTGTGAGGAATTCGTTATTGCAGTAGGGTGAATGTTTTGTTTTAAATATTGTTCAGTGTAAATTTTATTAACTAAACAGAAATTGCGGAAACCACTCGCTGACAAGCATTGTTAAGTAGTTGTAGCTTAGTAAAAATGCTAATATGCATTTTTACCCGGAGGAACATGTTAGCAGCTCTCTAATGATTTAAATTTCAATATGGTTTTAACGAATTCTTCTTAACTTAGACAGAGAAAGTTTGTGTTCATTTCATTAACTATCAAAATTTAACTAAATTATTATATATTTTAGAGTTACAAACTTGAAAGACGTAAACACCTCTGGTACTGTAATGAATGGTTTACAAACAGCTGATGATTGTAATTTAATTGGCAATGATACTAAACTGGCTTGTAATAGCAGTAGAGCACTGTTCGTAATTTTAACGTCCAAAATCAGTCGTGATTAAATTAGTCTTTCTAAGTTCGTGTCTTGTGACACCTTGCAGTATATTACTGGTAATCTGCAACATTTATGAGCAGAAATTTTTTCTTTTAATTTTAAAACAAAAAAAAAAAAAAAGTAATAAGAAAGGAAGAGGTCATAAGAATCAATTATTGATCATGCTTGCAGAAACGTTATTTCTGCTAAACCTGCTGCAAACTTCCGATCAAAGAATAACAGCAGGTTTGTCAGATTCCAGATTAAATTTGATTCAAGCACGTCTCTAAGGCTCAGTGCCTGAACTTAGAGGATCTTTCTAGACTGAATGCTTGGTTGTAGCGTAAATTATAAAAGCGTTTATTGCAGCGTTTATTCAGGAGGTTCTTGGTATTAAAATCGAAGTACGGAATGAAAGTTAACATTCTAATTATGCTTCATTTAGCATAATTTGCTTAGAAGTCATTTTTATCAGAATATTAAAGGCAAATGTCTGGCCACCAGACGTGATTATAAAGCCTTTCATAAATATTAACATCAAACAAAAATAATATGCAATCAGAATTAACTGAAAAGGGACGATTGTGGATCATAATAAGGTTATAATTAAAATACCACTATTATACACTACGAAATGTTACCATACAGGAAATAATCACCGTGTTTTCTGCACGATAAGACGTACTTTTAGAACTTTTCCACTTTTAGAACTAAAATTTTGGGAATACTATATTTTATTGCATATACTGTATTTGAAACACAGATTCAAAGTACTAAACAGAATGTCGGCGTTAAACGAAACTTTTACTCATCGTATAATGCCAATTTTCCCTTATTATAATGACTCCACTATTTTCCACTGTTCCAGGAAAAATAATGGAGTCACTGGTTAAGAAAGCTATGCAGGATCATCTAGACAAGACTACAGTTATAGTTCAGACACAACATGGGTTTTTTATGGAGAAGTCTTGTCCGACAAATTTGATTGGATACTATGTCACAAAGAAATTGGATGCAAAAAATAATTTTGATATCATATTCTTGGATTTTAGGAAAGATTTTTGATACTGTTGCACATGGAAGACTACTGTATAAATTGGAGCAGTAACGGCCTCCGTAGCCTAGTGGTCAGGAGCGGGAGTGCAGTAAATAAATAAATTTTCTGTTTATACTCCGGGACGACCAAACGGTCAGAAGAGTTCACAAGATAGACAGAATAGAAGAAACAGCACCGTAATCAGCAGTCACGGGCTTGAACCCCGGTCACTCAAGGCACGTGTACTTATGCACCCCCCGGCCGACCGGGCTAGCCGGGTGGGTAAAGCGCCTGCCTGACAACCCAAAGGTCGCGGGTTCGATTCCCGCTTCGGGCTTGGATCAAAGTACTGCAAAAACCTTGGGAGGTGCATTATGGCCACAGAAGCCTATGCGCCAACAACTACCAAAAAACTTATGCACCCGCGTTCCTGACCACTAGGCTACGGCGGCCTGATTAATATATAGTAGCTTTCGAAGCGAAGTGCCTCTTCATCAGCTAGTCTGTGACTGGTATTTTTTTTTTTTTTTTTCTTTTTTAGTTATTGGCGCTTTGGCTTCTGTAGCCATATTGCACCTCCCAAGGTTTTTGCATTTTCTACTCTGATCCAAGCCCGAGGCGAGATTCGAACCCGCGACCTTTGGGTTGCCAGTCAGGCACTTTACCCACCCGGCTAGCCCGGTCGGTAGCACACGCTCTTTGAGTAGACCGGGGTTGGGTCCAGCGGCTAAATGACCAGATGAACAACGGTACACGACACTACATATGAACAATATCCATACACTTTTAAATCTCTGGCATTTCCAGCAAACTGGCACAACCATCACAATGTAAACAACGCGGAGATGGGGGAAACCCCCGGTGCCGTATGACCCTAAATACACTTTACACTTTACAAATACATTTTACCCCTGACTGTTAAATACGGTCGATCTGCCAACCCGCACTGGTCCAGCGTGGCAGATTATGGTCCATTTCGCTCAGCATGAATTGTTGAGGAGGCTTCCATCCTGCAGTGGGTTCATAATGCTATAAACTGGCTGCAGTTTATGGCATTAAGGGCAAGTTGCTACAATGGATAAATGTATGGATGAGTGGGAGAAGACAGAGGGGTAATCAATGGATACTGCTCTTCGTGGACTAATGTTATTAGTGGAGTCCCCTAGGGTTAAGTGTTGGGCCCATTGTTGTTTTGTGTATATATCAATGACATTGATGAAGATATATCAGTGTTTCTGTCTAAGTTTGCAGACAATACGAAGGTTGGCAGGGTTGTTAATGACAGTAATGATAGTACGCTACTGCAACAGGATCTGGAAAAGTTGAGCAGATGGGCTGAGAGGTAGCAACTGAAGTTTAAAATTGACAAATATAAAGTATTGCATATGATCAGCAGTAACCCCAGAGTAACGTACCAACTGTGTGGTACAGTACTACACTCAGGGTAGTCGAGAATGAAAAGGACCTGAGGGTAATTGTGCAGTCAGATATATCAGTTTTTCTGAGTAGTGCAGACAGGCTGCAAAGTAGCTCATGGGTCTTGTCAATGATAGACATGAATTTTACTAGCAGTGAGAAGGAGGTGATTGTTCCCTTGTATAATTCAATGGTCAGGTCTCACCCTGAGAACTGCGTACAGGTCTGGATGCCTCATTTTAGGAAGGATGTATAGCTGCTGGAACCAGTACAGAGAAGAGCAACGAGATTGGTGAGTGAAATAAAGGGTTGGTGTTACCAAGAAAGGCTTAAGTTCTGCAAATTGCAGCGTCTGGAGACTAGTCACCTGCGAGGTGAACTAATTGATGTGTATAAGGCCGTGAATGGTTTGAGCGAGCTCAACGCTGATGGGATTCTTCCTCTTGCTCACATTACTCACCTGAGAGGACATAAATTCAAATTGACGAAAGACAATTGTAGAATAGATGTGTGGGAATTTGCCTTTAGCCAGCGGATTGTTGATAGTAGGAACAAAAGTCCATCTTATAGAGGAGGTCAACAACTTATTTAATTTCAAAACAGAACTAAACAAACATTTGGAGTGAATGGATGTGTGAAAATGGAGGGGTTTTTTTGGCTGATGCTATTTAACAGGGGTGGCCAACAAGTCTATCGCGGCTTTAATTTCGGTCGATCACGACGAATTTTAAATATATATAAAAAAAGAGATTAGTTAAAAGCTAAATGTTATTATTATGCGCCCCACTGCATACGCTTGTTACAAATCCGTTGAACAATATGACCACTCTTGTCGCCGCGCAGCCGCTAGGCTTGTCTAGTGAAAATTCACGCAGTTAGGGAGAACAAAGCGTATGTGTAGAATTCTTATTTAGCTTACTTAATATTAATAACTGGGCAGTGCTTATACGTTAATTTAATACCCTTTGATTTAAAATGAAAACCGAAAAAGAGTAAAACCTATCATCTTCATTCTAGTGGGAACTAGAATAATACTTTTTTGTAATGATAAAAGAAAAATGTTATTTGATTTGCAATGCTTCCGTGGCTATACCTAAAAAAGAAAATTTAGAAAGGCACTTCAAAGCACTCCATGGTAAATACTAATCGGACCTTTCGCCTAATAGTGACCTTGGAAAAAATAAATTAAAAGAGCTTAAATCCAAATTATTCGCACAACAAAATTTCTTCGTGACACTTAATTTACAATCTAAAGCAGTAACTGTAGCATCATTTAAAGTGAGTCATTTCTTGCAAAAAAGAGCAATTTTCTGATGGTCAATTCATCAAAGACGCATTTTTAGAAATAACAGATTCTATTTTTGAAAATTTTAAGAACAAAAATGGAATTAAAAGTACCCTTCAAGATCTGGAATTATCTTGAAATACTGTGATGCGACGCATCGAAAAAATGAGTAAAAATGTAAGCAAACAATTGCGTGCTTATATTGCTAATTGTGTGTCCTTTTCTTTACAATTGGATGAATCTACCGACGTCAGTGATATAGCTCAATTGCTCGTTGTTATTCCTATGGTTTTCGGTGATTCTGCCACTAGAGAAGAACTGCTGGTATGGTTACGTTAAAAGAAAGAACTAAAGGTCTTTATATTTAACGCATTCAAAAATTTTATTGCAAAAATTAAATTACCACTATTTAAGCTCGTATCAATTACAACAGATGACGGGGGGCATTTTAACGGATTCATCGCATTGTGCCAAAAGGATGAATTCCCAGATTTATCATCCACCAAAAAGTGTTAGCCAGCAAAAGATTAAATACTAAAAGTATTATGGACATAGATTTCAAAATCGTGAATTCCATCGGAGGACAATCTCTTAAAAGGAGACTTTTCAAAATTGCACCTCGATGAAAATGAACCAGATCTGATATTACACACAGATGTGAGGTGGCCGAGTCGGAGTAAGTTCCTGCAGATTTCGAAATTTGCTGAATGAAATTAAAAAAATTGTCGATCGGGGTGGGGGGTGATTATCAGCAGCTGCAAGATACGGTGTGGTTGTGTGATCTGGCTTTTTTGGCAGATTTTACCAATAAATTAAGTGATCTGAATTTGGAATTACAAGGAAAACATAAAAATGTGGGTGACATGATTAGTAGCATTTCTGCATATAAATATCAGTTTTTGGCAATGGCTAAGGATCTCAAAGAAGAAAAATTCGATAATTTTGCAAATATGCAAGGTCATTTGCAAAAATACCTTGTTTTTGAATTTAATAGTGAGAAATATATTTCTGAAATTGATAAAGTTGTGGATGATTTTGAAACCAGATTCAGTGATTTTAAAACAATTGAAGACATTGTTCAATATATTTCTTTTCCATTTAAGGTCTACTTAAATACGAAAAAAATTTCAGAGAAATCACTGAGATTTTTCACACGGAGAAAATGGAAATATGTTTTGGAAAATGGAGAAAAGTACTGTAAAAAAATGCAGTGAACTTTTAAATTCCTGTTGTGGTTCCACATATCGGCCTTTTCGTATTTGAAACAAACAAACAAACAAACAAAAAAAAAAAAAAATCGCTCTACTCTTACGGACTTGCATTCAGAAGATTCTTTATGGTTGGCCTTATCACAGTATATCCCCGATTTTGAAAGCTTGGCAGATGACATTAAGAAACAAACTTCACATAAATTAAAAATTTAAATACGAATGAATTTAAAATAAGAATTCTGAATTGTATTTAATTTTTAAAATTTATAAACAACGTTTTTCAATATGTGTTGATTTAACCTTTTTAACCATGTGCAATGAACTTTTTGTGATGGTAGATAGCGGCACATTTTGAAGAAAAAAAGTCGATCGCATCACAAATTAAGTTGGCCACCCCTGCTATAGAGAACCTCTATGATGAATTAATTTCGAAATATGCAGGTGTCCGGATATTATTGGTAGGGCAGTGTATACATAAGAAACCTTTGCACTGTATCCATCTCAAACTTCAAATCCAGTTTATCTTCTAATGTTAAAATCGGTATTGCTAAGATCGTACTTTGCTTGTTCTTAGAACTTAATGCCCAAGATCTTGATTCAGAATTGGAAACTGTCGGAAGTACTCCGAATATCGGCGTTTACCCGCCTCGGTTTTATAATAGAATAATTGGGGGGGGGGGGGATTCTTCCAGCGATCTCTCCATTTCCCTTCCTCGCATCTCCTAGATAATTCATCCCCACTGACGACAAAAGCTATACCAATGCCCAGCACTAGCAGGATTTCAATCTTTTCATTACAGGCATCTCAAGAACAATTACATAGATATGACGAGGTGAGAACTGATGATTATTCCATTTATCCCTTCGACTTTTTTTTTTTTTTTTTTTATGAAACCCCCAAACACGAAAGGTATCAAAACCTATAGTACTTAGTACCGTGCATGGGTTGAAGGAGAAGTATGGGGGAGGGGAGGGGAGTGCCGGAAACTTTGCTCTAGAGACTAAACATGGGTTTCACCACTTCAAGCCTCCAATAAGCAAAGTGGTGGTATTTCACCGGTTGATGAAAGTCATCTACCACCTAACTTGGCGCATTATGGCCTTAGATGCTAATGCACTCTAAAACAACAAACGAAAACAGCCAACAAACATCAAAGGCAGATATTGTTGGAATATCAGGGACATTCCAACAATATATACCTTTGATGTTTTGATTAGCACTTGAGATTCATCAAATTTATATACTACGGTCCTAGCCTTGGTGTACATGCAAAGTATACATGCATCTGTTCTTACACTTAGGTACCCGAACACAGCCCATATATTTACTTGTTTCATGATGACTTATAGCAGTTCTATAAATCCTGAGCACCTTGCTTTCCAGGCTGCTGCTCATTCTAATAGAAGCAGTGCAAGAATCACTTTAATCTCTGCCTGTGGCTACTGTTAATCTATTAGTCTTTGAATCCCACAGCTAGCAGTTTTCCCACCCAACCTAACAGTGCCTCGATAGCATTAGCAAATATTCTTGCACCCTTTCTTTCTTGCACCCTTTCTATTTAAAGTCTATCCCATCCCTATCAAAACAGTCTGTTCTATTAACAAGCACAGACCATGCTGTGAAGAATTCTACCCCATGAGCGTTGCACAGTCTTTCTAGGGTCGAATTGATTGACAAAGCTCTTATGTACTCCCTCCTATCATGTCTGGGAAGAATTGCAGACACTTTCAAATTTAACCCTAACTTGCGTCTGTTTTCAACATTGACCTGTACTTGTTAAATAAGTCCACAGATCTACTCTTAATGTCATTAGTCCTAACGTTTAGAACACCTTTTGTGCCTTTAAAAGTTGATATCTGCTCTACAACATCAACAACTTTTGCCACTGGCAGACATACCGTGTTCCTATTCCACCTATCCTTTTTGCACAATGTATTTCCCGTTTCCCTGACAATATAGTGACTGACAAGAACTAGGTCCTATGAGACTAGCGCATTCTGCCTTGGGGATTGCTGCTATGTTGCCTGATGATCAAGTGCAAACTCTGGGGTTGATGTTGGCAGCTGAGAGCTTGATGGTCCCCCAATTTAAATCCTTAGAGGGCATCCACCCTGTTCTTCAAGCTCTTATAAAGGCCCATAACGCCGAGTTGGCGCTAACATCCTCCTACTCCTTACATAGAGCACATACAAAGACATCTCCTTTGGCAATATCATGCCCCGTTCCTGACAGACCACAAACATCAAACAAGCAGTAAATTTCAAAAGGCTGTGATTCAGAGAACAACCACCACCACAAGGGTGGTGGTGGTTGTTCTCCCCGAGCAACAGCATTCCCATTATCTTCAGCCTTTTCCATTGCTGCTCTGGTCTGAGGCATGATTTCGGTTAAATTTCAATACAATTAAAAATACTACACTAAATTTATGTCCCAATGCAGTAATAACACTATACAGTCGAGTCTCTCCATATTTGCGGTTTCGTGTTTTCGCGTTGGCGGTCGCAAAATTTATCATATAAAAATTTGGCTGTTGCTCACTACATTCATCCTGAGGGATGATGAGATGGCATTATTCTGGAAGAAGATGCCTCAGCGCACCTATATAGCCGTAGAAGAGAAGGACCCAGAATTCAAGGCAGCACGAGATCGGGTTACGCTGCTAATTTGCAGTAATGCTGCAGGCCATATGACAAAGCCTGGCCTAAATTTCCGCCCTCAGAACCCAAGAGCTCTTAGAGGAAGAGGTTTCGAGGACTTAGAGAAGGAGGATATCGACGATTTAATTGATGGACAAGCAACAACACTAACGGATGAGGAACTCGAGGAGCTTGTTTGTTCCAACTGAGGTAACTCCCGCGAATATGGAGACCCGACATGTATGTATACATGTATATACAGGGTGATTCACTACCAGTGCGACAAACTTGCAGGAGGTGTAGGGGGCACAAAGACGAATCGGAATCACATAGCATTGCAGGGTCCGAAATGCCTTCGTCATGCGGTAGAGGACGCTGAATGAGAGGTCGCGTGAACAGCGATCCCGCTGGAAGTCAGCATTTGCGAACCGTTTCTGTTGAAGAAACCAAGTAGCAAAAGTCCTCCGGAGTGGATAATCCGCAGGCTCCAATGATTGGACGCGTTGCAGATGGTATGAACTCATTTTGTTTGTTGATAGTATCCTCCATACAGTGGATCGGGAAATACTCAATCGTTGGCCTATCGCTCGAGTACTCGTACTCTGATTGCCTTCTGCAAGACGTAGGGCATTCTCCTCATTGTCTGGCGTCCTCGTCGTTCGCTCTCGATTCATGGTACCTCTCGTGAAATAACCAGTCTCACGTAACCTTCTGTGCACACGTGCGAAAATCGTATGATGAGGAGCACACCTGCGCTGGAAATGTTCCTGGTGCAAGCGCAGAGCGGTGCCCCCCGTTACAGTCCGCAGCTCCATACGCGAGGTGCATGTCGGCCAGTTCAACGTTTGGATACTACTTCGGGAACCTAGAAAAAAAAGGGGGGGGGGAGAAGAAATAGGGTTAGCCGAAGTAATTAAAAATTGTGTTGATTAAATTTTTGAATGTGGTGTACAATTACTAGGGGTTGGTTTGAACGCTAGTCATGAAAATTTTTAAGAAAGAGCAGGGGAGGAGACTCAAGGCTTGGGGGAAACAGACAGAAATATGGGATTAATAGAGAAGGCGACCCGAAGTTGTCAGTGGGGCGGGCCCATGCCCCACCAGAGGGAAGGAGGGATCAGCGGAGGGAGGAGACAGAGACCGTCAGATCCCCCGCTAGGAGCAAAGGAGAAGAAAAAACCATGCAAGGGAGAATAGTTCTGAGAGCCCAGATAGCCTTGAACAGTAAATCTGTGACTAGTCTTCTTAGGTGTTCCCGTTTAAAAAAATTTAATCAATTCGGTGAGTCCCGTCTAGTCTAAGAAATGTCACTCATGGCAACGGTGTCCCATCTTCCAGTTTGTCCTAGTTATGGTATGAGTCTCGTCGCACTTGGAATGTATGTCCCGAAATCGGTGATTGTTCGGTGTGTATGTTAAGGGTCAAAGCAAACAAGACCATGAGGCGCAGGGTCGACATCAGGGGCGTTGCGGCCTCACACGACACCAAAATTTAGGGCGAGAGAAGCTTCTCAAAATTGAAATTAATAAAAACTTATATGCGATCATCTATGTCACAAAGGTTGAGTTCACTAGCTAGCCTTTCGATCGAAACGGCATAGTCCAAAACATGGATTTTTCGGAATTAATTAGAACTTTTGCTATTAAAAAAGCGAGAAAAGTCAATTTTTCTTAATACTAAATGTGTTCCTATTAAGAGTTTTCCAGCTATTCATATGATCGCATATGCTGACGATCTTACAATATTAATCCAGGGTAATTCTAGGAAAAGCCTTGAAGAATCAGCAAATGCTGTGCTGTTAGAACTCTCCAACTGGTCTTCAACACATAAATTGCAGGTTTCTATTGCAAAAACGTCTGAGATGTTGCTTAAGGGAAAGCTTGACCATGGAAGACCTCCAGTTATTAAATATAGGGAACAATCCATTAAGTACTTATCGAAGACCAAATACCTAGGCATTTATATTGATGATGCTCTCAGTTTCCTACCACATGTTCAGTATGTGAAAGAAAAGGCTAAATTGTTCCTGAGCCGAATTAAACAGATAACAAGACAAGACTGGGGTCTTAGAGGCCAAACCTTACGACTTCACTATAATTGTGTGTTTTTGTCGATAATTTCTTATGGAGCGGGTGCATGGAGCTTTAGAGCTAATAAAGTTGCTGTAGTAAAGCAACTGTTACAAGCACAGAGGGCTGCCCTCCTGACCATGTCAAGAGCTTGTCGAACTACCTCCACCATGGCTCTTCAGGTTTTGCTTGGGAAACTACCTGTCCATTTTGAAGTTCAGTACCGCTACCTTAAGTATCACCTTTTGAAGAAAATACCGTTGACCTATGATAACATCCAATTAGATCTAAGTGCTCCCATTAAAACTGAGAAGATAAGATTAAGGCAAATTTTTATTGCAAAATGGCAGCAAGAGTGGTCTTCGTCTGATATTGGTGCAGTCACAAGGGACTTTCTGCCTGTAGCAAGTGAAATTAAAAAGGAGGAGTTAAAGTGGTTTTCGCCGGGCTTATATGGTATGTTTATATTAACTGGCCACGGAAGTATAAATAGTAAACTTCACAAACTGGGACTTTCACCAACAACATCTTGTTTGTGTGGCCAGGAAGAAACTGTTAACCATATTCTTCATCAGTGTCATTATTATAACGATCTTCGACGTGACCTACTTAGTGTAGTTCCTAACTTGGACTCCAGCAACAATAAAATTCTGGTTGAGTCTCAGACAGCTTTTAATGCTATGACTGTGTTTGCTTCTCGTGCATTTAAAAGAAGAACCGAAATTAGGTCCTAGTTTTACTGTTCCTGCGAGTTCTTGGATCCTTTATTGGATTAGGAAAGAAATATCTCTCATTTTTGATTGGATTCTATATTTGCAACTGATTAGTATCATAAAGTGCTACACTATACTTTCCTGGATTTTATAATAGACTTGTTCTTGATGTGAAACTGTTTTCTGCAGAATAGGTTTTTACTGTATAAGGAATTTTGCTCTACTCATCGAGATACTATTTGGCGTTTAGCGTCTCATAGTTTTTGGAATTAATATTACTTTGTGAGTGAATACCACACACAAATTGTATTTAGGCAAGAACTTTTTAAAACATAATTTTGAACCCTGACTAATGTGATCTCATCTAGGATTTGGACATGTATATTACTTTTGCGTTAACCCTGAAACATTTTATTTATTGGGCCAGGTTATGGCATTACCCTGGCATTACATTGGACGAATCTGTACATAGTGTATATTCTGCTGTGTTCCTGAAGAAGAAGATATTGTACGTATTGCACAGTGTCTTTCTGTGGAGCTTTTCAGAATTGTGGAATTTGCTTTCACTGTTTTTTTTTTTTTTTTTTTTTTTTTTTTTTGTTAGAAGATCAATCATTTCTTCAACAACTGAAGACGTTCTGCCTACAAGGGGTTAGGCAAACTGTAATTAAGATGTTTTGCTGATCCTAGTTCCTAGGATGGGATTTTCCATGAGATAAGTCTCCATGGTTAGAGAAGTTAGTCCACTTCTCCCTACTTTATTCTTGCTTAACTTCTCACTTCTAACTATTGGAGAGTCCCTCTGTTGATTCTCCTCTATTCTATCCATTTACCTTCCCAGATCCCAAACTTCTCCCTCTGTATTCCTCTTTTTCCACTTCACTCTCTTTTTCGGGCATTCTCAGGTGTTATGCTCTGGGCTTGCCCAGCAGGAGATAATTGATCCTGGCCGCCTCCATGTGGCGGGGATGGGGGGTGAGACGTAGTGACCAGGTGTTACTGCTTCTTATCTGCTAAGAGCCAGGCACCGGCCGATAACATAACAACAGAACACATAACACTTACACGACCAACACACTACATACAATTGGCCGGTTTTGGCATAAGCTTCAACACAAGAAGTACAATAGCGGCTTATGGGGGAAACCCTGGGATCCGCCACAACAACACATGAATATCCCTGAATATATCCCTGTGTTCCTATTTTTGAGTCATTTTAATACTATTTAGTAAATTTACTTTAATTTACTTTTGACTAATTTAGTAGATAGTTATTTATGCCATCCTATTTTTGAATTTTTGAGTATTCACACCTATTAATTTTTATACAGAATTATAAAGAATTTGTTGGGGTTTATATTAAATAATTATACTATATTTTATTCGTTGTTATTCCCTAAATAATATATTTGATTCTATCCTTCAAGGGGCACTCATACATTGTTTCTTTTTTTAAAATAAAAAAGTAAATATTTTTTAGTTAATAGTAAAAATATAATGCATAAACTTAATAGGAAGTTGGATAGTGCACACCAAAAAATCTCGCACAGGGTGCTGATACACCTGGGGTCGGTTCTGATGAGGCGGAAGTATATTGTGTATGTAGCTACGTATGCTCTTCGACCAATTTGCTGAACGAAAATCCAAGGTTCCGTGCGAGGAAAAAAAACAAAAAAAAAAAAAAAAAAAACACATCGTATTACTCCTGAGATGTACTAACTGAGCCACGTTTTGAAAAAAATTCCATAAGACTTCCTCTGGTTAAACCCCAGGGACTCCCATCTGTTGAGTATGGGCTTGGCACTCCCAAGGTCCTGAGCTGAATATCATTATTCTTTTCTTTCTTGATGATTCCCTTCTACTTCTGACTCTTGTTTCCCCTCTCTCTCTCTCAGGGGTCACCACCAAATACGGAGGATGCGCAAAGGTCAGGGAATGACCATAGCATATTCCCGGAGCAATATGGCCTTAGTTGCTAATGCTCCTTAAAAAAAACCAAAACCAAATCTCTCTCTCAGGGTAATTCATAAATTTTTTTTTTTTTTTGGCTGGTGCAGCATAAGCCTCAGGCTTCCTTGCACCATATAGCCAATAATAATAATAAAGGAAATTTGCTGAAGTTCCTACAGGCCCTACTTACTTGGCATACAGACAATCAGATCCTCCAACTCCATCCATGCAGGAGTTGTAGGGATGAGGCATGCACTTACGCAGACGATATTAAGATCCTAACGCCCATCCAACCGTCAATGACCAATAGTGCATTGTGTGACCAGATTAATCATAAGCTTCTAAACTTATTCGTATACTTAGATAAATTTGGCTTGGCCCTAAATCCGCAGATGACTGTAATCAGGGTGTACTCGCTCAAAAAATGGCCTACGCTCGTGCATCCAAAACTAAATAGCAAACCTATCCCACCTATGCGTGAGACGCATAGAGATCTGGGAGTAGCATTTTATACTAAACTTACGTTCAAGTTGCATATTGATCTGATTGTAAATAAAATGAACTACTTATGTTGGTCAACAAAACAGCACCTCTTTCACGTGAAACAGACTACATCTGCACGATATTTAAGAACCACAGTGCATTCGGCCATATTGTATGGCGCCGAATTGTGGGCGTCAGCCACCCCTACCCACAGTAGGAGACTACACCGATGAGCCAAAACATTATGACCAGCGAGTCGTTATTCAAATCGTAGCAACTGCAGGTGAACTACGGGGCATGCACGTGTCGGGATACGATATAAAAAAAACACCTGATACTCAGCTCCGTTAATCAGGGTTACTCTTGTTTTTCAGATGAAAAGGCAGCGGACGTACAAAGGCCAAATTGTAATGGCCAGACGACTGGGTCAGAGCATATCCCAAACGGCACGGCTGGTGGGATTCTCACGGACAGCCGTGGTTAGTACCTACCGAAAGTGGTCCGATGAGGGCAAACTCACGAACCGCCGGCAAGGTGTTGGACGACCACGGCTCATCGATGCTCGAGGTGAGCGAAGGCTCTCCCGGAGTGGCAACAGAAGGGCGACTATGACTCAACTCACCGGTAATTGGAATGCTGATGATGAGAGTAATGTGTCACAATACACAGTACATTGAACCTTGCTGAAAATGGGGCTGCACAGCAGCAGGCCACTCCGAGTGCCCATGCTAATCACGGTTCACCGGCGATAGCGCCTACAATGGGCACACGAGTATCGAAACTGGACCTTCAGTGATTGGAAGAAGGTCGTCTGGTCCGATGAATCGCGTTTCCTGTTGCACCATGTGGACAGCCGGGTACGTGTACGTCGTTTACCTGGATGCACCGTGGGATGAAAATAAGCCGGTGGCGGCGGTGTTCTGCTGGGATACCCTGGATCCAGTTATGTGCCGGGCACTCTGACGTCTAACACCTTTTTTTTTTACATATATACAAATATACATAGATACAAACACTTTCTATTTACAACCTTTACATTCTGTGTAAGAAACAATTTTAATTATACATCTTCACTTGCAAGCAATAAAAGGCAATAAATGATATACTATATACGCATGTATGCCTATGTACTTGTTTTGGATGGCACCTAGACGTTTAGTCGAACTCCACATTGGAAAATCTGTGTTGAGAGAGAGTAACTGTCTACACTCTACAGCAATCAACACCTGGTCAATCACTGCACGTTTCTAAACATGAGGAGTTGTGCCTAGTTCTATTATCTAGTGCTGCTGCACCATTATGTTGTCCAGTGGATGGAGTGCAATACCAAAGGACAGGAGACCTCAGGCTGCCCAACCCGAGGGAGGAGGAAATAAAAGAAAATAATTAAAAAAAATAATAAATAAATAAATTATATGAAAAAAAAATTCTATGTATAGTTAATACCATTATATGCATTCTATATTATTACAAATTTAAGAACACAACATTTAGTTTCTAAGTTTCTAAGTCAACAGCTGTTTGACCTAGTAAGGTAGAAATATAAGTTCATGAATACATCAGTCTACTATCCACTTCTATAATTAGTAAACAAGGTGCGTCTTCTTTTAAACACCTTGTCAGAAATAGATTGGAATGCTACAAAGTTCTTGGCATCTTGAATAAAAATATCGAGGTTATCAGTCCAAATAGGTTGAGTGCTGTTAAATAGGTCTTGTCTGAAGTCGTCATAAGCCGGGCAATGAATCAAGACATGCCTCCAATCTTCTACTGCCCCACAAAAACACAAAGGGTCAGGTTCAAGTCCAAATTTACACAATTTATCCCGCAGTGAACCATGACCAGTAATTAAATATGACGTTGTCATTCAAGGATAAAACCATCCCATAACTTTCTTATTTACAGCAAACGTTGCATCTTCAATAAACTCCCTGGTAGTGAGTCCTGTTTCACTCGATTGCCATCTGTATTTCCACTTCTCAGTGAATTTTGTCGAAAGATTCGTTTTCTCCTGCCGAATGTCCGTGGCCGAATTACTTACAATGTCGAGGATTTGAATTGGCAAACCTTTCTTTAAATTTGAAATCATGCCTTGGTATGCCACATAAAGGTCAATCGGAATACAACCTGAGATCACTTGTAATGCATGGTTGATGTTGTTCTGCAGCATCTGTGTGTTGTCAATATCATTTTTCTTTGCAATGATAAACGTTTGGCCTTCACTGTGACGTGAGTAACCTTAGGAAACCATATGGCAGCGGCATATACTACAATTGGCAAAAATATAGCCTTATAATATAATGCCAAAGTTTTGTGCTTTATACCCCATTCAGCTCTTGAGAGCCTAATCACGTTGGCAGTAAACGTCTTTAATCTTTTCAAGTAAGTTATTTACGTTGGGGATAAAAGAAAATGTATCATTAATTAAGAGACCAAGATATTTATTTTGAGAAACATAAGGAATTTGGACATTGTTGCTATGAAGTTTAGGAGGTCTGTTATAATCCAGTTTATTATTGAAGATCATCATTTTAGTTTTCGTCTCAGAAATTTTTAATTTGTTTATTCTAGACCATTACAGCAAATCATCCAGGATTTCTTTCCCGTGTGTTTCTAGCAAAAGGCTTGACCTGCATGGTATGCATAGCACTAAATCGTCGGCATATGCTATGTTATTGCAAATTTGACTTTCTTTTAGTAACCATTGATCTAAAACACAATTCCAGAGGAGAGGCCCAAGGACCGAGCCTTGTGGGCATCCCCCAGGTGTGACGTCTACCGCCTACCTAAACATCATTGCTGACCAGGTACACCCTTTCATGGCAACGGTCTTCCCCTCTGGTGGTGCTATCTTTCATCAGGATAATGCGCCATGCCACACCGCCCGGATTGTTCGAGACTGGTTCGCACAACGTGAGGAAGACTTTCAGGTATTGCCCTGTCCTCTAAATTCCCCAGACATCAATCCCATCAAGCATCTGTGGTTTATGTTGGAACAGCAACTTCGATCAGTGGCGTCTCAACCACAGACCTTACAGGAGTTAAAGGATCTGCTGGTTACGTGTTGGTACCAGATACCTTCTAAGACACATTTAGAAATCTTGTAGCGTCCATGCCGTCTGCGTGGGTAGCACAGTGGTATCGTCACCGTCCTCCCCACACCGGGTGGAAAAGGCCCGGGTTCGAATCCCATCGATGACGCGAGGAACTTTAATAGGCCTTTTTCACTCAGTGGCTGAGTTAGTCGGTCTCAGGCATAAATAGCAAGCTTTTTTTCCCCAGAAACTGGGGTTTTTCGTCCAGCAAACAGACAAATCAACCATAGAACACATGCAATTAATATTTTTTTTTAACAGACATAAGACACAGCACGACAGATGAATTTAATTATTCGTGTGGGCTAAGGCGCATTTAGGGCTAGAGCCTCAAGCTGCGAACAAATTTGGACTATGTATATATAAAGTGCTTTAGCATACAGCCATTTCTGAATAAACAGAAACTTTTTAGGGCGGCATCGTTTTAGGTTATATCTCATATTGGGAATACCTTCACAACGAGTTGCCATGATATTGCACTACTTCGAATAAGTAACGCTTCACCTAAGGAGAATTCATCCCGGATGTCAAACTAGTTTATCCAAAGTCGCCGCCTTGGTTCTGTCCTGGCCTCTACTGTACATATATTATAACTGGACACGGTTCTATAAATCATAAGTTGACTACCTTGGGAATAATCAATAACCCCTACTGTACATGTGGAGAAATTGAAGATTGGTACCATCTTCTTTATAACTGCCCAATTTATTAGCATTAGCATTAGTAGAGGCATTTGATGCAAGAAAGCAAGCTTATGCAGCATCAGCCAAAAAAAAAAAAAAACCCACTTCCACTTCACCCCTCTGTTCGTTCAAAATACCTGTCCAGCTGAGCCTTAAACTTATTTAGGCTATCAACCTCCACCACAAGGGATGGGAGTCTGTTCCACCAACCAACCACCCGCTGGCTAAAGGCAAATTTCCGCACGTCTATCCTACATCTGTCTTTCCTCAATTTGAATTTATGCCCTCTCAGGTGATTTTTCTGAGCTAGAGGAAGAATCCCATCAGCATTGAGCATGCTTAAACCATTCAAGGCTTTATACACCTCTATCAGATCACCTCGCTGGTGCCTAGTCTCCAGACACTGTAATTTGCAAAACTTAAGCCTTTCTTCGTAAGAGCACCCCATTGTTCCATTCACTAATCTTGTTGCCCTTCTCTGTACTCGTTCCAGCAGCTCTACATCCTTCTTAAAATGAGGCCTCCAGACCTGTATACAGTACTCTAGGTGTGGCCTGACCATTGCCTTATACAATGGAATAATCACCTCCTTATCCCTGCTGGAAAAATTCCTGTATATCATTGACAATACTCCATGAGCTACTCTTGCAGCCCGTCTGCACTGCTCAGAGAACTTCATATCTGCCTGCACAACCACCCCCAAGTCCCTTTCATTCTCTACCACTGTCAGTGTAGTACCACAGAGTTGATACGTTGCTCTGGGGTTGCTGTTTCCCATGTGTAGTACTTTACATTTGTCAATGTTAAACTTCATTTGCCACCTCTCAGCCCATCTGCTCAACCTTTCCAGATCCTGTTGCAGCAGCATAGTGTCAGTAGTGTCCTTGACAACCCTGCCAACCTTTGTATCATCTGCAAACTTGGACATTAAGCTTGATATACCATCATCAATATCATTTATAAATACAGAAAACGATAATGGACCCAACACTGAGCCCTGAGGGACTCCACTAATAACATTAGTCCACGATGAGCAGTGTCCATTAATTACCACTCTGTCTTCTCCCCCTCAACCACCCCTTTATCCATAGCAGCAACTTGCCTCCAATGCCACACTGCTCCAATTTGTGTAGCAGTCTTCCATGTGCAACAGTATCAAAAGCCTTTCTAAGATCCAAGTATATAATATCAAAGTTATTCCCTGCATCCAGTTCTTTTGTGACTGCATCATAGTATCCAATCAAGTTGGTCAGGCAAGACTTCCCCTTAACAAAACCATGCTGTGTCTGAGCTATAACTGAAGTCTTGTCTAAATGATCCTGCAGTGCTTCTTTAACCAGTGCCTACATTAATTTTCCTGGAACAGAAGTTAAGCTCACAGGTCTATAGTTACTTGTGTCAGCCTTTGATCCTCCTTTGTGAATTGGGGTCACATTTGCACATTTCCAGTCTATGGGTACCTCCCCCGAGTCCAAGGAAATTCTCATAATTATGGCTAAGGGTTTGCTTACTTCCTTTGCTGCCTCCTTTAATATAACTGGATAGATCCCATCCACCCCGGGTGCCTTTCTTGTGTTTATCTTCAACAGTTTCTCCTCCACTTTACTCCCAGTTATTTCAAGATTCTGTAGCTTACTGCTAGAGTTGAATACACCTCTGGCATTCCATTGCTGAATAACTCCTCATGTGTGAATGTCGATGCAAAATATTCATTTAGTTTGTTAGCTACCTGAGCAGGATCATCAACAGTTGACCCATCAATATCAAGTGGACCAATCTGATTCATCCCCTTCCTTCTAGAGTTTACATAAGTAAAGAACTCTTTGCTGTTTTTCTTTGCTTCCCTTGCCAAAGATTTCTCGTAATCTGCCTTCGCCTGCCTAACCTCCTTTGTAACTTGGTTGCATATCAACTTGTATCTATCATAGGCTTCTGTGTCATGTGTTAATTTGTAAGTATCCCATGCATTTTTCTTCTCTGCCATATGCCTCATTAGTTCATCTGACATCCATTTTGGCCTAAACCTTGAACAATATTTCTTAGTTGGTATGTGTAAAGCCTAGTAGCTTCCAAGATAAGTTCTTTGAATGCTTCCCATTTTGAATTTGCTGTTGGTAACATCATCAGTTGGTCCCACTGTATAGAATTTAAATACTGTCTCAGTCCATCGTAGTCGCCTTTACGGAAGCAATAACCCTTCCCTTTACCCCTGATGGTAGTTACCTCTTTGAGTAAATCCCACTTCAGCACACTGTGATCACTGCCACCTAGTGGTTCATTTATCTGCAAATTCTTAATGCATGAAGAATCACTGCTGATAATCAAATCAAGAGTATTACTCCCTCTTGTTGCCTCCCGAACATGCTGATGTAGAAAACAATCATCCAATAAATCCACAAAAGCCCTGCTAGTGTGTGAGTAACCAGCCCCCAAATTCCAGTCAATATCTGGGAAGTTAAAATCTCCCATTATAAGACTCTCTGATTTACTGGCCCACTCTATTTCCCTGTACAGTTCCTTATTATACTCATCAGAGTCATTAGGCCTATAGCACACTCATACTCTCAATTTTGATCTCCCAATGCTTATGTCACACCAAACTGACTCAACACTGCACTGTCCGGCGATGTCGACTGGCTTCACTTCCTTGGTTTTTATGTGTTTCTTAACCCCTCCTGTCCTGTCTATCCTTTCTGTAAACGTTGTACTCCCCAAATTGCAGTTCTGCATCCCTTATATCTGTGTGACACCACGTCTCTGATATCCCAACAATATCTGCCTTTGATGTTTTGAGCAATACTTCAAATTCATCAAATTTATTTACTAAACTCCTAGCATTGGTGTACACGCAAGTATACCTGCACCTGTTTCTATTCTTAGCTACCCTAACACAACCCATGTGTTTACTTGTACCGCAATGGCTCCCAGAAGTCTCTGAAATACCATGCATCTTGTTTTTCAGGCTTCTGCTCATTCTAATAGAAGCAGTGCAAGAATTTCTTTCACCTCTGCCAGTGGCTACTGTCAATCTATTGGTCTTTGTCTCCCCCCAAGCTAGCAGTTTTCCGACCCACCTAACACTGCCTCGATAGCAATTATAACGATCTTCGAGGAATACTGTACACCAGGCTACAACACATACCTCAAGGACAGGAGCACCTGCTAATTTCTGAAGAACAATATTATAAATCATTATCTGAGTACGCACAGAACCTCTTTTCTAGGCGCAGGACTATACAACCAACACAAGCCAGGGATAGAAACCTGTAAAGGACTTACTCAAACTGAAATAAAAAATCTGTACCTGTACTTGACTGTTTTACCCGCATCGACTTGCTAACCCTGGAACATCCAAAGTAGGATTACCTGCTAACTTTCCATATGGTTTGGTAGGCTCCAGTGGTCTTGACCACTCCACCGCAAAATATAAGTCACACTCAGCACTCTCGCTGAGTGGTTTTTCTACCCTTCTGGAGTTATCCCCTCCCCCTTTTCTCCTGGTGGGGCATATGCTCCACTGTCAATTTACGGGATGCCCTTACCTTACATCCCCTTACTCTTACTTTCATCCCCCATCTTCTTCCATACACCCTGTATTGCCGCACTCTACCTTATTTTTTATTTATTTTTATTATTTATTTACTTATTTTATTTTATTATTTATTTATTTTATTTTATTTTATTATTATTTTTTATTATTTTTTTATTTTATTTTATTTTATTTTATTATTTTATTATATATATTTTTTTTATTATTATTATTTTCTATTATTATTATTATCATCGGTTTTTTATTATTATTATTTTTTTAAATTTAATTTAATTATTTTTTTATTTATTTATTATTTTATTTTTTTTTTATTATTTTTTTTTAATTTTATTTATTATTTTTATTATTTTTATTTATTTATTATTTTTATTATTATTATTATTATTATTTTTTTATTATTTTTATTATTTTTTTTTATTTATTATTTTTTTATTATTATTATTTTTTTTTTATTATTTTTATTTATTTATTATTATTTTTATTATTATTATTATTATTATTTTTTTATTATTATTATTATTTTTTTTTTTTAATTGGCCTCCGTTCAGAAAGCTCAGGCGACCCTGACGGAGACCTGCCAGAGAATAATGGGCAGCCTGGCTACCTCCTAGTGGTGTGTGCGGGCAACGTGGGGTTCCACCAGGGGCCCTGCGGCCAAATGCCAGGACACACAACAGAACCCAACACAAAACTACACATTCAACACACTACACTTTTTCTGGCATTTACAGTGTTCTGTATTTCTTCACAGTGTGCATATGGCGCAGATGTGGGAAACCACAGGTGGCGCCCGACCCTAACACTATGCACACTATTCACCTAAGGAGAAGACTAATGTTACTTATTTTCAGATAGGTACCACCACCAAACGGTGCCCAGACGGCACCGTTTGGTGGTGGTACCTATCTGAAAATAAGTAACATTAGTCTTCTCCTTAGGTGAAGCGTTACTTATTCGAAGTAGTGCAGTATCATGGCAACTCGTTGTGAAGGTATTCACAATATGAGATGTAACCTAAAACGATGCCTCCCTAAAAATTTTCTGTTTATTCAGAAATGGCTGTGTATTATGATGTTAAAGCACTTTATATATACATAGTCCAAATTTGTTCGCAGCTTGAGGCTCTAGCCCTAAATTCGCCTTAGTCTAAATACATCATACACCATCAGGCAATTCTCATATTGTGGAGTTATACTTCATAACTGTTTTTTGCCATCATTGCATCACTTGGGTACCTACCCATTCACCGAAGAAGGGCAAAATAGCCTTGAAACATGTCTGGGGAGCCTGATATTCACGGAGTTTCCGAGAATGGGTAACAACAGTCTTCTCTACTGGGGAAGCGTTACCTATTGGAGGAATTTGAGTGGTGTGAGTTGAAGAGTTACTGTCCCTGTCATTCTTCGACATGTTTCTTTTCCTCTTCCCCTACTACTATTACTTTCCCTCTACCTTTTTGCTTTTCTAAGTCTAATAGGGACAAATGGTTTGAATTTTATAATTCATTTGTTTGATCTGGTCCAATGGGTTTTTTTCACATTAAATTCACAATAGCCCTGAAACGGCACCAGGGGGAGCCTGATGATGTCCGGAGTTTCCAAGAATAGGTAACAACAGCCTTCTCCAGTGGGGAAGCGTTGCCTATTTGCGGAGTTTGAGTTTTTGAGTGGTGTGAGTTGAAGGAGTTACTGTCCCTTTCATTCTTCTACACCGTTTCTTTTCCTCTTCCACTCCTACTATTACTTTCCCTCTACCTTTTTGCTTTTCTAAGTCTAATAGGGACAAGTGGTTAGTTGAGTTATTATCCCACACATATACAAAATAGCCCTGAAACGGTGCCGTCTGGGTGGTGGTACCTATCTGAGAATAAGTAACATTAGTCTTCTCCTTAGGTGAAGCGTTACTTATTCGAAGTAGTGCAATATCATGGCAACTGGTTGTGAAGGTATTCACAATATGATATATAACCTAAAACGATGCCGCCCTAAAAATTTTCTGTTTATTCAGAAATGGCTGTGTATTATGATGCTAAAGCACTTTATATATACATTATTCGTGTGGCCTAAATATAATAGTTTGGTTTTTTGTAGGGTCCATGCCTCGCCGGGTACGAGTTGTTTTGGCTGCACCTGGAGTACTTCCTTCATCATATTAGGTAGGTGATCATAATGTTTTGGCTCATTGGTGTATATGCGAGTGAATTCTGGCTGCTGAAGTGGGTAAACCATAAGCACCATCTCCCTTAAAGGTTAAGGACCATGCAGCTTTCTGAACAGCTTAAACTACGGCGTTTACCAGACATCATTGTCTGAAAACGATTAATAACCACAATCAAAATGATGACTGGCATGATTTCATCACTATGCTTCTGGCAGCTTTGTAAGTGGCCACATCCCGCCATCTGCTTTGAGGCACCAAATCCTTGAGAATGAAGACCAACATGCTGAAGATGGCCGACAGGTTTATACCCACCAGTGCGTTGGAATCAATTCAGTGCTTAACACATATTGGAATTGACTTACTAAGGCTCATAGAAGATCCGAAATATAGGAAACAAACCGCAGGGTGGTTCTCTGAGGCTACTGTTGCCTAGTAGTTGTGTGCATTTCTGTCAAGAACTGTGTGTACGCAATTGAACAAGTGTATATCTCGCACAAGTTGTTTCAGTGGATGTTAAGATGAACTTTTGTACTACAATTGCCAGGATTCTAGACAGAAATGTAGTGATGAGTGAGCAGTTTATATTTCAGCTTTTCTTGTATATTTTAGCCATTCTTTTATTTTTAATTTTATGGTATCCCCTGGTATTTTCTGCCGTGAAGGGAATTTTTCACTTACCAATGTACACCTATAATTTTATATTTGGTAGGACAAATAAAGATTTATTTATTTATTGTTATTGATGAGATTCAGACTCAGCCTTTTCCATCTGGTGTGGCAGGACGGTGATTATAACTGCTCTGCTACACGCGAGAGCAACCAGAATTGAATGAATTGATTTTAAACATGTCAGAGGCTGTTGTTTGTTGTTGTTGTTGTTTGGTTTTTAGGAGCATTAACAACTAAGGCCATATTGCTCCGGGATATGCGGTGGTCATTCCCTGACCTTTCCGCATCCTCCGTATTTGGTGGTGACGGGCTCGAACCCCGGTCTAATCAAGAAGCCTGTCAGAGGCTCTGCTGCCGTGATGAATATGTACTAGTAATACATTGTAACCAGCATTATGGACATTTACTAGTAATAAAGATTATTTATTTAAACATATCGAACACGGCGTGACAAATTCCATGCTATCCCATCTCCGGAATTTTTATTTAATTAATTTAATTTTTGAATGTTACACCACGCAATAGATGACATGGAAAATGGACATATTCTTCTATCCAATCATGTGCAGTGCGGTCTTTCGCCTGCACTCAGTTACCACCGAGAAACGAAAGAGAATAAATTTTAAAATATATATACTTCGAGCGCTCTTTTTGCTGATTTAAGTTGTAATTGCAATAGTTAGTGCTAACTCGTGTATTAGCCGCCTAAAAATATCAAAGGACTCACTTTCACTTTTTTCCTTCTTTTACGACATAGAGCAATTATTTGGTTGCTATCATTTAACAGATTCGCGGCGCAACTGAAATACAATACTATTAAGCAATAAACCATATCTCACAACGGCAAATAAAATTAATGTAAATCATTTTTCATTACACTTTTTCAGCATAGTCACTCTCTTCCTTTATCAGTAGACGTCCTACGTTTTGATGACAACGGGGTTTTTGTGTTTCTACCACACATTGCTCAAGGTGGAAGAACAGCGGGATCTGTTGAATGAACTGATAAAATTATTTACTTGGCTACATTTCTGGAATCTGTGCTGAATCCAACAATCAGACCAAAATGGAGGGAACAATACTTAGGGAACGAAATAATATTAGGCCGCCGTAGCCGAGTGGTCAAGCGCGAGGGTGCATAGGTATACGTGCCTTGAGTGACCGGAGTTCAAGTTTGTGACTGCTAAATACGGTGCTGTTTCTTGTATTCGTTCTACCTCGTGAACTCCTCTGACAGTGTTGTTGCCCGAAGTATAAACAGAAAATTTATTTATTTTCAATAAACTTATGACAAATTAATACATACAATATATCGTGTAAGGGCATAGCGTTGGAGGTAAGGCTCCACTGGTGGTTTCCTACAACTGCACAATCAGTAATCGAGTGAAGTAAACAGAACTCTGTAAATGCTATAAGTGGTGTGTGTGTGTCAGCGGTACCAATGATCCCCCACAAAACTGCAGTGTGTGGTGTGTGCAGTATAATGTGTTGTTCTTCTGGCTACTTGGCCGTAGGGCTCATAGTGGGATTCCATGTTGCCCTCTATCACCACAGGGTGGTGAGCCAGGCGGGCCATCGTTCTCTGGCTAGTCTCCGTCAGGGTCGCCTGAGCTTCCTGACCGAGACAAGTTAAAAAAAAAAAAATAATAAAAAATAAGAGAGTAAGGGAGATAGTTTAAGAGAGCATTCAAAAAGTGGGAAAGAAGTAGGAAGGACGGAGAAACAAGGCGCCCTCTTGATGAAGGAGGGAGTGAAGGATTGAATCACTCTGGGCAAAAAGGTGCACCCAGACCCAGGGAAAGTAGAAGGCTTTCAGGGCAATGGCGTTCTGTAAAGTGGAGCTCCAAAATGGAGCTCCACACCTAAGAAACAGGTGTCAGCAGCACCTGGCCCACCAGACAGTATAAAGGTGCACCTCTCTACTGGACACCAGCTGTCCCACCCTTAGGTTCAAGGTTTACAATCCTATCCTACAGCATCCAGCGTTTTCAGTTTCTTGTAGGTGGTTAATCCATTTGTCCGGAAGTCTATTTGAGCAATTTCTGCAACAGTTAAGTCCAGTAGATGGAGAAGACTGTATTCTGATTTTGGAAATTTTCAGCTCTAGCATTTTTTTGTCCAGTTCTAGACATATCAAATTAAGGAAGTCACCTCTGAATAGAGCGCCTATGTTGGAATTCTGATTGCGCAAGTAGAGAGGTGTTCTTCTTGCAGGAGGAGATACTCTTGGTTTTTCTATATTTTAGTCATTAGTCTGATGCGATATTCTTCATGTTCAGGGCATGTATACATAACTTGGTACCAATTTTCAGGGTCACCACGAATTTAAGAGTGAGTTATGAGTGTTAGTTTTATTTTAATATTGAATTAAAATAAAACACCTATACGAAATGCATTAATATTAAACAAATGATGCAAGGACATCTTGGGTAGTTTGAATAAATTTAGAGGTGAATTGCAATAGCAGATGAAAGTTTGTCCAATAATCAATCACTCTTTAGCTGGAGACAAATTTTTGCATATCCGTCACCCATTCCTTTTTCAATTTAAATGTATGTACTTTTATGTGTGTTATCCAAGCAAGAGTTCGAATGTCATCCGCATTTAATATACTCAATCCTTCGCAGGTGCCTAGTTTCCAGATGCTGAAAATTGTAGAACTTTTATTGAAATAGTATCCTTGTGTGTTCCTTACCAATCTTGTTGCTCTTCTCTGGATCCTATCCGGCAGAATCACATCCTTTCTAAAATTAGGCTTCCAGAACTGTATGTTGTATTCAAGATGCTGCCTAACCATTGCCTTATACAACTGGAAAATCACCTCATTATCC